>NC_054410.1:8733028-9036058 GCF_017976425.1 Toxotes jaculatrix | reverse complement strand
TATGTGTGTTTGCTTGCCGGCGTTCTCCTCCTCCTCTTGGTAACACTGCTCTTTAACACAATTAGTGAAGAGCATGGAGTGAACCATGTTTGACTCCTAATTATGCCCAGCTTTAGGGAATAGTCACATGGGCTAGGGGCCTTTTTTTCTGCTTTTGCTTATTCTTCTTCTATGTTTTTTCGAGGGCTTCTTGTGTAGGTTGAAGAAGACTGTTTGGGTGACATGATTTTTTTTTTTACGACTTGTTTGAACTTTATCAGACCCACAGGGGTTGTGACAAAATGGTTGTGTGTGTTTGTGTTGTGCAGTGCGGTGTCTGATGATGCACCCTCCGTAGCTCAGAGAGGCCCACTAAATTATTCATGGGGAGGAAAGGCTGTTGCTTTTGTCGCTTTGTTGAGCGTGGAAAGTTAACGCTGTTGTTTTGATATTTGTTGTCTTGTTTTGCAGACAGGGTTATGAATGAGAGGTGACTTACAGGTATTAAAAGAGAAATGTGTGCTTCATTAAAAAAATATCCATTGCATATTAAGTCCAACTATCCACTACATTATTATTATTATTAAGTCATATAAAGTGCTGTGGTCTTCTTTTTGCCCTATAAGAACCAAACTAACAGTTTTATCTATATACCTGCATATAGGCCCATTAAACCCACAGGGTAGCAAATCACAGCAAAATATCATTCCCTTTAACACCATTAGCTGAGGTGTCTTTGAATTTAATTTAGTGCCAGCACCATTAAAAATGACACATTACTCCGCAATGATAGCTAAATTAAGTCCTATCGATTCAGCTGTTGCATTAAAACCATGCTGTGGCCATAGCTGGCAAGTGTTAGAGAGAGAGAGAGAGAACAAGAGAGCCAGAGTGTGTGAGAGCAACAAGCGTAGTTTTTCAGGTCTGTCTTGCGTCTTGCCGGCAGTGGGTGTCTCATTGTGAGGAAGCAGAACCCAGTCATTTTCTTCTCTTGGAACAACAACAGCCCGTTCGGAGTGCACAGAGCCCAGCTCTGCTTAAATACATTATGCAGTCTGGGAGTCTGGGATTTTTTACCCCTCTTTCTTCATTCACTACATGCTCCATATGACAAAGGCAAAATTAGAGTGTTTGATGGGCTTTTCCCTCATTATTGATTTTACTCAGACAAGGTTGTGTTGAGAGTAACAGAAAATGACTTTAACAACAGACCTCGCTCCCATCAACTATACCATATGTTGATCAGTGGCCCAGAAAGTGAACACCACGAACACCACGACATCACGATCACCCATCCCTCTCAGAACAGGGACACTTTTTCTTCTGCTCACTCTGGAGAGGGTTAAAATCTGCTCATGGGCTATTGTTTGCCCTGTCTCCTTACCCCTCTTCTGAGTAATTCTCCAAGCTCTTTATCTGATTGCCATTCGGTGAACAGCTGACGCTGAGAGGGCCTTGAGTGGAGCGGAGGGTCTGAAGGGCCTTGTGTGTTTCTGTCTGCTGTTTTCAGCTCCGAGCTGTTTAAGAAAACAGCCCTCCTTCCCCAAAAAACTTAGCAGATAAAAGGGCCTCGCTCACAGGCATAGCAGCAGCCTCGCCTCCGCAGCAGAACAAGCAGCAGCACATCAGGACTGCGCACCCAGGGGAGCTTCAGCAGCCGCTTGTCTTATAGCCTCTGTATCCCTGCAAACCTCCACTAGTCTCCAGGCCCTATCCTGTCTGTCCTCCTCCAGTACAACTCACTCTGACTGGGGCAACAAAGCAGGCAGGCAGGCTCCTCTCTGGCGGGAGCTGAGGGAAAAGAAGTTCATCAGGAGCACTACTGAAATTAGACAAAATGGTAAAAACGGTCTCTTTCTTGGAATATTCTGTGGCGTGTACATTTTCCTTCTGCTTTCGCATGTATATATGTGTGTTTGTGTGTGTTTGAGGAAGGAAAAAAAAAACCATAGCGGGAACTGAGAAGTGGGTTGAGGTTTGTGGGAAGCCTTGGTGCAGGCCTGTGTTTGTTTGGCTTGGGCTCTGCTCAAGGGGCTGCTTCTCTCGGGCCCCAGACAACGTTGGGTTTACGTTCGCCAATATTTTGTCATCGTGCTCAGGTGACATGTTAAATTGGGAAAGACTAGCCAGGGTTGTTTGAGCTATGAAGCTGCATCAACTCTGTGTGATAGGCTGTTTGGAGTGTGTATTTGATTGAGCCTGTGTGTTTGCGGGTGTGAGTGTAGTAAATGACGTGATAAGTCTGTCCCTCTATTGCCTGAATGGCAGAGGAAATTCCACCTCCAGCCTGCCTTCATGTGGCACTGATAAAGCCTTTCCTGTACAGTAGAAAATCCTGTTTCCCTGTGTGCACCAACAGGGCAGTGGGAACGACCAGGAAAGTAGGGAGGATGAGGGAAAATTAACTGTAGAAGGAGGGAAGGAGAAAAGAAAGTCGCCCTAAAAGCTATGAATTTGTTTATGGACATTTCTTTGAAGTTAGCCAGCTGAGATTTAACACTCTTTTCAACATGTGTTTGTATATATAAAAGTGAGTGTGTGTGCATATGTGTTTATACTTCTTGCTCTATTATGTCATTAGCATGTGTGCGTAAGTGTATTTCTGCGAGCCTCTGTGGGCGTGTGTGTATGACAGTGTGGGCGTGTACACATTTTTGGCAGATTAGCAGGAGAATCACTGTCATATCTTATTTTCATTTCTGACAGTGGTAATGATTAATGGTGGCTGTGGTGTGTTTGGACTTTTTACCTCTACATTTCTCACTTGACACGGAAGTCTCAATTGGTATCGTATAAACGAACTCCACTGGGCCCTGCCATATGTGTTTAGACAATCACTCACAAGTGCTCTACTTGCAACGTTCAAAATCAAACGCCACATTAACAGAGCTGCATTTTGCTCTCATGCATTAATGAAACACTTTGATTACAGTGTTTTGACTTATTGCCAGCTGCTTTAGTGCATTAGATTCTTTCTGTTCATCTATTATTATAGTGGCATCGTTTATTGTCTGCTAGCTGGGAAATAGGCAGTGGGGCTCTTTGCCTTGCCAGGAGAATGTAAGCAGGCCAAGGACCCTCACAGTGCCTGTAGACTCTTACAGATGTCACTCTCACATTTCCAGCATACTCATATGGTCTCTCCCTCTCTCTCTCTCTCTCTCTCTCTCTCTGTCTCTCCCTCACTACCTTCCCCTCCTCCCCCTTCGTGCTCTCTGCTCCTGGTTTGCGGTTTGGACGGGGAATGTGGATGGATGCACGGATGGATGGATGGATCCCACGCTCGCTTTCTCTCTTCTCAAACCTCAGAACCCAGCTTCCTGGAGAGACCACGATGACGCCACCTCCACACACTCAGCCGGCACACCGGGGCCCTCCAGCGGGGGACACGCTTCACAGAGCGGTGACAACAGCAGTGAACAAGGTGAGCCAGCACAGAAATGGGCATGCCCATGCACACATGCTCTCACACACAAATATACATACATTCATGCCCTTGTGCACTCAAGCACAAACACATAAACATGCACAGATAAAAGCACAGATCCATGCAAGACATATTAATCATCATGCATGACTAGAGTTGCCAACACTTCACTTTAACCCTGTCTAATGTGAGATCTAGACTGAATAGATGGCACATCTCTCTATACACAAACACCCCAGTCCTTCCTTTTCCACATTGGATTATCCCTTTTTTTGACTGGCGTCCATGTAAACACATAGTCACACCTAAAAATGAACACGCTTATCCACTGTTACACTCACGTGCAAATACAATCAACAGCTACTCTAAGACACCAGCCTGGTAAAGGGCTTTCCAAAACGTTGCTATTTAGAGAGCTGAACAAAAGCTGGTGATTAATAGTATATTTCTGCCAGTTCTTGCTTGCATTTAAACCATATTAACTTTGCTCTTGCACAACAGGCACTAATTATGTCTCAGTGAGCCTTGTGTTATCTAGTACACGACCTGCCAAACAGTAATAATGCATTTCAAAACAAATGTATTTGAATTTGTTACAGATAGTGTGTGTAAGTCACAGCTATCTGCCTTGTATTTTTGTCACGGTCTGTATCAATTTTGACATGTAAAGTATCAAAAGCATATGCTGTTAGTTGAATTTAGAGGTGAGGCCGAACGTCAATACATTGTGAGGTTAAAATTGTTTACTAAATGCAACTGCCGCCTGAACTGAGAGAACAGATGATGACGCTCTTGGCCTTTCCTTTCGTGTTTTGAATGCGCCAAGATCTCCTTTCGCTGGCGGCAGAGTGTGTGTGTGTTTGTGGATCTCTTTCTGTATCTGTGCATGCCTTCTGGCAGTGTCCAGGGTTTTGCATGAAATTTCATCACACGCTCTACACACCCAAAACACACTCTGATACACACTCATTCCACTTCTCTCACAGAGTGGAGCCGCTTGCTGCGTCCATTCAGGGCTATCGTTTTGCCAATAAGCGATCAAATGTATCGATGGGATGTGTGTCTGTGGTGGGGCTGTTTAAATCATCTTCTCCTCTTCACACAGAGGCAGTAGTTGCAGCTTCTGAGGCATTACTGACCACAGAGTGAGGGCCGCAGCAGACCTCTGTGGTTCGCTGTGTCAGGACTAGTTGGACCACAGACTGGTGTCAGGATAGTTGTAGAGGGAAAGATGTTGATAGTTAGGCCTTGGCTGAGCAGTGTGTGTCTAAGCACAATGAAGGAATGGTTAATAATAATGTGGGACTTAATTGATCCTGATAATTCTCCTTTTGGTTTCCTTCGCCACACTGTCTGTATAAAGGGCATTCTCTTTAAATGCAAGGCATTCATAGAGAACAAGAATCTTAAAACTTTAAAAAAGAAAAAAAAACTGAGTAATTCAGTCAGAAGACAGAGCATAGGTAGAGTTTTTGCACTCCTCTTTTCAATTACAAGTAGCATGGGAGATGAAGACTGCAGAAACAACAGAGAGAGGAGGGGGGGATGAGAGAAAGAAATGCACTGCCTATTGATTATCTTACACACATAAGTACAAGTGACCTGTAATCCACAGAGCACTTATCGACTCCTCTCCCCACCGTATCCAGTAACAGCGGATCAATACGAGCCAAAGACAGTTACGGTACAGCACCGTGCTCTGGGGCCAAGATAGACTTGGTCTAGATCAGTGCCAAACCAGAGCCTGACCTAAACTAAAGAGTGCTAAATGCTAGATCCACCGGCTCAAAGTAAAAACAAAGTGAGCAGCAGAGATTTAAAAGAAAGCAAAAGAAGAGCTACTGAAGTACAGAGGTGAAAGAGTAGAGAAGGTGAAAAAGTAGGCAGAGCGAGAAAAGAGAGAGAAGAGAGAGAGAGAGAGGGCAGCTGATTTAATGGTCTAATGAGGCCGTCCTCCAGCCAGTTGTTTTGTGTGAGGCATGCTCTGACCTTTCGCTCCGCTCGGGAGCCCTGCCGCCTCATTTTTCACATTCTTGCAATTACGTTAACGCTTGAAGCGCTCGCTGACTCCCGACTCTGGCCCTTCCATTCTGACAGAGCCTTCCCTCCCCAACCTCTCCACCTTTCCCTCCTCTCCTCCACTCCACTCTACTCCACGCATGATCTCGCCTCCTATCTCAATACATTTCCACATAAAATTTGTAGTCCACACTCTCAAGTCCGCAGAGAAAATGTGAAATGTGTGCTTCACTTCAGTAATGGGGTCTTTAACAGCTTGGCCCCTGTTAAAAGGGGTGATGATGTGGATCAGTTCAGGACGACAGAATAGATGGGAGAGATTGAGAGTGAGGAAGAGGAGAGAGAGAGAGAGAGAGAGAGAGAGAGAGAGAGAAAAGGGTGCGTGAGACCAACAGTGCTTTTTGGTTTCCGCTGCCAAGAAAAACATCAACTTTCTTCCCCCATTTTCCATCTTGAAAGGTGTGTTGTATGTGTCCCTGTGGCTTGAAAAACATTTACCTCGAAAATTGATCCAGAAGCATCAATGTGTTGAATATGTGTGACTCCAGTAAACTTATCCCAGAAATAGTGAAGTATTTCTGACAGTGGCCAAGTCAAACTGTTTCGAAGAGTAAAAAGTTTTAACATGTTTCTTCCTTTCCCTTTGCTTTTGGCTCATGTTAAGGGAAGTACAGTAAAATAAAGTTCAACAACACGCACGTACCTTTTTTCAAAAAGTACTGTATCTCTCTGTGAACAGAATTCACTTCCACAATCTCCGGCTTGTATCTCAGCACTGAGCATTGTTCTGAACCTGTGCCAAAAAACAATTTAACAAGTGCGCAAATATGTATTGCCCCTCTTGTGGAATAATTTATTGCCAAGCAGTAAACCAAGGTGAAGCATGCTCATAGCTGTCAGTAAAGATTGCCAGTTAAGGTTCTGACACATATGAAAAAGGTTTCAGTACAATACTCAGATCTGCAACCTCTTGCCTCCCGCCGTTCTGAAAAGACATTTTTTTTTCCCTTTTTCTCAGAATTTCCCTCCAAAAAAGAAAGTATGAATTATCACCCTAAGGGCAAATTCTGCTCTCTCACTTACTGACTCTTAGAGAGTGACTCCCTATGTTCTGGCTAGATAAACAAATATCAGCGGTTAAAGGGAGATGGTTCAGAAGGTAACACACAACAACTTTGTTGGCTCCGCTCGCACATCATTTTGATTAACAGTCCTTTGGAACTCCTCCAAGCTTATCTAGAAACATCAAAAACATCAGTTGCAGAGAGTTAAACTTGATGAATGTGCGTGCCTTAAGATAGCGCTCGTTTCCAAGCAGGTGTCCGTAATATGTTAAACAGCCAAAGTGTGATGGAGCAGCATGATGAAATACTCTTTGCCCACACCAAACACAGTACAGTCAAATGCACTCAGTCATGAACTTTAAATCCCCAACACTGATTCAGCACGGTAGGTAACGTTTTTCCCCTCTTGCTGTATGTGCATATGTGTGTGTCTGAGTGTGTGTGCGTGTGTGTGTTCATGCTTCAGCTCCAGTCCACACTTGTAATTATTAGCTATGCATGAAGACCAAATCCACATTGACATCTTGAGTGGGTGAGCAAAGGGGCTTTCTGCACAATTCCCTGATTCTACTGTAGATGGAAAAGGCTCAACAGAAAAGAGGAGAAAGCATTTTGTACATTTTCTCAGCAATTGAACAATCCCCACGCTCTGCGGATAGACAGGCTCCCCAGAGAGAATGAGAGAGGCAGAGATGGAGAGAAAGGGAGGAAGAGAGGGAGAGCTTGAGTGTACGGCTCCAAGGGAGCATGCTGTGCTTGATGGAGTTGTGGTACATTTGTATGTGTGTGAGTGTTTGTGTGTGTGTATGCGTGGGGAGTGTGGTGAGCTCCTTTGGCCCTGGCTGGGGGCCCCGCTCAGCGAGGTCTTTGTGGTTGAGCTCAGTGGAAGGGGGTCATTCCTGGTGGGGACACCACTCCCTGTGTCCACCCAGAGAGTCCCAGCATGAACAAGGCCTGTTGAATCTGGCAGTTTCCACCCTTTTGCTTTTTTTTTTTTTTTTTTTTTATAGCTACACTTAGGGGCTCAAGAAGACCAAAAAAATGAAGAAATGAAGTAAGAGATAGAAAGAAAGAAAAAAACACATGTAACCACAACAGAGAAAACTCCCCAATCTCTGCTAAACGCAAGATGGAAGCCTTGTTGCACTTTAGTAGCTTATCCTCCAGCTCTGAAGTGATCAGCGAGGTGTGTCTGTGTATATAAAATATATGGTGAGTGTGTGTGTGTGCGTGCGTGCATGTGTGTGTGTGTGTATGTGTGTGTGGGGGCATACATGTCAGTGTGTTAGCTGGTTCCCTCTAAGTGCCTGTTAGAGTTTAATTTAGTGTAGTAATTAAAGCTGAACACTGGCCCATAAACAACAGATAAACAATAAAGCAGACCCAAGCCCTGCTGTTTCATGGCTCTCACTCCCAGCTGTTGGAGCACTGATAATTTTTACACAGTGCCCCCACCTCACCACAACACAATGTTGAAGCAACAAGGGTGTGTATGTATTGTTAATGTGGGCATGGGTATATTTTAGTGTGTGATGGCAGAGGCTGAACAAAAAAGGCCAGCGAAACACATAAACACACAGGATATGTCCACTTCCCCTCTCAAAAGAAAACACAGAGAACCACAGTCAAGCAAGCAAGAAAGTGTAACAGGAGCAGTCTGCCTCCTACAAAACCAGCTCAATGGCAACAGTGATCACATAAACATTAAACCAAGTGCAGCCATAATGTGCGTTCAGCCTATCTGTTGCAATATCTCCCTATCAGTGACAGCAAGTGGAAGCAATATGCACTTAAATGGAAAACAAGCTGAAGATATACCTGTTTAATGAGGATAACAATGCTACGGTGTTTCTCAGTAAGCTTCTGTGAGCAATTTTAGCCTTGTCACTACATGTCAGCCCCATGTTAGTCAGGTGCCTGTTGTGAAAACAGTGCAGTACGTCTGTCTGATGGTTTGTTGGGAAGGGGTAGGGCCATTGTTGAAAGCTGAGAAGAGTTGCTGTGGAGGGGGAGAAAACACGGTACGGAGGGGATACTTTCATGATCCCATTAGCATAAGAGAGGCTAAATTATTCATGTGGAGTGCTTAATCTATAGGGAAAAGTATAGTTAATGCACATAGTTTTAAAATGGATCTCTCCTTGCCTCTGCTCTAACACCAGATTCTTGCTGGATTCAGCATTCGCGGGCATTTACGGGAACGGCTGTCGCTCTCCCTCGCATACACACACATAGACATGATATGTGTGGGCATATGTGCACACTTGCTTAAGCGCTGCTGCACTTCAGGCTGTTTCAAGGGGCTCTGCTCTCAGGCTCATCCCCTCTCTCCATAAGTCCCTTTCTCATCCCCTCTCTCGTTCTCTCTTTCCATTTATTCCTCCATCTCTCCTTCTCCCACCCCCTTGTTCTCCTGCTGTCTCCCTCACACTGCTCTCCTCACTCACCCCTCTCTGTCTCGCTCTCAGTACTGCAGACTACCTGGCCCTCATCCAAAATGTGATTAAAGAGAATGATCAGCTCCCTCAGCTCCCTCCTTCCTTCCTCCCTTCCGCTCTCTCTCTTCCTTTTTCTGTCTCTCTGTCTTTCTTCTGACCCTGTGTTACGTTCTTGGAGTCTATAGATCATGAGAGAAAACACACATGAAAACAGCAAAAGAAAAGGAACTATTAAAGAATGAAGACTGCCAATAGTGTCTGCTTCACTTCCAGTAACAGTCCTACACCCACAACATCACCACCACTCTGCCCTTCCATCCACGCTCCAGCTCAAGCGCTCCTACTCTTCCTCTTATCGTCTCCTTTCCACTCCTCTCATTCGCCCTCTCCCCTCTGCCTCAGTTCTGACTGGGGCCTGGTCCCTCTGGTCCATAATCATGAACAGGCCCCTGGCGCGACCTGGCCCAACCCAGCCTGGCCTAGCTTGGCCAGGAACTGGGTCCTACATAGCAGGAAAGGCGCATTAACTGGGTCAGCCTAATGTGCAAACTAATGTTTGGAGAACATAGGGAAAAAATTACCCAGATTATTCTGACAGCAGCTGAGGAGAATGTCTGTTTTGCGCCATTAAGGGAAAGCTTGGGGGAAACGTTTTTTTTGTTCTTTCTTTCTTTTTTTTCTCTTTCTGTCTTTCTCTGAGAAGTAGATGAAGACCAGCCTATCTGTGAGTGAGTTGAGCATAATTAAAAAGTGGAGAGGAAACTGTTGCAGGGAAGTAATCATGATTGAACTACAGTAAAAGGAGGGGAGTGACTTTTTCTGGCTTCTACCTAGAGGCTTGGGCAAAAAACAGAGTGCAGTGCTGCTGTATCAGTTCACTATACGGTGAGTTTACACACCCATGTTCCACTGCTGATTACTCTAGTGTATGTAGTGATGATGAGGAGTGCACAGGGGTCTGATGTAATATGGCTAAAAGGGATTTGAGCATGTGCCCCAAAGGGCATTTCCATGTCCATTAATGCTGCTGCCGCTGTATTTTCGCTAGGACGACAGTGCTCTGGTTCTTTAAAGGGAGAGTGTTTTCCCAGGAAATCTTCTGTCTTGTTTCAGCAGGCTAGCCTGAAGGGGGTCAGCCTAGAAGTCACCTTTAAGAGGTGATAATCCAATTGCTCTAGTCCTCACCAGATTTGTTTTCCCCTTGTCTGGCAGTGTGTTTGTGTGTGTGTTTACAGAGAGTGTAAGCATGCGTGCGTGAGTGTAATAGACATAGAATGTGAGGCAGAGGCAGCAAGATGCCACCGGTTTCTTCTGTGTCCAACCCCGGGCCCCATTCTAGATCAGAGAGAGGTTATGGAGGCCAAATCTGTCAAAGGCACACCTGCAGGGAAACTCCAAAAACCCTGACTGCCAGCTTACACAGACCCGTTTAAGGTGTGCTTATTTGGAGTTTAACCCTGACTTCAAATGTCCTTTCTCTCTCTACTCCTTTGTGTTTGACCAATGGGCCTTGTGCTCTTTTACTTTCTTTCCTTTCTTCTGCCTCTCTTGGCTCTTTAATCTCTTCCACCACCCCCACCCTCCCAATTCTCCTCCCTCTAATGTCCGAACCCCACATCACAGCAAAGGTCCCTCCCAAAAGACAGCACGCGGTTGAGGAGAGTGGCTTAGCTAGGCCAGCTATAGCTTGTTCACTTGCTGTGTGGTTTTCATTTGTGTAAACCAGGGCTTACACACTGAAGCATATTTGGAACTGAGCAGAGCTGCTATACCCTACAGGTAGTTCTTTAACCATGCTGCCACCGTCCAAGAGAGTGGGAGGATGATAAAGGAAGTGTGTTACAATCCGAGTTCTTCCTCTCTGCTGCTGATTTTCACGCGCACATCTTTCACGTTTATGCAAAGCTTTTGAGGGCATTATGCAAGATAAGCTCATTTTCTAGTCTGATTCCCACTCTAGTACATGCTTTAATGACTCTTAAAGCCAAGGGCTGCTTTTTTAGGCATAATAGCAGTCCCGCGGTCTCTCAGTTTCCACATAGCCAGAGTGCTTTTTCCACACCTGATCACTTTTGTTCACCCATTTTATGGCTATTGGGGTGCAGGCGGAGGTGAGCGATTTGACAGTGGTTAGTGCCATGAGCCCTAATGTTTATTGGTAGCAAGCGTCTAATAATTTTTGATTACCCCAGAGGAGGTATTAGCCGTGTTAGTCAGCAAGGATAATTTCTTATTTACATGCCCCAAGCAGTGAACACTCTGAAGGAACACTGGGGCTAAATGCGCAACAAAACGAATCAAACATGCCAAACGAGATGCTCCATCCTGGCTGGCTGCAGGGCTGAAGCTGAGAAAACCTTCATTATGCATTTACCATAATTCATTTAGAGGGTTATCAATTTGCAGAATACAGAGGAGATGTTTGGAGGGGGAAGCGAGAGCACCATATCAAACGAAGGAAGAGAAAAAGGAACAAGGGAAAGCGAGATGAAAAGGAGTGAGATATTCAAGGGTAGCTCAGTGCCTGGATTTTTAAAATGTTGTTCCAATTACACACTTTTCCATGTTCTGAGGCAGAACTTGCATGTTAAATGCTGCAATCTCGTCTTTTTTACCAGTGTTACCCTCCGCCCCCTAAAAAAAGCAGAAGCTGATTTCCCTTTAATGAAAGCCATTTGGCTCAGGAATTCTCTTCTCTACAATTTTTGTTAAGATTGAGACTACACAATGATGTTCTAGTACAAATATTGTCTTTCTGTTCATTTAGGGTCGCTCTTTGTTTGGCTCCTGCCCTGCTTACTCAAGGGTTTCTTGTGTCTGTCTCTCAGTGTGTATTTCAGGACAGTTACTACATGTTTTCATTTTTCTCTCCTGGCAACACATACTGAGCCAAGAAAAAGTCCTTTAAAAGCATCTTTCCCTCTGCCATCAGGCAAGGATGACTAAGGCCCCATTAGAACAATTGGAGGAAACTTAGGGAGACGGGGAGTGTTTAAAAGAATGAAAGCAGCCAGAAAGCACCACTATCTTGTGATAACCAGTGCTTTCTTTCATTATCTAAACACAAAAACCTCCACCTTGGAAAAATTGCACTCACTACAGCTTCATTGAAAAATAAAACAATGAAAACAGAGGTAGAAACAAGTGAGACAAAAAAGAAAAAAAAACATTTAACATTTTCCAAAGTGAGGGGAAAAAGCTGCATTGTTTAGTACAAATGCTTACTCCCAGGGATGCGGTCCTTAGACAACTGAGTGTCTGCAGGAGACATCTGTGAAGCCTGACCTTGTGACCCCGGAAAGAATGCTCTTAAGGTGGGGGGAAAACCGCCTTTACCACTGCATCATGGCCTACAGGACAGCCCAGAAGCAGCACAACAAACACAACCACTACAGAAAATAACACAACAGACAAACAGTCGATGAAAAAAACGAGGATGAGGTGGAAAAAAATGTGGAGTTAGGGTGAGGCAGGCAAAAGAGAGAGGAAGAGATACTGTGAATGTAAAGAGAGAGGAGAATTCGAAGGAGAGAAAAAGTGATAAGAAAAGCAGTAAAGGCAGAGAAAAAGAGGGAGGGAAGGAGATAGGAGGTGGATAATATGCACAGAAAACACAGATGGACTTGGTGTGAATTGTGCCTCACAGGCCTGGCTGTCTCTTACTCCTCTGGCCCCCCATGAGATCATTTTCATCCTTTATGAGTCAAAAGGAAGCCCCGGTTGAAAATGAGAGGTTACACAAGCCAGAGCCCAAGCCCTCGGAGTGAGAGAGGAGAAGATCCCTGCTGCAAGGGCCCTGCTGCTATTCAAAGCACCTGCCATTGTGTGGGCGCCCATCCAGGCCTATTGTTGTGCAGAAATTAGTCGTGCTCCCTTTGGCTCCCTTCGGCTTCCTTCGGCTCCAGAGGCATGCGGCAGACCCCCTTGTTGTTTTGGGTTTAGATACGTGGTTGGATAGATGCGTGGCCCCGGCTACCATCACCACTGGCTGTGGCCCTTTGGCCTCTCTCCCACAGCACAGTATCGTTCTGTTTTGTTTCTCATCTACTCTCTGTTGTTCACTTCTCAAGAACACTTTCAGGCCAGCATTCCTATAGTTTTCTCTCTCTTTCTTTTGTACTCCTACTCGCTTCTCTCCTTTGGTGTATATGCTTATTGTTCTTTGGAGCACCCTCATTATACCCATGGTTATATTTTAAGGGCCTCTCTCTTTGATTTTGGTCTCGTGGGGAGTGAGTGGTGGGCTGGTGGGAGCTGTAGGGCTGGCCCAGCTTTCAGGGCTCCCCAGCCAACGTCTCGGAGAGTGGGCTTGGGGGTATTGTTGGGGCTGGGCACCGCCGCAGAAGCACTGGTGCTACTGCTGGTGCAGGGGGTGGATGTGAGGGGAAAATTGAAAAGTCAATAACGAAGGCCGCACAAAAAAAAAAGAAGAGAGAGGTTGAAACAAAAGGAGATGGAGAGCTTCAAAAAGCTGAGAGCTATAGAGCACTGCTAATTAATAGCATCAGAGGAAGAGCTTTTTTTCCTTCCTTCTGGAACTTTAATGCTGCATATTAACTTGCAAGGCGAGGCGATTAAGAGCTTACATTGTGAGTCAGGTCCATTGCACTGCTAGACCAATCAACAGTAACTATGGTTATGAAGGGGGATTGAAAATTAGAAACAAACAAAAAAAATGCACTGCATGGCGACGATAGAAACCACTGTATGGTGTAATACAACCCTCCTTTTGTGAATCAACAATCACCATGTTACACGGGTGTTGATTCAAGTCTGAGGTTGTAATTTGTGTTGTTAATTGAGTTTTATTATATTGTAAGGTGTTTCTAATACGCATATGTAAATGAGATGGACAGATTATTAGCACCTTTGAATGCAATACAACAGCTAGTACAGTACATCACATCTTAAATAAAAAAACAGAAAAAAGTCTAGCAATCAGAAACCTGGCATTTTAATTATGATGCTATTGTAGTGCATTTCATGGTGTTCCTTTTTTTTTAGTCACTCAGTGTAGAATTACTAAACATTATTTTCAACAGGCATGTGTATATTCAAATTTGTACCCTTATTCCAAAATAGATTGCTGTGTGTTCTAACTCCCTCTTTACATGCAGCCAATCAAAAGGTAAGGTCCAGGAGTGTGAGATGAAATACGAATTTTGGTGGGTCAGCGAGGCAGAGTGGCAGTAATTTGAACCCAGGCTTTGCAATTTGTATTTTTCACAGCAGTAATAGGCTCCTCTCTCACTGTTCTTGCCATAGCAATTTCCACTGCCAACAGCTGTCAAGCCCCTAAAATCAAAATTAGTGCCATGGAATTGGGCCTTAATGAAATGACCTGCCGGATTTACCTTAAGGAGCAGGGCGGACAGTCAATACAAGCCTCGTCAAAACCCCCTTTCCGCATGCTGCAGTCCCATTAACGAAAGGAAATAGTCTCGAGTAAATGTATTAAGCACTACTTCCACCTTCTAATTATATTTTTCCCCTCTACCTTCATAATTCATTCACTCTTTCATTAGTTTTTAATATTGAAAAAGGCTTTTAACTGGCTCTTCTGTCTTCATGGCGTCACCAATTATTTGTCACTATGCATTACAGGAAAGTCAGAGGACTCCATGTTGTGTATTGAGGATAATTGTTGTGTTGTAGTGTCTCGCCCCAGCTAGGACTGTGCAGATATATTCCTTTATGCAAGATATGCCATATGCGGCATTATTTCCATGATATCATAAAGAATAATGTAGAATTTAGTGTTACACCATGGGATCTACAAGTATGGACTCACCCGGCCTCTGCTTCTTATAGGAAGAGGTGAATGTGTGCCAAGGCCCAGTGGAGGACACTGGGCCCTGGTTATTGACTTGTAAAGGAGCCGGTAGGTGAGGGGTCTTGACAAGACATGAGCGGCTGACTCTCTTGTAAAGCTGTATCTGATTTCTCTGCTAGTTGGCTCCCTGGAGAGACCCGCTCTACCCTCTGTTGATCAGACTTTTCACTCACAGCTGTATGGAAAAACGCAGCGATAAAAAGAATGAAAGAGTGGTTTTGTGAAAGGAGATGCTCTCGTTCTGTATGCTATGATTCCCTGTTAGGGTGAGAATGAGAGCGAGGGAGGAGGGAGAAGGAAGCGAAGGAATCAGCTGCTAGGTGAAAGAGCTGTATCCATGAGTACGTGTATCATCTTAGTATGCCAGAAAAAAACCTCTCCAAATTAATGTTTTGGTGAGTTGTGTAACATGGACTCGTCAGTGAGGGCATCTGCATTTGTGTAGGTGTGATAGTATAAAAATAACAGGGAAATGTATCAGCAAGAGGGCAGACAAAGCAAGTATCAACTGAACAAGATCCACACTCCTCACAGATCTGACTAATTTATGAGGGTAAACTGTGCTGACAGAGAGAGAGATGCAGGTGGAGGGAGGAAGTTTTCATTGACTCTCCAGAGCAGGCCAAGCCAAAGCCCTGGAGGGATCTCTCTCAGTTTGAACTTTATCAGGGGCTACGCTTAATCAATACACTATCGGAAAAAGAATTAATTACTAAAGCAGAATAAAACAGCTGCATTTTAAACCAAGGATTCATCAATTCTGTAATCTCTTGGTTACAGCTCAGGTGTCAGGAGGCTCATTTCAACTCTATGTAATGAGGAACTGTGGGAGTTTACCCCAGCCCTCTGCTGTCCTCCTCCTCCTCCATCTCTCCATTTCTGACCCCCCTTCCAACCAACACCCAGTTCCTATGCTACACCTCCTGGTCAAGATATTTTCGCTCCGTTCTTTTTCTATTTCATCCCATTTCCTACCTTCTCAGGTTGTCATTTACCTACAATATTCTCTTTTTTCACTCTTTCCCTCTTCCCTTGCCCCTTGCCCCATCCTCAATAGATCAACTGTATTCCACTCTCACTCCTCACCCCCCACCATCCTGCTACATTCCCTTCCCACCAAATTCCTGTCTTTGCGGGGATGGGACGAAGGGGTATTAAACTTGAAATCTCTGGTGCGAAAGCTGACTGGAACGGGACATTCCCGCTGCTGCAGCCATCAAGCCGGACATTCCTCCGCACAGTCTGGGACACCGCTGGTGTTGCGAAAGAGGGGGTGGGGTATAACGGATGGGGGGCACAAAAAACAACCCACCATTCTCAAATAGTAAATTTTTTGGTGTATAAAACCAATGGAGTGTGGCAATCAAAGGAAAAGATTGGTTTGAAGGAAATCAATGGCATATGGTGGACACATTTAGATGCTGGGGGACAGAAAAGCCACATAGGAAATATCCGTTGTGTCAAAATAACCTTGGCCTAACTGTTGCCACGTCCACTGCCATCCACCCATCACAGTCCTTGACCCTAGCCCAAAGTCTGTAAACGGACTGTCCTTGACTCCCCATAATGGGGGATTTCAAGGCAGGTTGAGAAGGGGTTATGGGTGATGAATTGGGTTTTTAGTGAGCTCATTAGGAAGCCAAACAGAGTTTAGACTGGCGGAGCGGGGCAACAGTGCAGTAATCAGTTCTGCTCGCTTTGTTCCCTGCCTCCAGGACATTTGTGTGAAAAAAAAAAGAGAGCGAGGAAAAAAAAAACTTCATGGCATTTGGCTGATGAGAGGGCTGCTGAGCAGAGGCTACAATCTGATGGTTGACTTGTTGATTTATAAACCTTTTAATCCATTTACTCTTCCAAACCCCCTCCCAGCACTATGTAGAAACCACCATCTCTGTTAAACTTTGATGCCACTGTCCATCAGGTGTGGCAAAGATCTCTGTAATAAATCCAGGTCTTCCCCCTTTTTCCGTATAAAAGCAGTGAGTTTGTTTGTTTAGTTTTAAATTGTAATTGAGGGTAGAGAATCACTGCTGACGCTCTTATAATACATTGCCTCAAACAGTGTAGGCTGTTCTGAATCACAAAACCACATTCTGTTATACCTGGCAACCTGCATACAGCTGCTCTTTCTGGTGGTTTAGGTAGAAGACTTTGATATACAATAGTTCCTAACAGGGATTATAAAGCCATTTCTTCACTAGCAGATGGATCCATATGATGTATCTGTGCGCTCTCCATCTCTTTGTTTGTTTTTACTCTGTCTCGTCTCTTTATCTCTTGTTTTCACTACATTATCATTCCAAAGTAGAGCAACGTAGTAGTTTTTAGGAAGCAAGTAGTGTGGAGGCAGCGTGTTTTACTAATGATCATGCTTGTTTCAATTCAGCATAGCCCCACTTGCTTTTGGGAAATACCTGTTCTTTAATATTTAATGCAGCATCAAACCTTAGGATTTAGGTATGCTTCTCTGTGGGCACCCATCCCTGTTTTCTATCGTAACAATTATGAATTATAGAGGGAGTAGTATCAATATACACAGTTTTCCAGACACTAAGAATAGTTCTATTGTACCACACTGGGTAAGGAAAAGAAGGACGAAGCCTGGGTAGACAGAAGAAAGGCTTGGTAGGTTTGTAAGTTTGTTTATTAAGAAACAAGGCACCTGGCTGAGCGCATACCATTTATCAAGGCTGAGGCCTTACCACAGCAGTCTGGCCTAGTACCGTTTGCCACATGTCATGCCCTCTCTCTCCCCTGTCTTTCCTGTTGCTGTCAAAAAAATAAATAAAGGCAGAAATGCCAAAAAATATGAACCAGGATTACCTGTGAGACCAATTAGCCCCTTTTGATTTGGAATCTAAGGGAAGAGCAGCAGCGGTTTCTTCAGCAGTGTTGGAGTGCAGGGAGAGTGGGGTGGAGTTATCAGGGAGGCAGAGAGTGTGAAATGTCTGGTGGAGACCCAAAGCCCTTCATTAGCCACTGATCTCTGTCTGCTGAGTGAGGGGCAGTCATGGGCATCACAACTCCCTTTTAGTCCCCCCAAAAAGAGCGGGGTGAGGGGGTGGAGGGTAGCTCCCCCATCCCCTGCAATTTAGCCCTTTGCCATTCATGCAAATTGGGTCCTGACATCTGCAAGAGCCTGCCTCCTTTCTTTTATACATCTTTATTCCATCTCTTTTCTTTGGATCTTTTTTCCTCCTCAAATAAAGCCCCCTTTAGACGGCATAGTCTTGCCTCTGCTGACATACATTCTTTTATGCATATATCTGTGTAAAAGTAGCACTTTCCTCTGTGTTCATATATACATAAAAAGTATTAGAAAAATCAAGATCCCAGGAGGCATAAGAAAATCACTGTGTTACCCTCAAAGTCCCATTTTATGATTTAATAAGATAATTGTTGTTATAGGAAGGTTGCACGTTAATCACACCATTAATTAGTTCGGTCCAAAGCTTTTGATAATGTTCTTACTTTATGCACCCTGTGCTAAATTTTTAGGTTCTTGGCAGATGATAATCTTATGAAAAGATCAAGAAAGTTCTAGGCAGTGACTCTGAGAAAAGGCAGTAACCAGGCAGCCTGCCCCCCCCCCCCCCTTCCTCCCTCTCCTTTCTGGACGAACTACTTGCCTTTGGCTCCAGGGGAGAAGCTGAAAGGGGAGGGTGGCTTTGCTCCAGCCCATATTTTAGGTTAAAAGGTAAAATAGCCTAACTGGCTGTTAAAAACAAGTTTTACCTCCAATCCTACACCCTCACCCCTCCCCTCTCTTTGTCTCTGCTCCATCCACTTCAACCTCGCCCTGTATGGTAGGGATGTGCACAGTGGGGTCAACACTGTGCCTGTGAGAGGAGAGAGGCCTTGTATCAGTGGAGAGGTGATAGTTATCTCCAGCATTCCAGGGATGACAGAGAGATATCTGCCTGATGGCAGGGTTAGGGGGCTTAGAGAAGGGGCGGAGAAGGGAGAGAGGAGAAGAGGTACAGGAGTTGTTGAGCAACTACCCCCCCTCCCCAACCCCCCCACCTCCCTCCTTCCTTCCCTCCCTGCCTTTCTTACTGCCTGACTGCCTCACTTCCCCACACGTTGAAAAAAAAAACCCCATCTAATTAGAAGCTCTTATTCCACTTCATTTAAGGGAACACTTAATGATGTGTTTTTGGGGGGAGACAACTACACATTACTTCTCATGCAAAAGGAACCACTCAGTCGTAGCACCCAGGATGCAGATACAGCTGTGTTTGAGATGGAGGTTTGTCCTCATTTCTCTGGGGTGTCATGGCTATTGGAGGGGAGAGGGAAAAGTGGTAGTCTTTTCTCCTTCACCTTTAGCCAGTGTCCTAGTGGTAAGAGGGGGCGGTAAAGAGGAGGCGGGAAGTGACATCTGAGTTTGGCAGGGAGACTTGCTGAAGGAGAGAGTTTGTTGTAATTGCTCTGACAGGTTTTAGGGCTGTTAATGACTCCGGCCTGAGCGCTACCAATTTGTCAGCATGCTTGCTGTTTACTAAGCTGTTGTTTTATGGTCCAGTGCAAGGGGCTGCTGCTTGTTTAAGCACAGATCAGGAAATAATCAGCGTAAAACACTGGCTGCAGCGGTGCACACTAACACAGTTCCGTTTAGGGCCCTCATCTACTGTATGGATCTGAATGAGCACAGTAAACCATATGGTGTGTGGTCACACGAACACATTGATGAGTTACTTACTGCTAGAAACTGGATGTTCAAATGTGTGTTTTATCATTAAAGGGATTATGTTCTACTCGTTAACACTTGTCCGTGTTGTATGTTATGTGAGTGCGAAGCATATTGCTAGCATGTGGTTATAGCCAGAAGACCTGTAATCCCCAGTCGGCACAGAGCAACAGAGGGCCGGCCATTCCACTAGTGTGAATAGAGCCCCAACGTGTTTGTGTATGTGTGTATGTGAGAGAGATTGTGTGTGCGTCAAGAGCATGTGCTCCCAGAGCCAGCAAAGACCCCTTCGTAAATCCAGAGTAAATAAAAGGGGTAACCAGACGGACAAAAGAGGAGCCCCCACTGCTTCTCTCATTCGCTGCCATTTGGGGGACTGAATGTGCTAAACGCCGCTTATGTTGGCTGAAAAGTTGAGGAGAAAAAGAGGGAAAAGGGAGGCTTTAAATCCCCCTCTTCTTTTCTCTTCATTCTCTGCGGCCAAGCCTGCAGGGCTAGAGGTGGTGTAATAGGAGGGTGTTGGAGGGAGGGTTGGAGGGCCTGGTCACTGTGGTGTGCTAAGGTAGACAAGACCAAAGGAGCTCCCGCTACAGCAAACCTCTTAGCTTCTGTTCTCTGTCTACTCCTCTTTCCTTCTAACTGTCCTCGTGAGTTTTTCCCTCTTCTCCTCATTTGGGTGAGCTTGGGTGAACAATCTGACTAGTTTGGGTTGGCAGGGGGCGTGGGGGGTCTGTTGTAATTAGTCACTTTAACCACAGCTTCCATAAGCCACTGCCTCTACACTCTTGCTTCATTACCCTGAAACAAACGCTGGGGCCTCCCAGTGCAAAATCACTGCACAGCCCCTTAGAATAATACACACACAACATCTAAAGCTTGTCTTGAGGCTCTTGAGTAGGTGTATTAATAGTATAGGGACCAATAAGTCTGAGTGTTATGTGAAAACTAACCATGACTGGGTTTGAATGTGTATTCAAGCTATTGACAAGTCATTATTCATTCATGCATGGGTATATCGGAATGATAGAGCAGCAGAGGGAGCGCATTCTTGGTTTACCAATAGAGCTGCAGCATGTGTTACTCACGGTTATATCCATAATGCTTCCAGGGCTGACTAGACCTTAGTGGGTCCCTCAGGGGCACGGTGCCTCCTAGACATGAAGCATGATCTCCAGAGTCATTAGGACTCCCCTGAAGTCCCCCTTACTCTCAGCAGGGACTGTAGGACACTTTATGCTAAGCCAGTTTTTTTGTGCAAGAAATCCTGAAGCGACCCTGAATGTGCCAACATTAGATAAGCACAGTTGCAGTGTGTTTACAGTCCTTTCCCAACCCGTTAATGAGCTCAGCCCTGAGACCAATTTACTCACAGGGAGATATATCTGAATGCATTTTTAATAACCACCCACTGGTGATGAGAGAGGGAATGTATGTGAGCGTAATGCGCTCTTGGACTTGTGCTTGTTTGTTTGCTAGCGTGCTCATTCACTCCCTCACCCTCATTGCGTCCGGTCATTGTCTTCCATCTTGCCTGATTACACCTTCTTGGTTTCCGTGCGAATGAAAATATGCACAAACTTTCATTGCAAGTACTTTAAGTCAAGATATTGATAGAGTGGGCGAGGGAGAAGGGGAGAGGAAGAAAGTGAGGGAAGACAGAAAGAGAGTGGGAGAGAGGGAGGCTGTCTTTTTTCCGTCTCCAAGGGCGCTGCTTTTCCAAAAATGCCTGGGGCTACACTCCAGCACCTCGGCTCCCTTAGGCCTTTCGGCTGCCTCCTAATAGCCAACCCCCATCTGTGTCACATGGCCAGATGATGGGACGCTTCCCCCTGCTCTGCCCTGCACTTTTTTTTTTCTTTTCCCATTTTTTTCAGAGTGCACATCCACACAGGTTAGAATGGCAGAGTTGCCAGGGAACAGTCAGAAGCCATTAGCGTTTGGGACAATTTGCCCTGCAGCGTTCCTTCTCTCGCTCATAAGAAAGGAGTGGGGGTGGATGCAAAGCACCAGCTCTCCTTTAGATGTAATGAGGTTGTGCAAGTTGGGTCTTCTTTATTCTTTTTCTACTCCTTCTTTTCTTCCTTCTGCTTCTTTTCATTCCTCTTTTTTCTTCCTTTTTCTTTCTTGCTTTTCACCTTCTTTCCACACTTGATTTTCCTTCATTCTCTATTTAGAATATACATTTTTCTGCATGCACATAGTAAGTAAAAAATAACTTTTGACACTCAGAATTTATGCTCAAATGCCACATGTCTGATCTGTGCACACATGACAGTATCCATGTACATGTGAGAGAAAGACAGAGGCAGAGAGGAGCTGAAAGCCTTGGAGTCTGGTTTCACCCTCGCGGGCTAGGGCAGGAGGCAGCGAGCATGCTGGGTAATGAAGTGACAGGTCAGTCTGTAAATACGCATGGGTCGCTCTGGCCCTGGCCAGGGGGGAGGCTATCGCATTGCAGTGAAAATGGAAACGTCAATAAAATTAATCTGCCAGCCTTTTGGCCACTGTGTGGTTCCATTGGATGAGCCTGACTGCTCACAGCAGGAGAGGGATTTGGAGAGTAGCTCGAAAATCAACACAAAACCTAGCGGCACACAAACAAACAACCAAACTGTGTATCAACATTATTCAGTTAAGCTCAAAAGCAGAGAAACAAGGGGAGGGTGGTTAAGATTCACAGCTCACTGGTTGTGTTGTTACTGAAGTTTGGAAGCAAACTGGGGGAGTTTGACTTGACTTCCGTCTGGGTCGCGTTTCTCAGGAAGCCCCTCACAGTCAGGGTAGGCTATGGCCAGACCAGAGTTTATTGTTTTAGGCTTTCCTGAACAAGGATTCGTACTTAGCCTGGGATTTACGGCATTTGCCACTAATGAATGCCCATTCTACAATTACAACACCCCTAGTTTGTGTCCCCATTCCCATATGTCCTTCAGGAGGGCTGTTGCTTCTTTAACCTCACACAGGGAGCGCAAAGTCGGCACTTCTCTGTTTTCCTCTTTCGTGTGGCTCTGCACTAATGATGTGGAAGGAAAACACTGTGCACAGACAGAAAAGAAAGAGAGAGGGAAAAACAAGGGGGAGGAAAAGAAAAAGAAAGTGGGTAAAGTAGTTAGAAGTGAGGGCCCCTGCTGTCCTTGTATTCTTCATTTATTTTGCATTTGATTACGCCACCAGTTGGATCCTTTTTCTTTCCCCCTTTTTAATGTTATTAGTTCAAATATTTATGCAAGATTAAGGCTTGTATAGGTGGTTGTGATTGATGCCTCCCCAAAAACAGGAGGACATGCAAGTCTGAATTTTGAGAACGTAAGGGTCCTTCTCTGCCTTAGTGGAGGAGTTTTTCAGATACATAATTTAGATGCCCTCAAGGAAGGCTTTCAAGGCATTTGTGCCCGGGGGCAAGAAAAAATAACTATGACTGTTAAAAGTAAATCATTTTTGCTAATGCACAATTAATGCCGGGGAAGAAGAAAAAGGCAAGGGACAAAGATGGAAACTTTAATTTAAAGGAGAAATCGTGCCTGGGTATATGCATGTTTTCCTCTTGAAATCAAACACTGACGGACATTAATGCAGGCGAAGCTGCTGCTGGCCTGTCATGCTAATCTTGTGGCGGAATGGGGAGGGGTTGCTGCAAGGGATGGGAGTCAGAGAGGAGGACTAAGACAGTCAGGGTTTGGGATGGGGTGGGGGAAGGAGACGAGTCCATTATGTGCATCGAAGTGCAACAATGAACCACCCCAAATCACATCCCTACTTTAATACTCATACGTCTCAACTGTATGCTGTGAATTATCAGCCCCTTTGAGTTTTGTTTGTGTGTGAATGTGTGTCTGTGCATGCAACATGATTTTGTGAATGTGTGTATTACTGTACATGGCTGCAACTCTTTTCTGTCCCCTTCGGCTCTCTTCAAAAGACAAAAAAAAAATGCTCTACATTATGTCAAGCATGCAAATTTAATTGAATTAATGACATGAGTCCAAGCCTCTACTGTACTTGAAGGCTCCTTGTCCTTTTTTTTTCTTTCCTCCTCCTCCTCCTCCTCCTACTGTAGAACTGGAATGAGGACCCCAGTGTTTCAGTGTCCAACCATAACATTAGAGTTATTAACCCCTATTCCCCTCTCCCGTGCTCTGGGGTATAGAACAACTCAGCTAGGCCTCTGAGTAAACCCCTCACTCTCTGTACAGGCCTTCGTCTAAGGCCATTTAAATCCCCCTACCTCCATATCTTCACTACATAACACTGGCTTTGCTGCGGCAATTCTCTCGGCCTCAGTGCAATGCTTTTGAATTCCTTCATAGGTATCCGTGGTATTTGTCCATTTATCCATCTTTCATAAGCCTTAAACTCAGCTCTGACTATCTGTACTTCTGTTTCAGCTTTGAGAATTTTTAGATCAGGATTTTTTTCGTTGTATGCACTGAGTCATTGGTGTGGTCTGGGATGTTATTTAACCCTGGGTTTGGTTTCCGTCCAGGAGATGGCTTAGACAACAGCGTTGCATCGCCTGGCACAGGGGATGATGATGATCCAGACAAGGATAAGAAGAGGCAGAAAAAGCGTGGCATTTTCCCCAAGGTGGCCACAAACATCATGAGGGCGTGGCTGTTCCAACATCTCACGGTAAGCAAAACCATTACTTTTTGGGGATGCGCTTGTATGAAAATAACCCCGGTAGAAACACACATGCTCAAAAAAGTATGCGCAGGCACACACACACACATGCACACACACACAGCTGTCACTTCGTCGTTACTGAGGGAGTGAGTGACGGCAGAGTTGTGATGCTCACCTGTCAGCCACCTGTCAGAGAGACACAGTGACCTGGTCAATCTAATCAGTTTGGACTGTTTACTCTGCTCAGCACACTCTGAGTAAGCCGGAGATGGCCCAACAATCTCTGACATTTACTCCAATATGAGATGAGATGTGCTGTTTGTTTGGTCTGAAGTTTTTCTGGAGCAGATTAAGACAAAGAGTGGTGCTTACTGGAGAACGATCGTGCATGTGAAGGTGTGTAAAGATTTAGGCTGAGTACATAAAGCTTTATTAAACTGCTATGTCTGATCAGTGTAAAACACAATTTTGTATATAGATGGTTATGGGTACAGATTTGCAGGCCTACAGCTGTGCCATGTCTTTAAACTGCAGTTTATTTTTCATTTGAGTGAGTTAAGATTAAATGTGTTCAGCTCCTGATCAGTTTCACATTTCTAAATCCAGTTGACTTGGTGATACGCTAGCTCATATTTGAGGTTGAGATGGTGCAATAGATTTCTCCTCCACAGTTTAGAGGAAATTGTTTGTTTGCCAAACAGTTCAGTCAGACAGCTCTTTCACTTCGCTAAGCACAGTGATGCTACATGACTTGGATTAAATATTCAGTTACCGCAGTTATTCAAACACACTTGGTAAAATAATGAAATACTTTTTGCTTAGTTGTTATGCTCCAATCAGCTTTTCTGTCTGTCTGTCTGTGTCTGTGTGTGTCAAGAATAAGGGGGTGGACCACATGCCCCCCCCCCATCCTCTCCTAATGTCAGGACATTATCAGAACATCAGGCTGTATTGATTTTGCAATGCAGGTCAGATTTCAGGAGGAGGTGGCCACGCCAGGACACATAAGCTGCTCTCTGAACACGTGGCTCCCTGTCCCAGAGATGGAGGGACAATGTGGGGGGAAGGGAGAAGTAAAAGAAGAGATAGAAAGAGAGAAAGTAGAGGAGACTTAGTTTAGAGATTCAGCCCTATGGATCATCCATGCATTTAAGAGAGCACCATGTACCCCTCCCCAGCCCACACCCAACCAACAGTGCCCACTCCCTGCCCAAAGCCCCTGTACCCTGATTATCTAACCAAAAGCCCAAGTAATGAGTGGCCAGCAAATACGGCCTAATTGAAAGGGCTGTAAATCCATTACATATTGGTCAGGGATAATCAGGAGTGCTTTAATCACTTTTATCTATTCAGGAGCAGTGAAGCTGCAACAGCAAAGCCCTGAGCCTCGCAGGCCTTAGCGGCTCCACCACGCCAGTCTGCATGCTTATTATTCTCATCATTATCAAAATGACTTCACAGCTGTTCACAGCTCCATCGCTCCCTGACTGGAGAGCTCTCACCAAAACGTACACACCAAGCTTCATTCAGAAGCTGAGAGCAGGAGGGAAGCAAGACTTTTTTTCTTTTTTTTTTATTATTTGAGAGCAGTTCTTTTTCTGCTTTAGGCCTTTTCCTCCCCTGATCTTGGAGCAGAATACATTATTTGAGTATGAAGGGGACAAACAAAACGGTGAAAATGTTTCATTTAAGTGGAATTTACTGTATGTTTATATTCGCAGGCGCGTGAATGCACCTTATGTGAGTTTAGGCTAGAAATTTCATCATGATTTACCATCTTTCCTGGTGAAAGTCTCATACAGCTTCAGCACCCTCCCTCTGCAAAAGCAGCAGAGAGAAAGACAGAGTAACGCGTACAGATCATTTGGAAGAGTCGCCAACAATTTTCTTTAGAATTGTTTTAAAATTGAATTGAAAGAGTGGAAAGAAGGGGAGGAGGGGAAGCCCAATGTTGGGCACAGGCACGTTTTTCAGAGAGCTGGTTAATTCAGACAGAGAGGAGCTTTCAAGGCCTTCTTTTTCTCCGACCCTCTCCTTTATCACATCCCCTGCTTGTAGATGTTCTCTCCAATCTTTATTTGTTTCTTTTGTGTAAAGCCCTGGCCAGTCTTGTACAAATAATAATCCCTCCCTTTTAACCTGCCTTCATTTCTCTTCTGAGGAAGAGGACTAATTGAATTATCCCCCTTCTCTTCTCACCATCCAATTCTCCCACCCATAAACTCTCTCTCTCTCTCTCTCACACACACACACATACACACTCACACGCCCATTAGCCGTTCTCCTTTCTTTTAATTTGTTAAGCAAATGTATTTGCCATTGCTGGATGCGTTTGTGCAAGGGTGAATTCTTGGGGACTTTGGCCCCTGAATGGCCTATAGCGGCATTCTGCCATTCACGCATTCATTAACTGAGAGGTGAGGAGTGAAAGGAGCGGCCTTGCATTTTCTCAAACTGCAGGGCCAGCATGGAGCTCCTCTTCCATGAGCCACAGGGGTCTCTCTACATATGTTCTCAACATCCAGCCATTGTCACATCCTCTGAAAAGCTCAAAAGGATAGGACCCCCCTTCAGACACAGAAAAACAACACAGGCCAATAGTAACAACTGTTGGCTTTTGGATTCAGTATAACAAAATTGCCCTCTCACTCTCCCCTTCCCACCCTCCGTCGCCTCACTCTGACCTCACACTCTCTTGAGAAAAATCACAGGGCGGTTTTCTTCAGGACAGTCACATATAGAAAGTAATTTCCACTCATATTTACCATAAACCCTATGATGCCAACATTCCACCTGAGGGCAAAATAGGGTTATTGGTGCCATAAAAATCTCACAAAATATGCAAATATGCCACATTTATGCTGTGGAGAGGCTGTGATAACTCTGACCTCCTTAACGTTGAGGCCATATGCACATGCACCAGAGAGCATGTGATCTGGCAGCCTTAAATGCCCCATATGTAATTGGCAAACGGCTGGACAGATCAGCTGGTGTTAGCTGGCAGAAGAGGGCCAGACTGTCTCTCCACTCCCTCCTTCTATCCTCCCACCCACCCCTCCTCTCTCTCTAATACCCCCCCTCCCTCTCCATGAGTTTCTGGATGTCTTCCAGCCACATTAGTGGAAGGGAAATCCCAGAGTGTTGGTATAAGCTTTTCAATACTACAGGGAGATTATGTTATCAGAAAGGTAAACTTCACTGTTAGGGGTAAAATGTTCTACTGCACTTCAAAAGCATGGACTACAGAATTCAGGAGAGGAAGTGAGGGATGGATAGAGGTAGATAGAGGTAACATGAGATAGAAGAAAAGTGATGGGGCCAAACAGAGAAATAGAGAGGCAGTGATGGGAGTTTTTTCTTATTGTTGCAAAAGGTGATGCCCTTTTGTTTGGCAAAAGCAAACTCTAAAATCTACAATTAGCCCCTTGGTGCCCCTGGCCTTCCTTCCCTCTCACCCCCTGCTAGCCCTTACTCACCCCTGTAAAGACAAGGGTCGGCCTCGCAATGAAAACAGGAAGCACTCAGATACAAAGATACCACTCTGGGCTCTGGCCTTGTCTTTTGACTAGTGTAAACCCTCAAACACCTATGAAAATAAATAGGAGACCTCAGGAGCAAACCAAGCCAGTTGAGAGTTTGCACACGTGTGCACGTGTGAGCTTAAAGGAGGGAGGGAGGGACTGAGTGAATGAGGGAGAGTGGTCAGTCAGATGAGTAAGTAGGTAGCCCTCTCAAGCATCAAGCGTCTCAGGTTTTGTGCTGGGCCACCCTTTGGCTTGGGTGTTTGGGGAAATGCTGTTAAGCTGCTAAGCCAGGTGTATTGGTCCCCTGGGCTCCTTGAAAGGGAAGTGATATATCCCTTGGTCATTTGGAAAGTCCTTGTACTGTGAGCAGCAGAACTGTGTGTTCAGATGAGAAATGTTAATGTATAATTGATGGTACTTAAATATAGTTATTAGTAAAAAAGTACATAATTGTGTTTTATCCTCCGAAGTGTAACACCACCGTATTGACTCATAAACAGTTTTTTTGACTGAACCTATAAAATGAAAATTATTGTGCTCTCACGGCAGAGCTCAAAAGATGCCACCATGGCCATATTAACCCTGTTAATACAGGCATTAACCAGAGTGAGGGCACATCACACTTTGTGAGGAGATGAGTGCATTGTGCTGCAAACATCATTAGATACACTAGTGACAGTGGCTGCACCCCCCCCCCCCCCCCCCCCCCCGCCCCCATCCAAGCCCCCATCCAAGCCCAACATAGCATTAGTCTCCATGACAACAGGGTGTCATCGTCAGGTCGAGCCCTCCTATGGGAGCTGCTCTCTCGACCGCCCTTTATAGACGCACATAAAAGAGCCAGCTAGGGTCATTCACAAGACATGGGCGCAGGCAAGGCCGAACCCTGACAACGGATGTTTGTCCCATACGATAAACAAGTGTACAAGTCCATCCCTCGAAAAGAGAGGGCATGTTGTTTGTGTAGACTAAACAGTCAGCCCAGTAGTATCCCCAGTTTTGTTTAAGCTCCTCTAGTCCTTCTAATCCTTGTGTGTTGTTCCAGTACAAGCAGCATTTAACTGGTGGAGACACACATCTGCAAACAGTTTGAAATACCAAGCCCTTCCTCCTTTTACATTGAACTGCTGAAAGCTGTTTATTCCATATTTGTTGCTGCCGACTTTATCTTTCCAGTACACATGGCACAATACTTCAAAAAATGTATTTATGCTTAGTACACTAGTGTAATTACATTGCTGATTTGTTTGGATTTTACATCTATTTGTGTTTGGAAATAGTATTGTACATTACAAAAAATAAAGTTTTTAAAAGTCAGAAATATTAGTAAGAAGTTACTTTGTGTTTCAGTGACGCACATTCAGAATCTGTTTGATTTTCACCTCCTTAGGTTGTTGTTTGAGTTTTGATAAAGAGACGTTGGAGACAAAGGAGAAGCTGGAAGGGGGTTTAGGGGTAAGAGCAAGGGTGAGGAGGGGGTAAAGAGGGGGCTCCTAAGGGTCACAGAGGTGGAAGCCTGGAGGAGGCCCACACACTAATCTGTCATGTGCTCGTTTGCCTTGGAGCCCAAAAGTCAGCTCTCCAGTCACCCGTAGCAACCCAGGCGACAGTTTGGTTCACTGCCACTGCCCAAATGTGTGACTATCAGTGGGAGATGCAGGAAAAAGAGTCATCACGTTACTTTTGTGACAATACCCATTGCTTTGTCTGTGTGTGTTTGCAAAACAGATGTGAGCGACAATATGACATGATAGTTTGGTGATGTTAAGTGCAGGAGTCACTGAAAGTCATTGATAATGACTGTGGAGGGGATCTTTGTTGGGTGGGGGGTCTGTGCTTTGGTGCCTAGCTATTGTCTAGTCACTGTGTTCTTATGCTGGTTTCTCAGCCACCCTGGTAAACAGACACAAGCCACCTCAGTCTGCCATCTGTTCTTCCACAGAGGGGCTACCACAGAGGGGCTACCACAGCATGGACAGACCTCACAAGTAAAGACACTTAAATGCAAACACTCAGACTTTACAGTGAAATGATAATCAAGAAATTCTTTATTTTACACAAGAATTTAACCTTCCTTGTCAGTACCCATTAACAAATTTCCTTACATGTCAACAAGATGCTTTTTTTATAGAAGGAGAGTGCAGAAAAAAAAAAAGAAAGTTTAGAAGGGGGATCCAGTGACTTCCCATTTTCACAGGTTGTATAATTATACGACGGGCTGCATCAACTTTGCCATCTCATTGCAGAGCGGCTTTGTATTCATTTCCAAGTGTTTGAGTGTCACAGCTCTATGACTGACACAAGCCTTGTTTACAGTGTGTGCTGGCATAGTTGGTAGCCATTCCAGAGGTTTAGTGCAGCATTAGAACGTAATAAGCCCTAATTCGTTTCATGCTCCGACATCAGACCTTTACACTTTGCCCCCTAATCCAGATCTGTCATAGTTCCACTTCAAAGCCAACTACCCCACATAGAATCCCCTGACATATGAAGCATGGCACATTAGCTTTGCATACACCATGCAGTGTGTGTGTGCTTGCAAAAAGGGAAGACGTATTTGCAGGTTTTTTTTTTTTTTTAATTCCCATAGGCGTACTTATACTCAAAATGAGCATCATGTAATTGTGCATGTGGAAATGCAGGGATACCTGTGTAACCCCACTGCTTCTCCTCCCTCCACCTCATGTTTCCTTCCTTTTTCCTCCCTCCCTGTTAATTTTCATTCCTGCTGTTTGCATCTTAATGCAGGTTGTTTAATGAAGTAGCAGAAATGAGTGCTTTCGCATAGGGACTGTTTACGACATTCCCACTGCATGGAGGTGATTAAGCTGTGTGAAACTCCACAGTGTTTGCCAAAGGAAAAAAAAAGAGCAACCCGCAATATATCCTCCAGTAAGACAGCAACAAAGAAAAAACAGGAGGAGAGTGTTCCCCAAATGTGATGCAATGTGCATGTCTTTAAATTAGGTTTTTCTACGAGGGTGTCCTCATGGAAGACCAGGAGCGCAGCATGAGTTTGACTGGCCCCTGCTGAGGTGACTGTACACAGCCTGACTGCAGCAGAATACAAGCAAAGCTAGGCCTGTGGAGGACAGGGGGATTTATAAACTCACACCTCTGAACAGTGAGAGACCCTTCCAAGAACACACATTCACAAAGCTGAGGAGACTTCTGTAAGGCCCTACGCTCCACTGAGAAAAGGCCCCAGCTCTGGAACATTTCCCTGCCCTCAGCACAGCAGCACAGTGCACTGCTGTAGTCATAACACTGATTCGTTGGCTAGGACCTGTCTTAGCTGACTCTATGGGAAATAGGGCTTAATGACGTCATCTGTAATAAGTCTGTGAAGGTAGTCTGTGATAGCATACATGCCCCTGGTGGAAAGCCAGGGTTATTAAGATGGTGGTAGCTGATTCTGTGCCGTTTTCCCTTTTCTACACTTTTGGGGTTATCTTACTCATAACAAAATGTATAAGAGGATTTTGGTTTCACATCTTAGAGCTAGTTTCCTTAAATTACCCCTTACCCTTCCAGGGGTACCGCCCTGCAGGCTCGCCTCATCCCCCCACAGTTGATTGCGGGGTTGTGGCAAGAGCTGCTAGAACGGTGGCTGCTGCTTGCTGGGAACCATGGAGGCCAATGAGATTCTGCTGCAGGCCTCCGAGCTGCCCCAACGTTGCTTTGATATTCATATCACACCAAGGGAAGAAAATGCAAAAGGGAAAGGGAGCAGCGCAAGCATGGAAACGGCAAAGCAGGTTAAGGAAGGGAGGGAGGCAAGGAAAGAGAAAAGGTTGAGGGATGGAGGCACTGAGTAGAAATCAAAAACAGACCTTGTGTTTCACTGTTTGGTTTGTCATGGGACCCTGGCTGCACCAAATCCCAGTCCTGCCATTTTGTGTGATTTTTCTGCCCTCCCTTCCTACTCTTCTCAAATGCATGCTTTTGTTTCGCCCAGCGCTCAGTCCAGGGGCAGGCAGTGGGATTCCTGCACAGTGGGGTCCTTATAACTGGGAGCCATGTCTCTTGTTCTCACCTCTTCCCCCCACTTCCTCACCTTTTCATTTTTTTCCCCATTGATATCCTCTCTTTCCCTCTCTGAACATATGGAGTGGTTTTTTAAGAGAAAGCCCAGTCCACATCAAAGACTGAGGCTGAGCGGGTCAATTTGTTACTGCTTTCCCTGACTCTTCCCCCTCTACTAGCCTCAGTGGACCCCTCCCTGTACCACAACCATTTACCCAGAATGCTCCATTGCTCATGCAGTTCTGCCTAGCATATATATTGAGCCATGTGTTCTTAGGGTCTGTTCTCCACACAGAGCAGACCTAGTTCACTTCAGACCTCTGAATCTGTCTGTCTGCAGCTACATCCTCCAAAGATTATGTGAGGCTATACATGAGCATGTGTGATAGATAGCAAGCCCAGTATCAAAAATTAGCTGCACCACACACTGATAAGAAAAAGCAGATGGATAGAGGAAGAAGAGAGCCAGAGAAAAAAAAAATCAAATAAAAATAAAAAAATAAATATATAAATCCAAATCTAAGCACAGCAGGCCTTGGCTCCAGATGTGAATCTCTCTGAATATTGATCGTGGGGAAAGCCAGTTCCCCATATCCCCAGGGCTGCAGCGACTTACACACAAAGCACCTCTCTAAAGCCCATAAACCAGCTTGTACAATTATTTAGATAAAGAGGGCGACAACAGCAGTGTATGCCTCCCAACCCAGAACCTCCTCCTTGGCTCTCATCCTCCTACTACTACTCCTGCTCCTCCTTTTCCTCTTTTTCATCCAGCATGAAGATGAAGAAATGAAAAAGGGGGGGGGCAAATGTGTAATTAGCCACACGTTTCTGAATCCTCCTTAATGTTCATTACTGAAACCAGGGGCAATTACTAGTTCAAAGGGGTTTAGGGCACCCGCAGCCCGCATAATCAGTCGCAAATTAAGCACCGCTCATTTGTCACAGCACAGCACGCATACTTGCATGTGCACACAGAAAAACACATGCATGCATGGTGTCAGAGTTGAGTCATAGACAGGCTGACAGGCATCAATTTCCATACAGGCACAAATCTCAGCTACCCCAAGGCACCGGGTTAGGTCGCCCAATCCTCTTATTCCCTGATGCTTTGTTTTCACTACACAACAGCAAACACCTTCACCTTAGCTTGCTCGACATTATACTGTATCCTACTTGCATTCATCCTCTTATAGGTGTCCTGTTTGCACTTTCAATCCCCACCACCATCTGTCCCCTCCTGTCTCCATTTTACAGCTTTTCTTTTTTTTTTTTTTTTTTTTTTTTTTTTTTTTTTAAACCTCTATCTTCTTCTGTGCCTGTCTCTCCCCGCCTGGCTATGTGTCTCTGCAACACGTGACAGTGTGTGTTTCATGTCTGCCCCCGGAGGTGTATCTCGGTTACCTCTGGGGCCAGGTCACAATGGCTAATCCTATCTTCAGGTGGCTGTTTAGCACACTGAGAGGAGAGCTCGCAGAACCGGAGGTGAGCTCCTGTTACAGGACTCCCTGACCAGGGGTCACCTCCGACACTGTCAGAATACGCACACACAGGCGAACACACAAACGAACACACAAACATGCACACATGTCCCAGCAGATGGACAAGAATGCTTGCACATGCATGCACACGCATGCATACAATCTGGTGTACACACACCAAAGTTGTCACACACAGACACTCTAACAAACACTGTCACTCAAACACATTGAGCCTGCTTATCTATCCCAGGTGGCTCAGCCTTCATCTCTCTCCCTCCCTTGTTCTTCTTTATCTGTCTACTGTACTACTCCTCTTCTAGTCTTTCTCTGTCTTCTCTCATTCCCAGATCAGTCAGACTCCTGTTCACATTAGGATTCCCTGATATGATCTCCATGAAGACTTGCTCTAGTGGCCATGCGTTGCCTGTCCTGCTCTGCACCCTCATTGTTTAAGTTGCTCTCACACAGGGACACAGTCAGGTCTCCAGTGAATTGAATGGAGCCTTATCATGTGTGGCTCTGCCTCAGCGTAGTGGGAGAGAGAACTCATTTTTCACTGGGGGAACGACATCCATCTCAGCAGCCAAACGCTGGCTGTTTCATTAAGTAGCCCATCCAGGCAGACAGATGTGTTCACCACACAGCCATGTTTGCCTATGCAAGAGCGTGTATTAACCCACAATCCTTTGGGGGAGATTAATAGGCTACCAGCCCCTTTCCATTGATTATCTCCATGCCATTTTCCCCTCCTTTCCTTGGCTAGATATTAAAAACTAATGAAGCCTATTGAAAACGGGAACCGCGAGGCTCTTCACGGATCATTTTAGGTTATTTGGACTCAAACAGAGAGGGATCTCTTTAAGGCACAGTTTGAGTCGAATTAAGAAAATAAATGTGGAGAGCAGTGTTGAAGAAACAGGAGGAAAAAAGAGAAGAGAGTGTGACTGTAAAAAAGATGTGTGTTTAAGAAAAGACAACTCTACTCTGACACATGGAGCGGAGACACAGCAGATGTTAGCAATTCCAGAGCATAGCAAAGCATTCCTAGTGTTGGAACCACGTCCTAATTGCCATAATGGAGGTGGTAAGCGCTGACAGTAATGGAGTCGTGGGGATCCATCCCCAGCAACCTGAATTAGGGGCCACTTGGCAGATCCACTTCAAGAAGGCCTGTGTTTTTTTTCTTGTCAAGATATCCTTGTTTAAACTGTTCTGCAAACTTTTTTAATCTTGCTTTTTCTGACAGAATTGTTCTGTAGCGTGATCAACTTTCTCACCACTGCCATGGTGTTAGAAGTAGGGTGCTCTGCTTTGTGAAGGAGAAGGTAGTGCAGGGATGATGGGGTGTGAGATAGATAGGTCAGAGAGACCTGGGCGGCGAGTGAGCAAAGAGTTAAAAGCGTCCATGTGATGGGCTCACCTCTGCACCAGGCTTGGTGAAAGGCGGCGGGGTGCTGTCGGGGAAAATGACTTCCTGAGACATTACCATCAATCACCAGACAGGTCAGGCCCCCCAATCCCGCCATCAGGATGGAGGAGAAGAGAGGGAGAGGGGGATGGGGATGGAGGATTAGACTAGAGGGGACGAAAACAGAGAGGGAGACTGGGTTAAGGCTTGTTGGGGAACAGACTATTAACAATCTCTTTCTCTCACTGTCTGACTGTTTTATGTCTTTCTCTTCCTCTGCCTATCTGTCTCTCTGTGTCTTTCTCTCTTTCTATTTTCCGGTCCTCCATAAAACGGCTACCCAGGCATTCAGGAACGGCCCCTGCTGGTCAGAGTCCTCTCCTCGGCTCAATTGCATCATTAATTATTCCGAAGGCAGTGGGCTAGAGGCAAATCTAAAGAGAGGAAGAGAAATAGAGAGGGAGCAAGAGTTAGATGGGGAGATGGGGGACAGCTGTCTAACACCCCCAGTTGGTCTTGCTCTCACTCTCTTTCTCTCTCTGTCTCGTTCTCTTTCTGTAAATGAAGGATGGGAGAGGGGAGGGGCTTGGGTTACCTCAGTGAGCGGTTGTGTTACATTCCTGAGAAGGGAAGGGGTAGGGGGGTGGTTCAACGAGTTGTTGAAAAGAACACAGACGCTTGTCAACAGCCTCCGAGCTGGGGAGCCATCATGCCTTGCTTTAGGCCCGGAGGTCAATGACCTTGCGTTGCACCCAGATAGAGAGAGGTAGAGGGAAACAGCGAAAGAGAGAAAGAGAGAGAAGCACCAAAAGCTACAACAAATCCACCATACGGTACGTGTCACTGCTTGTCTGAGGCAGAGGTCAGTCAAAAGCCTCAAAAATCTCCAAATCCTTCTCTCTCTCTCTTCACCCATAAAACATTGTACGTGAGCAGTGGCTGGGTGACTGTGGATTAGCTCTCTCTGAAGCACTGGTAGAGTAGAAGAGGAGAGGCAGACAGAGAGACACAGAGAAAACGGCAAGCGCTGGCAGTCACGGCAAAATGGCCCATTAGATTTAAGGAGTAAAAGTTCATCAGCTTTATTAATGGGAAGGTATATAAATGAAGTATGAATTACCTGACTTTTATGGAGTGGCGAGAGTGAAACTGGAGTGTCTTATGATATAATGTTTTAGTGAGCTGTTCTGAGCGCTCTGATGAGCAGGCTGCGGAGAGGAGGAGGAAGAAACGAGTGGAGAGAAAGAGAGAGAGAGACTGAAGTGTGCTGGGGTCCCCTGAGTCCAGCGGCTGGAAGGTTGCCTGATTGTTGCTAACATGCGTAGCTGATCGGGTTAGCTTGGAGACAGGGACGTTTGTAGCTTCCAGGCTTATCCTTTGCGTGTCATTAACTAGCATAGTAAAAATTGTCAGCACAAAAAAAAAAAGGTCAGAATCACAATTCTGATTCTGTCTCTCTCTCCTACACAAGCAAACACAAGTATGCAGCTACAGCCAAGCACGCCTGCAGTATTTCATGTACAAGCACGTTTATAAACACACATGCATGTGCACATACAGTATAAGCAAGCACAAGGACACACACACGCGCCAGTGTGCAGACAGACACACACACAAACACACATGCTCCCCACCATCCTGTAATAAGCGGTAAGCTGAGCTAGCTGATGGTCATCCTCCCATGGGGCTGCTGGGTGGCTGCCAACTTCCTGCCTGCTTTGTCAGTGGATAAAGCCCCTAACAAACGAGAGGGCTGTAGCTAGGCAGGCCAGCCAGGTCAAAGGTCACCTCGGCCCCCGGGCAGGATTGAGCCTAAGAGCACTACAAGGAGAGAGAGGGAGAGGATGGAAGAATGCACTTAAAGATTGGCTGCTATTTACCAGGCCTAAAAGCTATATCCCTGCCTCTTCTCTTCTCTTCTCTTCTCTTCTCTTCTCTTCTCTTCTCTTCTCTTCTCTTCTCTTCTCTTCCCTTCCCTTCTCTTCTCTTCAGCAGGGCTTCATAAAGGCATTTTAACTCCCATCACATGTCGAATCTCCTTTGAGGAACATTAAGAAAGTGAAAGATCCTGAGGGCATTTGTCAGTCCACACAGTCCCATGCAGCCAGCCGCCCCTGGGTGTTGAGCAATGACAGGAGATATCTCCTTGACTCATACACCCCTAGATGAAAGGAGAGCTCAGGGGATGTGCATTTCAGAAAGGCAAAAACGGTATTCAGTAAAAGAGAACAGACACAACAGGTAGGGACGGGGTGGTGACTGATCAGGGCTTGGCTGGCTTTGTTCCATGGAAGTACTTGTGATCTCAGATGAATGCACCTATGGTTACCATCAGCTATGCTCCTCTGTCTCACTGACAGGGACATGATCTGAAGTGTCTGTCTGTCATGGGCCTAAGAGCATCTCTCACTGGCAGAGGATAGAGGAAAAACGGAGACACTGAAGGAGAGGAAAGAAAATCTTTCTTTCCACCCCAGCTGTCCATTCAGAGGGAGAGAAAATTTGACATGGTTGACTTGAACACATTTAGCATCATTAGCAAACAGGAAGTGTCCCCTGCAGCTGTTTTTTGGTGGGGGAGGGGGTGTTCCTGCTTGCACTGTAATGGACAAATGTTACCCACCATGTTTGCCTTTGATTTTTGACCTGAAAGCAAAAATTGACATTACAAATGTCCTATGATATCTTCCAAATTGGCTTGACATTCCATAGCTGGCCCCGGGGGTTTCTTGTTTGTCCTCTGTAAGTGGTTGCGCTCTTGTTGTTGTGTCCTGAGGCTCGCTATTAGAACGTACTGGCCTTTCTCTCGAGAATGTGGAGTCTTAAAGAGACAGAGAGAGAGAGACTAGAAAGAGAGAGGGAGAGTGCTAAAAGAGGTCTTGGTTGTGTATTTGAATACTTATGCTCATTAAGTTAATGCACAATGAAAGGGAGAACCGTCAAGTGGAAACTCTCAGAAGCTTCTATTTGAAGAGCAGACAAACCCCCTTTTTCTCTCGCTCAGTCTGTCCATCTCTCCACAAATTAATCTGTTACTATTTCAATTGAAGATCAGCCCCACTTTACTTTGACTTAGGAAGTTAAACAAAGTCTAAAGAACACAATAGAGAAAGAGGATAAACTTAAAGAGACCCTGTATGTTAATATTAAGTCCTTTTCCCAACAGACTTTATCAACAGGCTCTAGGCTGTAAGTACTTCACTGTCTTCTCATTGGTCTCCTTTGCTTTCCCAGCATTTCTTAAGGGTGGTTTGTAAACTTCAGTATACCTCAGTGGTGTCTAATAGCCCAGACCTATTTGATGCAGAACATGTATATTTATTTTAGTATATGTGAAGCTTAAATAAAAGCAATGGAAATTTGTCATGACTTAGTCATGGTAATTTGCTTTGGCCAATTAATTTTGTAATTAAAGAAACAGGAATTATTTTTCCTCCACTGGAAATGATAGGAACTGAAAAATGTATAAAACATATTTGTGTTTGTGTGAAATTATTTAGTGGAGTCCTTCATATTCCACCCTCAAAAAAAACCATGCCACAGGTTTTCTTCAGCCAGGTCCCTCAGTTTGTCAATTTACAAAATCATTTTTTACAGTTTGTAGATACGTGATTGAACCAATGTCAGTGTTTATTCAGAGGCTTAGTTCATTCACTATGCTTTAGCTATAGCATGTGTGTTAAATGACATTATGACTGGCAACAGTGATAAGCGGTGTGGACATGAGGTTGTCCTGTGCTGGCAAAATGGGTGGGTCTTCTGCTTTGACAAGCCCGCCAGGCCTTTAATGATCTGCTTATAGGCCCTAAAAGTCCCTCGCAAAGGAAGGACACCAATTACCTCACACTCCCAACGAGCAACATCATAGAGGATAAAATAACAGAAGATTCATTTTTAGATAATTATTTTTTTCAAAAATTACCAAACATTTGAAAATTTAAGCTTATTCAATTTCAATAGGAAGAAAACCTTTTGTAGGAGGATGATCTTTGCCTCAGCTGTAGTCATTGCTACAAGATGTTTCAAAGATTTCTTGAGAGCAAGTAGTGAGTGTGGCTGTGTGTTGACATCAGGCGAGCTGGAGAGCAGAGCAGAACAGAGCTGGGTGCCCCTGAGCAGGCAGTTACCACAACAAAGCCAAGAGACTGGTCTGAAAAACCAGGCCAAATTCCTGCCCTCTAGGACCTGGCTTAAAGCTTGAGTGGAAACTTTGAAAGAGGGGGGACGAGATGAGATGAGAAGAGAGGAGAAGAGAAGAGGTGGAGTGAAGAGGATATGAGTCGAGGCCAGACGGGTTAGCGTGAAGCGAGAAAGGGATAGCTGCTGGGGCCTGTGGAGTATGGCGGGAGAAGGATAGATCGACAGAAACGAGAGAGAGGGAGAGACTGAGAGGAGACCAGGCCCCTGCTGGAAGGATGGAGGGATCGTATTCCTCTTCTTGAAAGCGGACGGATAGCTGTGTGGTGGAAAAAGAAGCCATGAACTCGATCTGACGATTAAATAGGCACATCTCTATGGCTGCAGGCCACAAATGAGACCAGGTCCGCAACACAGCACATACACATACAGTTTGTTCATATGACTGTTGGCAAACACAAATAGATCTATGGGCTAAGCTCAGTCGATCCTTGTTTGGGAGTCTTTTTCAGATTTCTGCGTAGATAATGAACACAGTTTTTCCAGTTTTATTTTCTTTATTGGATGAAAGTGATATCTTTTCATCATCATTTCATTATGCATGATATCATTTGGAAATGTTCCCCTAAAACATCTCTCTCTTTTCTTTAGTCGATCCTCTAAGTCTGGAGGTGCATTGGGATTGTGTGGGAGTGATTGCTATTTAGCCTCATGGAGCATGGTACAAGCAGATGCCTATATCTCACATATCCTCCAGGGCTCCCTACTCACCCTCTCCCTCCATTCATTCCTCCCTCCTTCTGACTCCCTTCATCCACTTTACTGTTACTGTAGCTTGGCAGGCGAGCAGGGCAGTTATGCCGTAGAGCTTCTCTACAACCTTGCACCATCTCCAATGAACATAAATTAATGGTGTAGAGCAAACAGGCTGCTGGCTGGCGTCCAGGAGCTGGCTTCAGGAGCCCAGCCAGCGATTGTTGTGGGGGGCCGTGGCAGCAACAGCAGTAGTAGTGCTGATGCACTGCCAACCAACCAACCAACCAGCCAGCCAGTCAGAGAGGCAGACAGACAGACTGGGGGCCCTTTTGCTCTATAATAGATGCCGCAGGCCTCGCCAGTCCGCCTTGTATTTGCAGTCATCACTGTTTTACTGTCAGAGGGCAGTCCGCTGAGAGCCCTTGTAGTTATTGTGGAAGCTCTAGAGTCTGGGGCGAAAGAGAAGTGGTATGTTCTGAATGCAGATCGTGTGAGGTGTAGATATGGATGTACTTTCATTTGCTGTTATCAGAGGTTGGCATGCAGTGCGTGCGGTTTGTAGGTTGGCATCATGTGAGTTCTGTTTATAAGTTGGCTGTATCCGCGTGTGTGTGTGCATTTGAGAGAGAGAGAGAGAGAGAGAGAGAGAGAGAGAGAGAGAGAGAGAGAGAGAGAGAGAGAGAAAGGCAGAGCAGCAGGGTTGAGTCACTGAGTCATGTGGCATTCTTGCCTGTTTTCAGACTGTTCTCAGGAAGCAGTGTAGTTCCCAGTAACATTAAACAAACACCCAAAAACTCTCTACTGCCTCCCACCTCCACCCGCCCAAAAAACAAAGACAGGGAGTGAGAGAGACAGACAGACAGAATAAGAGAGTGATGTGGAGATGGAGAGGAAGTTGAGCATAGAGATAAAAATTGAGATTTACATGAAGATAGTAATGGAAAGAGAAGAACATTTTTATCATAATCATACATATACATAGATACCGTGAGGTCCAGAAATTTGAGACCACTTCCCCATTTGCTTGAATGGGAAAAAAAAACAACTCATTATTGTAATTTCATACAAATAATTCTTTGCAGTTTATAGTGATGAATTTGAAAAATTGATTCTTTCACTGTCATAGAAATATGAAGTTCTTTTTTTATTGTCAATTGTCAGTCTATTTGATGTTTATAGACAGAAGTAATTAACTGTATCCATTTAAATCACAAAATCTGTCAGAAAACTGAAGCTAAAAAGCCAGATATTGCCCTGTGCATAGCAAACACTCATGATGGATTCACAAACTCCAACTGGATTTATTTGTCGTATCTGTTTGATCTCCCAGTAATGCCGATATGCATTCAATCTCATTGTCATTTGTCAAAGAAGCCAATTGCAACATTAATAACAACGGCAACTTGATATTTAAAATGTGCCAATCTTACCCCAGCTCAATGCAGATTCCATATTAAAATGTCATTCCTATATTTGATTGCATTTATTTCTGACAGTGAATATTATTATCACTGCCGAGTCACTTTGATTAAAAACAAATAAGATTCCAATCAATGTGAGGAGGGTATATATATGAAAGGAAATACTGGGATACAATAAGGCTGTAAAACTAGACACAAACTCACAATAAAGCAACAAATGCTGCCAACACATGAAAGCATTACAATGAAAAAATAATTATATAGAATTGTGTCTGTTTAGCTATTGACACTTTCATTAGGTGCAGAACTTCAAATTAATAAACAGACACGTTTACCTTATGAAAAGTATATACGCAGACAGATCTAAAAGTCCCGTCCAAGAGACAAAAATGCTGGGGCTACATCACACCAATCATCATCAGCAGATCCTTTGTGTTGCTATGGCACTGAGGGTAAACAGCCAATGGCCTGTGATTTCCTAGGAGTCATTAGCATGGAATTGGTTTGCAAGCCACAGCAACCTTGTGACCTGGCTCTATAACTCATGTCACACACTGATGATGTCATTCATCAATGGGGTCCACCATCAGCTCAGGCAAAGGCAAGGGGCCGCAGGTTCGGTGGGTGGAGGGGAAGGGGCAAAGAGGGAAAGGCGGTGGGGGTTGAACGGAACGGCCAGGCTAATGATCGGGCAGTGGGATTTGACGACGGCAGCAAATAGGTGTCAGGAGAGTATGAAACTGATATATAGCAAGCTGGATGTTGAAGGAGTAGACCGGAGTCAGTGTGAGCGAAAGGTGTGGTGTGAAGTAAGAGTGGTCCAGCAGCAGATGTGGTTATTGTATACGGTGAAATGCCAAGCTGGGCTCAGGGGGGGTTTAAGGACCATACACAGCAGATGATGGAGCTACCTCAGCTTGTAATGTTCAGCAACCACAGGGGCCATTACATCCAGCACTATCAGAGAGCACAGGGCACATCACACCCTGTAATTTAGCCAGCAGTCGGTTACACACACACACACACGCACACGCATGCACTCACATACGCAGTTCAATTCTCAATGGCAGAATGTGAACCACCTGTCTTTGCGCCTGTGTTTGTGTTTATGTGCTTGTGTTAATGTTTGGCCGAGCTTTTTCAGGTTAGGAACTGGACAACATGTGTGCATCAGGATAGTGCATGCTTGTGCCATTAACGGCCTTTAGCATAATTAACAGAGCTGTTTCGATTGGTGACTGGAGCTGCCCGGACAACAAATTGAAGCTGCTCATTTCTGGCTCTAATTATTTATAGACTGGCTGTTTTACGTTTTGCGGTCAATCCTCTTTTAAGACATTGGCCTTGGTGTTTGTAACTGAACATATTGAGCGGATCCAAAGCTAGTGGGGAGATTATCAATACCATCTTTGATCTTGCCCTGTGTTTGTGTTTCATCCATTAAATAACCATGTCGTACTGTCTCCTGAGGGTAGAGAAGGACAGATCCAGGAAGAAACACATTAAAACAGATTAAGAACTCTGACTTCATTTGTTTTGTTTAATATTTATTCACCAAATCATCTCACGGTCGATTTTCATATCAATTTTTTTTGTGCTCATTGTGTGATTTACTAACTTTTTTTTTTTTACTGAGGCAATTAACATTAAGAGGTTACTCAGAGGTCTAAATAGCTGTTCTCCAATTTCACGGCTCCTGCAGCCTTGTAACCACTAGCCCCACCACTCCAGCTTACTTCTCATGTCTGTGTGTGTGTGTGTGTGTCGCCACTGCCACCACACACCATTTTCTGTAGCTGAGATTTCAGAGCGCCATGCTTTAAGGAAAGCTGCCACAACGTAAAGTGTGGGTGGCCTGCAGTTGCAGTCATAAAAAGTATGTGTGTGTATGTGTCGGGGAGGGGGGTCAGCAAGAAAGGCAAGAGAGAGGGTTTAGGACAGATGAAGAGAGGATGAGGAAAGGTTATATGCAGGCATACTGTGTGTATGTTTATGTATGTGTGTTTGTAAATTTGCTTCTCTGTGTGCGTGCTTGGTTGGGCATATGTGCCAATGCACGCAAATCTTAGGGTTGCAGGGGGGTGATCTAGTCTGACACAATGAGGCAAGTAGTGGGGGAATGAGTAAGTGCTGAGAGGGGTATGAGCAGAACTAAATAGGATTTTTTTTTAGTGTCGTGTCTATGTGGTCAGAGTAAATCTCCTTACTCAGGGGTTTTGTGTGCGAGAGGGGCTTTAACGTCCCCACTCTCCTTGATGAGACATCTTTCTTGTTTGTTCAAACCATTCATTACGTGGTGGCTGCTGGACGAGCTCTGCCGCTGGCCGGTGTATTTATCACCAGGCTAGAGCGTGCGCTCTGGCTGACAGTAGGCGATTGATGACCGGGTCTGGGCCTGAGAGGCTGAGGAAGCCTTAATACAATGTAAATGACCCACTCCCATTTCCAATCTAGACGGCTCCTCTCCCCACACCTCCATACCACATCATCTTTAGCTACATCTCTATTTGTGTGTGTGCCTGCGCATGTGTGTATATGATTGTGTAGTGTGTGTACATAAGAAAGAGTGGGAGGGTGTTTGTGTACTGTTATATTTGTACGCGTGTTTTGATCGTGACCGAGGTCATAGCTAATGTGAAAACCCCAAGGAAGCTCAGTGTAAGCCGAATGTAAGGGGGAGGGAAAAGGAGTTTGCATAGCATAGATATACAAGCACACATGGATATGGAAGTGCAGATATGTATATCCTATCTTTGGGCACTTGTGAGCATTGTGCATCTTTACACACACACACATTCATGTGTGCACACGCGTAGGCACATACACAGTAACTCATAGAAATTGCTCTGTCTCCACTAGCCAAGGAAATGTCAGCACCTGGCAATCAAAAAATGTATTTCTATACAAGCATTATCATATTTCCTTTGTTAATGATTTTAGCATATTAAAAGGGACTACGTACACAAGTACAAATCAGATTAATCCCTCTCTGCAGCCGGGACTCATTATTTGTCCAATCTCAGTCTTGTTTGTTATTAATTGAGCACATTCCTCAAACCATTTTTTTCATCTCTCCTTTAATTAAAATAGACTACATTTAGACAGCAGTACTACCTGAAAGGAGAAATCCCCCTCTCTGCTGATATGGAACCTCACTTACATCAATTATTTCAGCAGTAAATGAGAAAATAGTTCTTGAGCAACTGTTATCATTTCAAGTTAAAATTGAATTCAATTAACACAAGCCAGGCAGACACTACCAGCTCTATGAAATGTGCTTTCTCAATTACTATGGAGGAGGAAGGGAGGTGGAAAAAAAGGGAATAAGTCTTGAGGCTAAAGTTATTCTCCTTGAAGGGGAAGAATGTGCGTTAATGGAGCTTGAAACCACCTGAAAATAGAAGGATTCAAGTGCCGCTTGTGTGCCTTTCTAAAAGGAATTTTTGTGTGATGATTTGCAGGTGTCATATCTGCGAATATTTGTATGCGTCTGTGTGCATTTCTGTTTGCACATGCTTGTGTGTATGTGTAACTCTGTGTACATGCATGCTCTCAGTCTGCAGCAACTGAATGAAACACATAGTGTCTCATTTGTTTTGTTTGCGTGCGCCCCGACTCCTAATCTGGCCCTTAAAGACATCTGTCACCAGCGATCACTGTTGTTTTGTCATGCTTCATAGCAGGCCCAGGGGGAGCAAGGCAGCCCAAGGTCTGCCATTTATATCAGCCCGTGTTCTCTAGATTGGACCTGACACAAATAGTATCATTGCAGCCCTGGTCGCAGAATTACATTTTCAGGTAAAAATCTTGGCAAGGCTGAGGAGGAGATTTCACAGGATTCTGTTCTTCTAGCGTTAGTCTGTATTCAGCTGCTCTCTATGAAAGAGCCACCACCAGGATACATGCCAGACATTCAAGGAAAGATAAATGTATTCACTGCAAATCTGCACCCACTCATTCTGTTGCCTGGTATTATAAAAGGATTCTCAGACACCACAGTATCTGTGTTAGGCCTGCTGCAAAGTCTTGTTTGTCAGTGTGTGTGCTGCATGTGCATGCACACACGCATGGGCATGTGCTTGAGTGTTTTTTTTTTTTTTCTATGCGAGATGTATATGTTCAGTGTGTACACTATAGGTTGTTTGTGTGTGGGTGGGGTGGGGATAGGGAAGGGGGTTATCACAGTTGGCAGTTTTGACAAACTTGTTTGGCCAGCTCTGACAGGTTTTGCACTGAATTGTGTGTGTGTGTTTGTGTGTGTGCGTGTATGTGTGTGTGTGTTTGTGTGTGTGTGTTGATGTGTGGGTGGACACGTGTATGCTGTGAATGTCTATACTGTGCAAAGGAGGGGCAGGGTTGGGTGGAGGTCACAAGAAGGTGCAGTCTTGGGTTACACAATACAACAAACACGGGAACATATTGAATACAGACAGTAATAGGCAACAGCTAGGAACTTGACTCGGAGCATGTGTTCCCTTTCCAGTACTTCTCTCTGTGAGTGCTTACGTGCATGAATATTTACATTAATCTGTATGTCAGAGGCTCATGCGTGTGTGTTTCTCTCTCTGTTTGCTCCTGCAGCACCCATACCCTTCTGAAGAGCAGAAGAAGCAGCTAGCCCAAGACACAGGCCTCACCATCTTACAAGTAAACAACTGGTGAGTCAAGATTTCCGCTCGTCCTATCTCCACCACCAGCATCGCTCTGCCTTTCATTTTCAAAAGCCTTCGCCTCCCTCTCCCCACCAGCCAAGGCGGGTAATACTCCTAAAGTGTGAAAACCGTTTATGTACAGCCCTCCCCATCACATATAGACACACTCAGAGACGCGCACAGAGACATACACACAGACAACCTTTGTGACATTATTATATTTAAGCTACCAGGATGTTCCGGTGTTATCGGCAAAGTGTTCTGCGGCTAAGTCAGTGGTCTTTGTGGTTTGATGCACATGTATTCAGTGGGATATATTTAAGGGAGAAAGGCAGAGATCATAAGCTACCCCTACAGCCCCCACACCCACCACACCCCTTCATCCAAAACCATACCTAGCACTGCCACTGGTGCCCCCACAAAAGGCAAAACTGCCTTCCACCCCCTCCACAAGCTATATGGTGGATTAAGGTTTTGGTGGCCTGGCCAGCAGGGCCTTTGTAGATGGCTTAGCACATAACTGGGGGTGGTGGATTAAATAAAATGATCACAGAAGCAAAGAAATGATACAGGAATTACTTATCAAAATACTAGCCCAGGTTTTATCTGCAGCTTAATTTTGTTCAGTACATTCTCAGGGTGATGTTCAGATTAATTGAACTGACAGCTTCCTTTCAAAATTCCGGGAAGGTATTTGCACGGATTTCAGGTCTTACACAAACTTAATTATATGGAACCCCATTTTATCATTCTAATTCCATGTAGCGGGGGTTCTATTTACAAATGACAAGTCTGTGCCTTTTATTCACAGCTTTCCTTAATATATTTATCAAAGCGGGTTCATTTACAAAGTGCTCTATCTGTTTGGTACAGGCAGGCCGACATTAACGAAGCTTTTAGGTTTATCAGACTCACAGCCTGACAAGCCACCCGAGGGTCAATTGATTTTTTGGTTCCGTGATTCATTTTTTTCTCATTTTTCCTGGATCACAATGAGAAACATGCCTGGAGAATTAGCCTGGTTTGTCGGCCTTATCTATCAGCCCCCCCCACCCCCACCCCTCGTCTTCCCCCCTCCATCCTGACATACTCTCTCTCTGTCTCTGTCTCTCTCTCTCTCACCCTTTGCTTTATTCCCTTCTAGCTAAGGGAAGTCAAGCTACTTAAATTGGCCACAGGAACCGCTGTTATCAGACTTTAATGCACCCTACAGTGTGGATAGCATTTCAATTACACCAGTAACCAAAGATTAGCCCCTGCTTGCCTGTTTCATGCCTCGTGCCACCGTTTCGGGACGCCACGCACCTTACCTACAGGAGCAGAAAATTGAGTTGCCTTGCCTGTGTCATGGTGATTAATGCAGAAATAGTCTGCTAACCTGGGAGAAGAGAGAGAGAGAGAAATAGACAGAGACATAGACATAGACAGAGATAGATATAGGAAGAGTTCCTGCCTTCCCAGAGGCCATGAAATCCAAGCCCGGCACTGAAATGCCTCAGATCCATTTATAAAGAGGTCTGAAAGAATCTCGCACTGGGTAACATCCTCATGAACCCGGTTTCCACACACGCATGCACATACACATAGGTGGTCATGGAGCTGTGTATTAATGTTACACCAGCTGTGTTAAGAAAAACACACCAGGAATCAATTTTCACAAATAAAGTCATTAGAGAGGCTTAGATTCTGCTGCTCAATCTCTGGTACATTCTGGGTGTTGTCATCACGCCTGGCGGATGCTGCCACGTTATTGGATATTTTACGGTGAGCTGCAGATGAGAAATAGAGAGGATGCTGAAGTTTTCTTTCCCCCTGTAGTTCTTACCCTGACAGGACAGTGAGTTACAGTTAAATGTCTCTTTGGTTTCTCGTTCCTGTGACTGCTGAGATGGTCCACCCAGGATATGACAGACCTCTGCCATATGAAATTCCTGTTAAAAAAAAAAGCTCTTCAAATTCCTGGCTGGCCCCTTGCATTGTTCTGTAGTTCTCTTTGATGCATGACTGCTGCCACGTTACTGGCCAAAGAGAGGGAGCGAGAGATAGAAGCAGAGGGAGGGAGAGACAGAGGCAGAGGATGAGTGGGGGGAGGGATGGGAGGGGACGGCCGCCGTCTTCGGTTTCCAGAGCTCTCCCTCGGGGAAAGGATGTGCTGAATCAGGGCTTTGTCCGCCGGCACAATCGCAGCCCAGCGAGGGCACAAGGGTGCTCTGTGTGATAGTCAATAGACAGTGCATCTCGCTCTCTCTCCCCTCTTGCCCCATCACAACTCCCCAAACCATACCCTCCAACCGACACCTCCCTTTACGTTTACCTGCAGCTCACCTGTACTCACAGAAGGCAGAAGCTATAGTAGACCATTTCCAGCTGGTTTGAAACCTTCTGTCTGTGTATAACAGGAGACACACTGACTCTATATCTAGTCTATATCATTAGCTTGCGGCCTCACCTGTTTGTAGCCCACACCCCATTAGCTGTCTGATGTTAATAAGGAACAAAGGAAAAGGTTAAAGTCCACAATCTCACTGTGCTGGTGTTGAGCAGATGAGGAGAAGGGCTTGATTATCCTGTTAATAGTATGCTCTGTGTGCACAAGTGTGTGTGTTACTAATGGGACATTCGCAACATGTACAGAGAACATGTGTGTACAGTGTGTCAGGACACCATTAGTTGACCATTAGGTAGTGTGTTTGCTCTGCTTACGTTTGAGACAACTGGCGTCATGTTAACAGAATCAGGGAGTGGTCTGACATGTAATTGCATTTGTTTAAGATTGTGAGAAAAGGTGAGGGCCATGTCACCCATGGCATTCTGGGATAGTGAAGTAGGTGAAACGGCAGACTCAGGTGTCTATAACGCTGGAAAAGCGTTTACAGTTTACAGTATCTAGCGGTATATTTGCCTGCCTCAGCAGCTCCTGGTGTCCTGCTATCAGTCTGGGCTAAATGGGGCCTGACCGAATCATTTCATGTCTCAGCGTCAGACCCAGCACGATGTGCCCTCACTCACTGCCATAAACACACACACCAACTATCCTGCCGTTATTTACCACTGCAGCAATACCACGCACATACACGCATATAGCCAAACGCACGCAGGGTCATTATGTGAGCCTGAGAGATGATGCCGATGACAGATGACTGAGAGAAACAGCATCTAAAAAAAGGAAGGAAATCGTCCCCTCGTTATTCCCTCATCTCACAGGCAGCCAGTTGGTCATTTCCATGGCAGAGAGAGAGACAGTGAGAGAGAGAGGAGAGAGACAGAGCAAGTCAGAGAGCGAATATGTCAGTTCTTGGCATCTCTGATGACTGACTGCTGTGCCACTGGAGCACTAATAACAATAAAGAGGGCACTAAGCCACACTCTATTTTTACTTCTCTGCCTCCTCTCTACAGCCCAGGGGGGAATACATGCACAGACACAGACACACACACACACACACACACACACAGGAGAGAGGCTCTAATTAGCGGCAGAAAGGAATACAATGAGTGAGTTATTAAGACACAGAGGCGGATCGCAGCCAACCTTTGCCCCCTGTCGGATCACAGGTCACATGATAAGGGAAGGATATCCGCCAGACGACGGCGCCAAGCGGCCTGTGCCCACTGAGGAGATGAAATAGGCTCAATCTCTCCAGCCATGCAGGGCAGGGCATGGTGCACTGATTGTGTTTGTTTTATCTCTCGTTTTGAGAATCCCTCTCACCAGGAGGACAAACTCCACTAATAATAGACAGTCATCATATCACACCGTATACATTTATATTTACATTGAGGTTTAAGATATTTAATCCTATTATTTAGAGACCTAGCAACATTACAGGCTCATAAGAAGCCAAAAAGTCTAGACCACCAAAATTATGTGCCCAGCACAGAGTTGAATTAGAAAGCTGTGGAAGAAAAACAGACAATATCTGAGCTTCAAAGAGAGGTCGAACAGATACTGCAGTTAAAAGAAACATACCTTTCATCAGTTATTACACTCACATGCCTTGACAACTTTTGCCTGTCTATGTAGAATCTAGCTAGCATATACTCTAAACTGACTACTCTGCAACTCTCTTCACAGCATGTTCCCCATTCCCATTCATATCCTCTTTTTTCCTCTCTCACCCCCTCCATGCATCCCTCCAGACTTCTCAGAGTTTAAATCACCCAACAGAGGTAAATACATAGAAGCTGTGCAGCAGGTTCACATGCAAAACGTTATTAACAGTAAAGCACACTTGTTTGTAGTGTCTGAGAACAAAAAAGAGAAAAACCAAAGCCAAATTTGTTCCTCCACTTAGCAAAGCATTTTCCACCCCTCTTTCTCAGTCCAATGAGACACTTAGAAACACTGGCTTTTATGATTTTTTATGATTTTTTATGATCCTCTGGTTTGGCGGGCGAACCCATTATGAAATGCAAAATAATAACTAATATTTTCCAAATGTAACAAAGCTATGAAACTGGCCCAGCCGCCTGTTTTTTCCACATTCTTTACAAGTATTAGGTCTTATGAATCTCACACAGAGGCTTTTGAGGTCCTTTTTCCCTCTCCTTACTCTCCTCCATATCACTGCTTATTGCTTACTTCTCTCTCTCTTCCTTTCTGCCACATTGGTGGGCTAGTTGACTGAAGTTGCTGGTTATCTGTCTAACTTTGACCCAGATGGAAATGTCAGGCCTTTTTTTGGCTGCAACCAGGGACTCCCAGCCGTGGCCATCTTATGCCCCTGGCTTTCTAAATATACAGCTGGAGTGTGGAGAGGTTGCGACTATGTGCGTGTTTGTGTGTGTGCATCTCTCTGGTGTGTCTGTGTGTGCAAGCATGAGTGTATGTGTGCATCTGAGGGAGTGAGAGAGAGACTATCGGGGCGCTGCCAACACAGGCATCATGATCCCTCTCATTTAGGGACTGCTAATTGGCAGTTAATTAGCAGAATTGACTCTGTTGTCAGATCCCAAGTGCCAGCCCCCCTACCAACACCCCCTGCCCGCTAAGTTCATTTGATCTGGCTGCTTTCTTGATGCTGTAATAATAATCCCACTTTATCTGTTTTGGAGAGAGGAACACATTTGGAAAAACATATTTTCATTATTGGCAGAGTAAAAGACTCCCTACCCTGTTGTAGTAGGTTTCATTTTGTTTTTCATTTTGTTCGGCAGTTGTTACAGATCCAAATATCTGTTCACAGTGCAATCTAGACACATGCTGTACTCACAGGATAAGCCATGGGAGCCTTAAACAGCTGATGCTAATGCGCGCCACAGTGTTTATGTGCGCACTCACAGTATATGTACTGCGTGTGAGCATATGAGCCCTGTGGAAAAGCTCAGTGTGATTAACAGGGCCCACTCCCACTTTATCGGGCACTGGGGGCATATTGGGTCATAGCATGGCACGGACACCCACCGTGGCCATTGAGCAACCCTTTGCCCACCTCTGTGTGAGTCTAGAGTTATGAAAAACAGGTGGTGCTTTAATAAAACTGGCACTGCCAGGCGATCATGCACAAAAATGAATCCTTTTTTACTTGTTTTCCTATTACAAGCTCAAGACTCTCCAAGGCTGTGGAATTCTCCCAGCAAAGACGGCATGCAAGGAGAACGAAGCCAGACGAGTTAAGATAGAGAGGCAAAGAGCTGAAAGAGGCATTACAGAGAAAGCATTAGAGAGAGATGGAGAGAGATGGGAGGAGGGAGGTCTTTGTACTTCTCTGCTCCTTTTGGCTCTTTTATTCCTCAACGGCTTGGTTTTATTGGTGGGTCGTTTAATAACAAGGGCTCTGCGTTTGAAATGAAGTCGAGCTGCGTTTGCGTGGGCGAGCCTCCTTTTTTTATTTTAAGATGGTAATTTCTGTACTCGGGGTGAGAACTGGAGAGAGACAGAGAGAGAGAGAGAGATCGGGAAAGAGAAAGAGAATACACTAGAGAGAGAAAGAGAGACTCAGAGGGAGAGCAAGAGGGTGAGAATGTGGGAGAGGGAGAATTCAAGGAGAATAGAAGGGAGGAAAGTAGGTTAATTTATTTCATTTGCAGGAGAAAGAGAAAAAAAAAACTTAAAAAGAAAAAAAGGTTGGTGATAGTGAGAAAGAAAGTGTAGGATGCTGTTTTCATGAACAAGCAGCTTAATGCATACGGGCAGCCACAGTAAGCCTGCCAGAATCTCCCTGTGCCTGAGGCCATCTGTGAGCAGAATAGCAATTTTATTACTTTGTCATTAAACCAATTTCACAGCAGTATTGTTTGTTAATGAGCAGCCACAAACGAGCGAAGATGTCACGTTCTAGAATAGCAGCAAGATTTGTGACCCCAGTTCTCCTCTGTCTCATTCTCCCAACCTGTACCTCATTCTTATTCTTCTGCTCTTTCTGCCATCGTCTTCTTTCTTAACATCCTTACTGTCATCCTTACTCTCCCCCTGCCATCCTCCCATCTTGCTCATCCCTCCGTTCCTCCCCCTGTTATAGGGGTCCTTGGCTCATAAAAGGGGAAACTGCTGAAAGATAAAATGCAAAGTCTATACAGTCAAGTCTGTGTTTATGAGCTTCCATTTGCCTTTAGAGCTCATTGGGACGAATGGTTTCTCCATGGGCTTTCAGGGCGTGCAGCTGGAAAGCCTGGGATATTGGCCTGCTATTTAGCTCTAAAGCCTAACATGGGTGCCAACGGCAAATGCCAACAGAGGGACTAGGCGTCTGAATAGGTGCATAAGTCCTTTGGATTGTATGCTAGATGATGTCATGCATTTTTTGTGATTTTTCAAAGTTGTTTAGAGTTCCAGGTTTGATCACTGCCTTTTTTCATGGTGTATTTGATTAGTGTTGTAGTCATGCATTAAAGAAAAATCTAACTTCAGGTCTGGTAGTAGTTTGGAATGGTCTGTTTTCACAAAGAAAGCCATGTGCTTCAGCTGCTATGGTGCTATATGTGTTTTTATGGCTAGGCGCTCTGTTTATGTTTTTACTCTGGAGGTCAGTTGGCACAGATTCTTGGTCTTTTTGTGGCTTATGACTGAGAGAGAGAGGCAGTGAGACAGAGAGAGAGAGAGAGGAAGAGGGGGAGAGATTTAAACTGAGGCCCCAGAGGATCAGACAACCTGACAGAGTAGATTTGGAATAATTAGTTTTATCTGCTGAGGGAGATAGCCAAAGGAGCTGTGTGTTAGCCACAGGGTGCTGCTATGTGTGTCTTGGTGGTGATGTGTTTCGGATGGCTGAATGTTGTGTATAAGTTTGTGTGTATGGTGTATGTGTTTGGAATGAGGGGTGAGGGGTGAAAGTGTAGGGGACTAAAAAGGATAAAGGTGACCAGGTGTAACAGAATGGCCTAGAGGGTGTGTGTTTGTGTGTGTGTGTGTGTGTGTGTGTGTGTGTGTGTTGGAGCAAGAGAGGACAGGAGCTCCTTCTTTGGCTGAGCTCTTTAAACTCTGTGAACCTCTACAAGGTATTTTCTCTCTGTCCAGGCATGCTCGTTCTCTCACTTTTTCTCTTGCTTTCTGTTTTTCTTTACCTTTGTTTTTCACACTTTGCGTTGCCTCTATCCCTGCCTTTGGATATACAATAACAGCGTGTAAACAAGTATGCTCTTCTAACTTTTGCTTTGTTTGCGTGTCCCCCCCCCCACCCCCTAAGACGCAATGAAAGTGTTTCTGGATGTATACGAGAGAGAGCTGTATTCAAATCCTTAACAGTGCTGTCATGTATTATTCTTACCTGTTGTGTGTGTGTTTGTGTGTATTTTCTGAAGCTGTGATTCATGGCCTGGTGCCCTCTGTGGCTTTGAGGTGCAGGCCAATAAGCCCATCATGGAAGACCCTATAAATCAATATAGCCCTTTGTTTGTTTAAGCCGTGCCCTGCCCCAGTTCAGGCCTGTTATGGATGAGATATCAGTAGAGTCGTTGCCAAGCAGAAAAGGGGAGGGAGAGCAGGAGAGAAGGAGTCACAGGACCTCACCACAAAAACAATCCAATCTTAATTGGAACGCTGCCCAAAATCTTGCAGATATCAAACCCGGTAATTTGCAATTTGAGAGAGGTGAGAAATAAACGGTGCAGCTCGCTACCACGCTCTCTCCATGCACACTGAAACACACGCGTGCACTCTGATGAAGTTATCAGAGGTAGCTGAAGGAATTAGCCACTATTAGCCAGCGCTATTACATGCATAACAAGATGCAGAGATACAGAGGAAGAGCTGGAGAAAGGAAGGGGGAGAACAATGAGGAGTCTATTACCCTAATCTAGGGTTTCTCTCTTCCCAGCCTTATGAATATTTATTCCTCCCATTACTGATGATGATGTTTCAATTGGGAGTCTCTGTGAGCATGTGCAGTGCAGGGAGGACGATGGGAATGCCTTTTCCTCGGTGGGGGTAGAGGGCGTCTGCCTGGAGCCCCCCGAAGATATATCTGCTTTATCATCTTCTTGTTATACTGTATGGGAGACTTTCTTCAGTTTTCTCCAGAGATATGAGATGAAGAAAAAAGCAAGTCTCCGAACATATTTATCTGTCATTTGATAAAAAGTTTAACTTTTATCTGAAATAATCACAGTTAATGTAAAACTCATCTCTGGTTTGGGATTTCTAAATCATAAGCTATAAAAAATAAAACACTTTTGGGAACAGGGTCATCTGTATTTTGGGGGTACTTGCTAGACCCTTCATGGGAAGAATCACTCACAGCAGTTCACAGACTTGATTTCAGGCACCATATTGTGCAGTGTAGGCTGAATTGAATTTGGCTTTTGTGAGACACAGAGATTGTTTTATTTGTTTCAGGCTGTCACATATGAAGGAGGCCAGTCAAAGCTGTACACAAGCACTGGTAGAGCTGATCTGAGAAGCAGAGGGCTCGCCTCAGGCCACCAGGCACATCAGAGTCCCTGTGGTCTGCTCCGCAGTGTCACTGCTGCTTCTGCCAGCAGTCCCTTCCACAAACAACAACTATTTATATCACTAGCCTGCTGCTGGGCTTTTTAGCCTTAAACTCTGCTTTTGACCGTCCCTGCACATGGTTGTGTGTTTGCCTGTGTGTTTGCGCTTATGTATGTCAAAGCAATTATGTGCAATTGAAACTCAGATTAATTATTCAATAGGGAAGTCAGAGGCAAGCTCACAGCATTTGACCGATGACTCTCGTGGTCACTAATATGCATTAGAAGCAAACACGCTCACTCAAACATATCATGCAAACGTGTTTGGTGGAAACACTCACTCACACACCAGAGACACAATGATGAGAAGATGATGACATCCCACGGGGATGGAGAATCCCTTTTCAAACACACACACACATACATGGAGTCCTGTACTCCCCACGAGTCTTGCTCTTCCAGATTCCAAGTGCAGCAGCACCTAAACTCAGGCATTAGAGAATCTTGACAGTCTATCCACCAGGTTTAGGTGTCACTTTTTAATTGCTCAAACTGCTGTGCACGTTCACTGCCCTAAATTCATGGTTAATAGTAAAGTGGTAAGAGCGGAGAGAGCATGTGCATGTGTATATATATTTGGGGGCGGGGTGGTAAAATGGGGGCACCTTCCCCTTACAACCTCCCATTGGCTCTGCTTTTTGACTTCTGCTAATGCATTTGAGATTCAGGAGCGCAAGTTCATGTCTGCAAGTGTGTGTGTGTGTGTGCACATGTACAGCACATTCATGCTCAAAAGTGTACCCAAGCATGTATGTGTGTTGCGTAAGGACGTAACTGTTGAAGCCCCTCTTGACAGGCCCCCTCTTCTTCTCTTTGAGCTGAACCCATTATAGTCTTATAAAGGAGGGAGAAGAGAGACGTTTGATATGAAGCAAAGGAAATAGATTGGCCTTATTTCCTGCCTGGCTGCTGCAATGCAGACACTTGTGTTGCCTAGACGATGCAGGCAATTGACACTCAATTTTGTTTGAAATATCACGCCTCTATCATGTCATTATCAGCTTCCCCTGGTAATCCACAAAGCCGCCCTGTTTGATATCTGACAATAAGGGGGAGTCACAGAGTCGCGGAATCTCTCACTCGATTACCAGGCAGAGAGGGAAAAAAGGGTTGAGAATGAAAGGGAGCACAAGACGATTGAGCAAGAGACAAAGGGAGGGTGAAAGAAATAGAGATGGAAAGATAGTGCAGGAAAGAGATAGAGAGGCTAAAAAAGTCACACATTTGTATGATAGCAGTGAGAAGTGGATGGAAACGGAGATTATACCTGCCCTCCCCGCAGAGACACACAAAGGAGCCCAACAGGCCTGGCATTGTGGGAAAAAGGGAAATCTGGGCAACAGGGGTGGCACTCATCACAGCTGAGAAAATGGGGTGATCTTGTGAGCACACCCACTCCTCTCAGGAGGGCTGATGTGTAGGCCGGGGTAATGATAGTGCTGGATTCATTCTTTCTTTTATTTTATTCTATTCTTCCCCTCTCTCCTCTGTGTGTTGTTTGACTATCTCTCTCTCACTCTCTGTGTGTGTGTGTGTGTGTGTGTGTGTGTGTGTGTGTGTGTGTGTGTGTGTGTGTGTGTGTGTGTGTGTGTGTGTGTGTGGGCCAGCCTGCCAGTATGTCTCTGTTCTATTTCTTGTTGGCGCTGCATGAAAGCAGGAAGCCCTCACCCACCCAAAAGGTGAGACGCTGGCTTATGAGGAATGAGCATTACCTTCCAGCGCTGACGACCTCTGTCATGCGCTATGTGCTGGAACCTTTGACGGAGTCTAATATTGACATGTGCTGGATGTTTTCAGATGCTCTTCAAACAGCGGAGAACACAGCTGTTGGTCCCTCAGCTCCTGGGCAGGCAGAGAATACCTTTTGTGCACCTATGCACATTAATAAGGTGTTATCTTAAGGGAGGGGGTGCAAGAGTAAGAGAAGAGGGGCCTCGCTAACAAGGGAGATGTGGATCAACTCTTTCCTTAATCCCCCTGTCTAGTGGTGATATTCAAAAATAACAGTGTTAATAAAAACATTCCAGGGCAGAGGTGCCAGCCTCTGAGGAAAGGGAGGTTAATGAATGGAAATATTAGGGGACTGTCTGGGTGAAAGAGAAAGAAAGAAGAGATGATTTCACCCTCCCTCACAACATCAGAAAACTGGTAGAGCTAGGGCAGGTTAGCCATGCTGGGTTGCTACAATAAGGTCTCTTTCATACAGGTGTGTTGACGCCTGGGGCAGGCTTGGCCTCGGTCCATTCCATTCACCCTGGCTGATTTGAACAATAACTATCATATCTCTTAAAAGAGAAGGGAGGGTGAAGCGTTAAGGAGGAGATGCCTGAAAGCTGTGTCGGGGCCAAGAAAAACCCCCACTGCCGTTGTCAGAGCTTGTTGATGTTGTAGGGAGGAAAAAACGGGCAAGTCTTTTTTTTAATGCCACCCCCCACCCCCACACCCCCACCCACATTTTTCCTCTTCTCCTTTCTCTCCCTCCACTTCTGCACTGGATTCAGTGTTTTTGTGCCGTAGGACAGAGTGTGGTGAGGAGACAGAGGAACAAAGTGCTGCTGTGTGGAGCAGCAGCTGCTGCTTGCCGGATCAAAGGGGCAACAAGCGTGGTCTTCCTGGCCCAACACTGCTCTGGAGGTGTTTGACGGACAGTCAGCAGCTGGGGCCGCACAGCCCGCCATGTAGGGGTCAGGCTGCTGGACTGCAAGGCCCAGGGGTGACATGCCCTCACTGGACAGGGGGAAGAGGGGGGAAGGTGTTAGATGGGAGGGTAAATAGAGGGAGAGATGTCTATGTTTGTTTCTTTTGTTGTTTGTCTTGCTGTTGTAGTTTAGAGAGTCAACTTCTGAGATTATTACTATATATTTTTAACCTTCGAATTGTGTAGGACTTAAAGATATTTACTCTTTTGTGATGAGCCATTGAGTTCTCACTTATTCATCATAATGCATGGCCAGTAGTTCTAGCTTGATTTTAAGGGTAAAAACATCAGTAGAATAGCATGGCGCTCTACGCTGCAGTATTCCACCTCTTTGGTGCTGACAGAAAATCAGATCGAGAGAAGAGAGACAGTCAGAGCGAGCATGCCGCAGTGCTATTGATTTATTTTAATTAGCTACTCGTTAAATCGTGTCAGTTTGCAACACAAATATATAATTCTTTGTCTGATTTTCCACTCGAGTCTTAATGACTCGTACTCCCCGGGTTTCAGAGAGGAATGACTTCTGCAGCTAGACTGACAGAGCAATGCAAATGTTACTCATATAGGGCTGAGGGTGAGGTGGGGTTGGGGGGGGTGCCACAAAAGGGCAATGAGTGGAGTAATAAAAAGGGAAAGAAAAACAGGTCAGTGAAAGTCCATGGAGGAGAGGTGAAACAGTCCCCCTTTGAGAGGCAGACAAAAGAGTGTGGAGGGGGTTATGGAGGCACTGTGGATGAGAGAAAGAAGGAGCAAGGGAGAGAGAGAGAGAGAGAGAGAGAGAGACAGAGGTAAAACTATGTAAACACAGTGGCTGCCCTAAACGTGGGCCCTCTCTGACGTTCCTAAAAAACGATCCTGCCTCGCTCCGCTTCACATCTGCACTAAATCAAACACGGGGGTGAGGTAATGTTCGCCCAGCTTATGTCTCTTGACTCCTGTTTTAACTTAAAGAAGAGAAGGAGGGATAGAAAAAGGGAAACTCTGTCTCTGATAGGATGAGCTTGAGGAAGCTTCCTCGTTCCTACCCTATCTCTTTGTCCTTTATCTCTAGCCTGGAAAAGTGGAACCTGTGAAAAGCTCCTTTGTGATAGTTTATGATAAATCCACAGATACTGTAGGTTCAGTCTGGTGTCAAGCTATGTATAAACTGTTACAGGGGCCTGCTAGGACCACGTGAGCTGATTCAATCAGTGTTGTTGACACTACAGTAGATCAGTGTTGGAGGTTGAGTAGCCCCAGACTGCCCCACTGTCTGACCGAACCATAATTAGTGTTTGCTTATACTAAACACACCCTCTTCATGGGGTTAATTTGCATGCACTTCCTGGTCAAAGGACATTGAGTGTTTTTACTCCCTTCTGTGTCTCTTTCCTTTTTGGGGGGGAGAGGATCAAACTAAAGCCTTCCTCCTTTGATACCAGTGAGTTGTGACTCAATCGCTGGAGGTTTGGAATCTTTATTTCTGTCTGAAGCGGAAGTATGGAAGCAATGAGCTTTAATAGGAACCAGAGGACAGTCATGTTTGCAAGCAGTGATCGGGGATTGAGTTCAGCACGTTCTTGTTCAGATTTTGTTGCATCTAATCTTTCTGTAAAGACAGACGGGGCCCCAGGAATTTGACTGACGAACGAATACCCCGTTTCCCGTCCCTAGTACGTGAGCAATCAAAATGGACATGCACAGGTCAGGAACAAAGACATTAAACTAACAACGATTTTTGTGTCACAATATCAAAGCCGCCTCCTCTCCCTGTATGTTCTGTGAGGCTACATTTGGAGCATTCCGGCGCTCATTTCTTGGAGAAGACATGTTTAGTATTTCTCTGTTTCTCTCTCCTGTCTCGCTCTGGCTCTGGCTTGGTTTCTTTCTTTCATCGCAAACTCGTCAAACGAGTGACCCCACTCCTGATTGGCTGGGTTCCCTCCGATCTCTGCCGCAATTGGCCAGCCAAGCAGCGAGGCACTCTCTCTCTCTCTCTCTCTCTCTCTCTCTCTCTCTCTCTCTCTCTCTCTCTCTCTTCTCTCTTGGCTGTGCTCCAGGGTAGGGTGGTTTGGCATGACGATTTCTCAGGGAAGGAATGCTGACAACAGGAGCGAGTTACCAGGTGTGGCTGCAAGTCAGTTAACCAGAAACAAGTCCTTTATGACAGCTCGAGATGAGGAAGCAAGAAAAAAAAGAAAAGAATAAATACAAGCACTGAGTCAGACAGAGTGGTTTGCTGTGATTTCATCTTCATACCTCCAGTAACCTTTCATAGTATTTGTCAACAAGGTCCTTTGTCTTGTGATGATGATGCAGCTGGTTTGTTGCACTAAAGGAAGGTCTCATAAAGTTGAAGGACTCTGCTTCATAAAACAGAGACACATGTTATGTTTTAGGATTATGTAAGTTTCCTATTGGACCTGGATCTCCTCTTGTGTCTCCAACATCCCCTTACCCTCAGTCCCCCCACGCTCACTCTCACACAGGGTATAACATAACATTGTATGCTAGCCAGGGTATTTAACACCTAAGCAGGCACTCTCTGAAGCCCCCCCCCCGCCCCCCATGTGTGAGCAGATATTAGTAACCAGGGATGCCGTGTTGATCCAGCCTAGCAGAGACCCTGTGTCAAGTGGACTCCTGCTGCTCTGGCTCCATCATTCATATCTGCCTGTTATTTCCTTCTGTGACATGCACTCCTTAGCACTCAAAGCAAATAGTAAACTTGCCACTTTTTGTGATCATGGAACTTGTTTCTTAGTCTTCTAGTGGAGATGTTTATTGCATCCGTGCACACACGTGTTTGTACGCATGTGTTGCTCACGCCATTTCAAGGCACGTCAGCAGGAAATCTACTGTAGGCCAATCGGCAGCTGTGTGTGAAGAATGCGCTGACATGTACGTACACACATATTGACTGACACGTGCACAAATGTTCACATGCACACTCCAAAGCATGCTTAGCACTGGAAGTGCAGTTTTTGCAGACTTATTGGCAAGAAGAAACCAGTTGCCCACATTAAAACAGCAGTGGATTACTGCCCCCACCAGCCTGCTTTCTCCTGGGGTAATGCACACACATTCTGAGCTGTATCCCAAGGAATGACCTCTGCACGACCCCCTAACCTTGCCTTTAATTATTTGTTTGAAGACAGCATGGAGTTCCCATGCTGAGAGGTACTCTGTGTACTGTGTGTGCATGTGTGTGTGAGTTGGTGTTTCTGTGCTCTAACATTCAGCAGAGGCAGGCCATAATAAGCTAGACCACCAGATGTAGATAATAAAACATGGGCTTTGGGTTGGAGGTTTTTAGCTAGTGTCCCCTGTGAGCCTCCTCTGTTCTGGTTAGCCTACGGACACACTGGCGGTGGTTGTGGTCATGTCCATGGTGTTGATGTGTAGATTTACAATGTGCATGTATGTTTTAGCGAGTGGTTGGGAATTCTGAGTCCCTGTGGTCAACCTCCGTGTCTCTCTCAGGGCCTTGGGTCTTCAGATCCATCCATCTATCTGTCCATCCAAGTTGACTGGCCTTCATCTCTGGAGGATTCCCAGTTGTGTTGCTCTAAGCACACACCATTAGCAGCTCACGGGTCGAGGGAAAACAGTGTTATCAGGCCTAGCTCTGATAATCTCAATTGGCTTTACTCAGTCTGATAAAAGGTGCTCTAAGGCCACCACGAGAGGGGCCCTTGGTCACCCCCCACTCCCTCCAGTGCACCACATCTCCACCCCGGTTACTGTGGCAACTTGTTTAGCGTACAAAAACAGAGCCTTTGTGTCTGCATGCGTGTGTGAGGTTGTAATATGGTGGTTTGCAGCCAACAGGGAATGTTGACAAGAAGCAGGTCCATCTCACAAGAAGCATGTAGGGAAAATATTTGAATATCCATGTTTGTCTACACTGCTTTCATAGTAGAAATTACCATTTCAATGAGAGCAGTCTCTCATAGCTAAACATTTTCCTGTATACTTTATGTCATATATTTCCTGTAAGAAGCATCAAAAACACAAGAGGAAGAACACTTTTTTTAAAGGAACATTTAGAAAAAAGAAATCTGAAAAGGGCACTTTGATCATTCAGCATACTCTTCAGTACATAGAGCATTTCCTCTGCAGTCACTGGAAACCATAAGGGCAAATTTAGCACCTGGGAAGAACATTCCTAACATTATGTGTTTATGGTTATGTCCTAGAATAGGTAAGAATGCACATGGTTGTGATTTTGAACCCCTTGGTGTGTCTAAGAAGGGAGAAAGCAGGACATATATTTTGGCAGGCCTTGCACCCTGAGCATAAAGAGGGAGTGTAATACCAGGAATGTCTTACTGTTTACTTGCTCAGCTGGTTTTGATGCTAGAAGCGTCTTTCTCTCTTAAGCACTGCAGGTATTTCTGACAGCATAGATATCCAAGACTGCTTTGTCCCTTTTGTTCTATCAAAAAATACTTTCACAGATAATAAAACTTAATCCCCATTCCTCCCTTAAATCACAAATCAGGCATTAGAATCATATATTTTCCAATCCAACTCTCCCACTCGTGCACCTCACCTCCCTTCCTTCTCTTTCATTCTCTTGTATTCTCATATGGATGCGTTTCATCTTTTTCTCTCAGGGGCCCGCGGCACCCCTGCGTAGCTGCACTCTGGATGCCCCCTGGCAAATGAGCACCACGTCTCTCTCTTCCCAACCGTGCATTTTGTACGTTTAACCATGTCACTTTGAGCCGGGCAGATTACAGGCGTTTAAGTTCATTGGAGAAAGTAAGGGCAGGTATCAGGGCTTCATGGGGGATTAGGAGCCCAAATTGGTTCCAGCTCTCCCTTCCTTCTAATGACCAGTTCTTTAGCTGTACTGATGGTGCCGTGGCTCGTACGTTAGAAAGGGCGGCGGGGCCTTTTCTTTTTCTCTCTCTCCCTCTTCTGCAAAGGACTCCATGCTGGACAGCTCCAACGTGATTTGAAACCCCTCTTTAATATCAACCACATGGTGGTACCTGTAGTGCTCAGTCCATGCTACAATTTTAGTACATGAACATGAGAGAGAGAGAGAGACAGAGAGAAAAGAGGGGGTGAAAGGGGAAGAAAGAGAGAAAGGCAGAGAGCTTGCTCGACCTGAGTGTCCAGCTCGCGCTTGACACAGCCCAAGGCATCCCATTCCAAGTTAAAAAGGTTGCCCCTGGCTGGCAGTCACCTCCAAATGACCTCTGGCTCTACACTGGAAAAGCCACAGGAGCAAGGCCGGCTGGGGAGGCTTTGTGGAGCTGCACTTATTCGCTGCTGTGGTGGTGATAAAACTTCAGACAGCCTAATTGATGGGCTCGCTGACATAACAATACCTTGTGAAAGCACGGAGTGGCCCATGCCTGGTCCTCATTTCTAGACAGCTGGAAGGGGAGCAGAACCCCCTACAATGCAGCCAGAGTGGGGGTCCCACAGAGGGGAATGGTGGAGGTGGGGGTGGAGTGATGGGGAGTAATGAAAGGAGCCATTTGTATCCTGCACTTTGCTAACTTGAAGCTTACTTTCAAATTCCGATTTGTGATAACCCTGCAGAAATAACATTGTTATCGAGAAGGAACCGTAGACAGGATACTGTACACTGTGTATAAAATTGGTGTGTGATGTGTGCAACTGGCGGCAAGAGTGGCTCAAAAAGACAGAGGGAGGAAGGGATGTGCCACGATGAAGGTTCTTCTGTGCCCAAGTTGCACTTAATACTTGAGGAATGTCTCCCTGGTGCCCATAGCAACCAAACGTAATCAAAAGCTTTATTAAAAGAGGGGGGAATAGATCATAAGGAACATTAAAAGTATCCCTCACTGGGTTCCCAAGTCAGCACACAATTGCCCTTTTGTTTGTTGCTGTTTTGTTGTGAGGGCCTCTCTCAAGGCCTCAGTGGCTAATGTTGCCATTAAGTCATGCAAAACTGTTTTGTCTTTGTGGTGGCTTGTGATGAATCTTTCTGGGTGTGAATGCAGCGTGATTTAACATTGTGTTTTTCTCTCCTCTGTTTTTTTTTCTCTCTGCCAGGTTCATTAATGCCAGGAGAAGAATAGTACAGCCCATGATTGACCAGTCAAATCGAGCAGGTAAAAAAAGAAAAAGAAAAGAACAACCCAGCCAACGTACAGTAGAGTACTGCTTCCCTCCCTTTCTTTCCTCAGCATGAAGACACCCTTTCCAAATCCTTTACTGGCATGCACATCATGCCTGGAGCCCAGATTTTTTAAAGGGGTACCCTACGTCTACTCCCCCCCCAAAAACCCCTTCCACTCCCTCTTACTCTCCCTCCCTTCATCCCCTTTTCCATTTTCTCAATGAGATGTTCAGCAGTGGTGCGGGCCGTTTACTGATTGACTCTAATTGGAGATTTCCCAGTCTAAGTGGAGAGAGAGGTATATTAGCACTCTCTCTGTGAATTACTAATTGGACACAAGAGGAGTGCCAGAAGCGCTAGCAGCAATTTATGAGTTATCTCCATTTTTTAGGCTGTTTTGTTTTTAATTTTTTTCCAGTCAAGGGTTTGGGGTGTGGGGGGGTTATCCCCTCATTTTCTTCTGCTGTGTTTTTTTTTTATTCCCTCAAGAATCCCTGTTATCAATTTTGATTTTAAGCAGTCATTCAGCACATTTCAAATTTCAAGACCGCAACATAGCTACTCAATCAAATTTTCGGTTTAACAGTATCAATTAGAGTATTTTCAGTCATGAAAACTGCCCCTAGGAGAAAGAATGAGTTTTATATGATGCCTTGATTAAATCAGATGTGATGTTTTGATTTAACGCCTGTATGAGAGATTTGCAAGATTTCCATTTCTATGAAACAGATTATGGAAAGCCTTGTAGTGTTAATTGATAACACATTTATTTTCCATTTCTGTTGTGGTCAGATTACAAAAAGCACAGAGTGAGCAGTAAACACCCCTCTCTGTGATCTTGTGGAATGATTCAGTCACCCTAAGCTTCATTGACTGTGGCATTACCAAAAAGAAGCCGAGTAATTTGTCTCAGGGAGGGAAAAGCTGTTTTTGTTGATTAGCAAGCTCCCCGTCTTAAAAAGGGCCCTACTCACCGGGGTGGAGATCGTTCAAACGAACATGAGCCGTGATTAAACTGAGATGCACTTACAAAAACGTGGGCGACTCTTTCTACAGTCGCTGCGCTTTTGTGTGAAATATTTGACAGGATGCAACCAATATGTGCCAATCAACAATCTCTACAAAAACAGCATGACTAACAGCTCCCCCTAATCTTAACGAATTACAGATTATCCAAGATAATACTATTTTAGCCCTAGAATATATACGGTTTTCGGCAGTCTCCAAAGAGCATTAGTTCATTAGGGCTGATAATAAACAAAACAAGCTACAACTGAGCAAATTGATTGCTGCTCAGATAATCAGGTAAAGCATTCACAATATTCAATGATTTAGCAGCTGTGGGATTATATATGTGTTTAGATTGTAGGTTATGTTTAAGAGTAGACATGTTTATTCTGCATCTTGTATATGACTACTGATTTGAGAACTGACTGGGTGAATTGCCTGCCATGGCAGAAATTCTTCTCTTCCTGTCAAACTGCATGCTTTCTTCTCTTGGTTAGAGAACAATGTATCTCCTGTGAGTGTGGTTTTGAATGACACTGGCTGCGTGTGTGCACGAGTGTGTGCGTGTATGTGTGTTTGCTTGCATGCATGCATGAGGACCTACTGTATGCGTGTTTGCATGCCACACGTCAGTCAATGCGGTCCACAAACATGAGCACAATGTCTTACAGTATGTTTGGGCTGGAGCTGGGACAATTGCTGATTGTCTGGTGTGTTTTCTCTTCTTCTTCCCCCCTCCCTTTTTCATGTCCGCGTTTTGACTACAATCAGGTTTTCTTCTTGATCCTTCAGTGAGCCAAGGAGCAGCATACAGTCCAGAGGGCCAGCCAATGGGGAGCTTCGTGCTGGATGGTCAGCAGCACATGGGGATCCGACCAGCTGGTAAGCCCGTTCGTCTCTTCGCTTGTCCGGCTTCCCTTTGTCATGCCTGCTTTACCAGACACCAGTTTCACCCTCTGTTATCGCAGAGCTGATCAGCACTGATCCTCTTGTCTGTAGCATGAGATTTAGTCACCTCAGCACAGAGCAGGTCCCCAAGTTAGCCACATAAACCTAATACTAACAAGTGCTACACAACCACAATAACACTTCTCTTTAAAGCACCCCCCCCCCCCCGCCATTCCCCAGACTGTCTGCTGTCTGTCTTGCTTGTTTTTTTTTTCTCTAATCTAACACATCTGGGAAAATCCCTCATGAGCGATCATAAAAAAGGGATTTGTGGGAGGCAATGCAAAATAAAAACATGTATGCCACTTCTTCACATCTTTCTCTTCCCCCACCCTTGTCATTTCCCATCTAACTCTAACCAACCGCATCCTCTCTATCAGTGGGTCTCCTCTGACCTCTCTGTGATTCAAACTCCTGCTGACCCTTTTCTGGCGTTTATCTCTTCTTTCTAGGGCCTATGAGTGGAATGGGGATGAATATGGGCATGGATGGGCAATGGCACTACATGTAACCTCCATCTTGTAAAGCAAAACGCAAAGAAAAAGGGGGAAGTAAGTACTGGGCTCTTTTCCTTGTATTTTACACATCGGGGCTGTGGGTTTTATTTTTATTTTTTTCACCCACGATTCCCTTTCACTTTACCAGCACTACCCCTTCTTCCCCTGGCCATAATTTTGCAGCAAGCTCCCTGCTCTTACTCCCCAGCATCAACAACTATGAGCTAGCATGCAGGGCTGTTTTAGCAAAATGCTTTAAAGGTGAGAGGGGGGGCTTGTAGCCAAGGATGAATTGAAGACTTGGGAAAAAGGGGGAACTGTCTTGGGACAGAGAGGACCCAACTTGTGGCGCCAGACAACAGGAACAACAACAGAAGAAGGAAGGGAAGAAACAACCTGGCATGGCATGCACAAATTTATTTATCACAACAGCGCCATCGCTCTCCCCATCCTGGACAGCCAATGCAAATGTTGGACATTTAGGGAAAAAATAACATCTCCTGGGGAAGGGGCTGACGGGGAGAAATTAAGCAGGCTCCAGTGAAGCGATAAAGAAGGAGAAGTGAAACTGTCCTCCGAGTGACATAAATCTGTCTGGGGAAGGATTGATGCCCAAATTATCTTATATGCAAAGACGGGAACACCGCAGTACATTACAGTCCTGAGCGAGATATACGGGCCGTGGGTGACATGGCCGATCCTTCACTGGGGGTTTGGTTTGAGCTGTGTAAAGGGAGGAATGAGTGTGGGGGGGGCTGTGTGTTTTGATTATTTTTTACTGGAGGGAGACGATTTAAGGGGGGGCGGGGGCCAGGACTAGCCTGACCTGAGTCTCACAGACAAGAGCAGGGAGACATTGAGATAAATTTATAAGGTTGTAGACACAAGCATGGCTGCATCTAAAAGGAGAGGAACTCTTTCACACATACAGATACAGACCCTCTGTGTCACTGTCTTTCTGGCTCTCTCTCACTCTCATACACACACACACACACACACAAACACATACACACACACTATCCCTATACAGCTAAATGGCGGCAGTCTGATTAAGCTGGCCATTCTGCCTCCCGCTAGTGCCACAGTGCTGACATTTGAAAAATCAAGACATATCACATCCCAAAGGCGGCAGGGCAGAAGACATTTTATTTAACACCTAAACTCCCTTGCCCAATGAGGCACAATATAATAACACTTACCTTGATTAAAAGAACCCTTTATATGTAAATGGAGACTGGATTTTCCAAAGGGTCACAGCGGCAATTCTGCCGACAGAGATCATTTCACCCCTCTAGTCCTCGCTTCCTCTCTCTCTTCCTCTGTTCCTCTCTGTCTCTCACTCGTTTTCTCTCATCCCCTCCTGTCTTTGCTAATGGCAGCAGAAAAAAAAAGAAAAATCAGGAAGCAATGTTCCCTAAAACAGCCACACAGAGACAACATTTGCTCAGGTTGGCTAATTCTTAATATAGGGCTATATAATTTTGAGACTATTTAATTACGTAACATACTTTATGCTTCATGACCAATTACATTAATAGCTTAATACAGAGGAATATTATCCTCTCTTGATTTGATTACACAGCCACACAATATGGTATATTTGGTACTTAATTATGGCCAGCCATTGAGCAGGACTGCTGTGCCATAACTGAAGTGCACAGCCAGCCAGGGAGGCAAGCATGAAGAGATGGAGAGAGAGAGGGGCCCAGTCTGTCCTCACTTATTGTCTTCAGATGGTTTTACCACTCTTGTTAATAAAGGAGGGGGGGTCTCAGATCTACTTAACGGAATGACTGCAGCTTACAAGACTGGAGATTAGCAGCTTACAGTGTCAAAAACATCTGCTGGGCCTTTTAACAGGAGCTGCTCTAGGTTATATGGAGGTGAGGGCACCCATCATACCCCAACACCCTGAATGATTTATTTATTTTATGACCCCAGTAGTGAGGTTTTAAGAGACCTGCTCTGACAAACATGTGCATTTCAAATGAACTGACATGGAAAGGGAGTATTAGAAAATGGCACAGCTTTCAACCAATGAGACTGGTCATTAATCTTGGCCTTTGCTGTCTCTCTCTTTTCCTCTCTCCTTTCTGCCCTCCTCCTCTTCCTTTTCCCCCTCAACAGGGCCCTCCAGTGTAATTTCTTAATTGCAGTGTACTAAGGTGGAGGAATGCAGAGAGTGAGCATGCCTAGTGACCTTGCAGCGACCTCTCCCCTCCTATTACAGCTTCTAATCCCCCAGGGGTTCACATTACAAAGCAGGCCGGCCCAGACCCAATCCCAGACCCAGGCCCCCTGGCTCCAGCGGGACCCCCTGCTCTCACTTGTCTCTCCCCAAGGTCCAGGCCTCTAGACCAGCCATGTTCCCATACTCCAGTCCCAGGCTCCAGGAACAACCCCCCACATCTTACTTTTTTCTTTCTGATTACAACAAACAGCCGTGTGAAAAGTCAAACAGTGGCACTGCTGAGCCAGCTCTGTGTCCTGGGTCTTGTCACAGTATGAGAGATGCCAGCATGCTGAGGTCTCTGCACATATGAAGTGGAATCCATCTTAAGGGACATCAACATACCCCACCTCCTTTTTTCCTTTTTTTCTACCTTAGTTCCAAAACCCACACTCCATGCATCAAGAGCAGTACTTTGTTTTGCTTAAAACTGCTCTCATTCAGGGTTGGAACCAAGCTTTTAATGCTCACTTTCTTGGTGATACAGCTAACAGAGTCCTAAATTATTTAGCAACTTCTTTAAGGAATTCCAAATCAAATATGTTCACAGAGGCATGTCCCCAAGAGAGAATGCCTGTTCAGTTTGTCACTAAAGTCAGCTGGGGAATTAACTGTTCCACTTGTAAAAGTATTAGCACTTCTCCACATCAATACGGCTGGTTGGTTTTCCTCACATCCTCCAGGACTACAGTGTCTGTGGATGACTGAGGATCATTTTCCAACCTGAGACCTGACCACAACGCTATTGGGCATTGTAAACCACTCACCATAGCCTAAAATAGCCCAGTGCAATAATGTCTCTCTTTACTTGTAGAAGCTAAAAGCACTGTAGTCACAGACGCAGTGTCATAAAATCTGCTCAGCTCTTTGTTGTTGAAGTTGTGTTTAAATTGAATTGAGGTCTGTTAATGGAGAAGGAGCATGTCAAAGCTGCGCTGAGAAAATAATTTTATTGACCGTGTGAATACATTTCTCTCTTTCTGTCTTTCTCTCAGGTCTGCCAGGCATGCCAGGGGAGTACGTACCTCAGAGCGGTCCTATGGGCATGAGCATGGCCCCACCCACTTACTCCAACCCTCATCAGATGACCTCCCACCCCTCCCAGCTCCGACACGGACCCCCTCTCCACGCATACCTGCCTGATCACCCCCACGCCCACCACCCTCATCATCACGCCATGCTGATGCACGGAGGACCCTCGTCGCACCCAGGAATGACCATGTCTGCACAGAGACCCCCTTTGCTCACTCCCATTGACCCCAGTGCTGGAGGACAAGGCCTGGACATCCATGCCCAATAGTATAAGGGAACTTTGCTACCACGACAACAGCAGCTACTACAAGAAAACAGTAAAAAAAAAAAAGAAAGCAGCAGCTCACAATAAATCCTATTTTGAGACTATTTTTAAGAATAAAAAGCGAACCCTTTTGACCAGAATTTGACACTAAAGAAACAGAATTCCAGATGAGCTGTGATAATTCTTTTTTTTTTTTTTTTTTAAACTTGTCAATTTTGTTACTTTCATCCAAACGGAGGACCAAGCTGACAAGAACACTTTGTAAAGTCTTGGGCTTTTGGTTAAGATCAACAGAGGATGCTCTGACGTACACGTGTGCAAAGAACGGACACATGCACACATTCGAAAACACACACTTTTCGCACACTCACTTACACACCATCATAAACATGTTCAGTACACTTTCATGTGACGCGCTCAAACGCTTCTAAAATAAAATCACTCTGGAAGATTTAAAAAAGAAACAACAGAAAGACTCCAAGAGTTATAACTACTGTAGTATAAAAAGTATAGATAAATAAGTTAAAACTTGTGCATTTTTTGTTGATCACATGGTTTATGTTTCCTGAGCTAGTTTTAGAATTAAAGGTTAACCTTTTCTCTCTCACACTGTGTGTGCTCCTTCCTGGAGGAGAAACTGTCTCGCAGCACAGCACTATAAAGGAAAAAAAAAACAATAAGAAGATGGAACATCTCAAAAAGGCTCCAAACCACAGAGGGCAATCAGGTCCTGTCCCCCATAAGAACAGGGCATGATGGGAAAAGGCTGCTAAATGACACCGGATCTCTCCAGAAGATTCAGTTTGAACATTTGTCATGCCCCTCTTTTTTTTTTTTTGGTTCATGAATGAATGTTGCCCTGTAGGTTTTAAAGAAAAAAAAAGTTCTTTGTTTGAATTGCCCAAGCACTGGATTGTGTTGGTTTTATACATTTTTATTTTAATATTATTTTATTTTTTGTACCCTGGACTCTCATTGGTAAGAGCCTATTGAAGGAAGCTTAATAGTGGAAAAGCAACATCCTACGGTGCTTCTTCATCTACGGATCAGCATTCTTGCCATAAGGACAATACTGACACAAACGTTGATTCTGTGGCACTGGAGAAGCATTTGATGGTTGATGCACCAAAAAACCTAAAACTAAAAAAAAAAAAAAAAAGAGAAAGAAAAAAAAAACTTAAATTATGAACTCAATGCTTTTGGGGGAAAAAAGCTGAGAGAATATTGTAACAAACTTCGTACAGAGTTCAGTCTATTAATTGTTTCATGTTAGATATTCTATGTGTTTACCTCAATTGAAAAAGAATGTTTTTGCTAGTTTCAGATCTGCTGTGGCATTGATATTGTATGTCCATGAATTCCTTCCTTTTTCAGCACGTGTTCCTCACTAGATGATAAGATGCCGTCTCCCTTAAGCTTTGTCAAAAATACATTAAATACTTGTATGAGGACTGTGACGTAATGTTTAAAAGGTGTTCAGTCACAAATGCTGTAATAAATATTTCATTTTTGATTTTTGTTAGATTTTTGTGTGATTAACTGTGTTACAAACAGTCTTACCCATGTTCCCATTTTAATACTAATACGAGTAAGTGGTTCATTATTATTATTATTATTATTATGAAATGTGCTTGTGGCAAGGTGTGGCCAGTCAACAACTTTTTATAATTGCAAACAGTGATCAAAATTAACTTCCCATTTTTTCCCAGCTAATAGCGATGGCTTATTTTTAGCCAGGCTGTCCATTTGGTTATTGAATAACCTCTTAAAATGACAATGACAAGTTATGGTTGAAATATATCTTGCCACAGCAATTTATTTAGGCGCACAAATACGTCCATACAAATGAAGGGTGCAAATTACACAGTAAATTTACCACCAACCAAGTTTTAGACCAAAAGATAAACTATCAGCACTGGTAAGTTGAGGTAAATAGAAGAAGGTCGACTGTGGCCTTCAGGTCTTAAACCTGAGGGCCAAAAATGGCAGATTAAAAAAAAAAACAATAAATTACATGTTCTGTAGAACATGTAATTTATAGTTGATTTTTTTTTTTAATATCCCATTTTGGTATTTATTGAAATAAACACGGCTGTTTGTTGTAATCAGAAAGAAAATGTAAAAAAAAAATGTTTTTTTTAAAGATGTCTGCCTATATAAAAAGGTAAGATAACCTTAATTTGTAAATTAAATAGGTGAACTTTGTTGAGATAGATTCACCCTTCACTCTGTCTCTGTCGCTCAAACAATGGAAAAAGAACTTGTCCCCAGTGTAATTGCTCCTACAGTGAGAAGCAGAGCTGGCCCTGTCTGTGAGCTCTCTGTCGCTTCTCTGCTCATTTCTGCCGTTTTGCAGCGCCGCCTGTCGGTCTCATCTGGCACTGCCGTACAGGAGTGCACACATGGGCTTTGATAGGCTATCTCCTCTCTCTTTTCTCCATCTCTTTGCCTGTGTTGCCCGCGGCCATCCAAATCATAGCCTTAAACCAGAAATGACATCACTCCGACTGAAACTGTTTCTGTCCTTCTCACAGAAGTTTGAACTTCTGCTTTGTTGTATTCAAGGCTTTGAATTTATTTTTCTATTTTTTTTCCTTTTAGTTTTTCTGTGGAACGCTGCTTATCACTGCATTAATCTTCTGTGTAAATCAACAAATATAAAAGTAGCACAAACTATATAATAATAATAATAATAATAATAATAATAATAATAATAATATAAAATAAGGTGTATTTGGTGAACTTAAACTGACCTGGTTGGGATTTTCGTTTATAATTTAACCTGTACACTCTTATTATTCTCATGTGGCAGGCATAAAGTTTTGCCTTTTTTTTTTTTGTTGTTTGTTTTTCGGCAGTTCTTTTTTTTATATTCTAGCGTTGACCTAAATATGATATTAATTGATTGTGATTAATATTAATTTTGCAATTATTCAATACTGTCGTAAAATATTAATTCGTAAAATAATTATTTCCGCAAACACATACTTCTTTGTATAGTAGCTATGGCCTGTTGATTTATTTATTTAAAGGGTGGCTTTTGTATATTTCTGTGTAAAGAGAAAAAAAAGTGATGGAAATCACAATGACTCCGATTTGTGATTTGAATCACTTTAACACACCAAATATGTCTGCTACAGTTTCCCGCATAGAAAGCATTTTTTCAGATTTTAAAACTAATATAAACTGTTTATTTTATGTTTATTCCTAACAGATCCTTTTGATGGTCAGCCTGCAGCACGGTGTTTCGTTTTTGGTTTGAATGTTACGCAGGTTGTTTTATTGAAATTCTGGACATAATACCTGCACAGATCATCTTTGTGTAACATTTTATTCCTTATACACAGGAGGCTGGTAGGCCTTAACCAGGCAGGAAAAAAAATGAATATTTTTATTGGCTTTACACCAGAGTCTAGTTAATCATGCATCTTCTTCTCTTAACTATTTAAAACCTAAAAGTCTTTTTTGTTTTTCTAGTGCTCCATTATTCTGTGGATAAAACGGAAGGAAGAAGCCCTCCGTTTTGTGCGGAGATTATCAGATGAAAAAGAGAGAAAACGTGAGGATTACTGTGGATGGAGAGGATTTTAATATTAATAGTTTTTTTTTCTTTTCTTTTTCCCCTCCCCCTCTCCTCCCCCCTCCCTTCCTACCCCCCCCCCCCCCCCCCCCTCTTCCCCGATGAGACAGAAGGTAGATTGCCTCTGCTGCTTTCCTTTTGCCGATTTGGTGTGACAGGGATGATGGATGATCCAGCCGAGCTAAACAACTCCTCCCCTTCATCTCCTCCCTGTCAAAGCCAGTCCGGGCTGCTGCTGCAGGAATAAAATAAGGAATATATTCCCTCTGCACTGCTGCACAATGCAGCCTGGTCCTCTGGAAGACACTCACTTCGCCCGTGCAACAATATTAAAAGTCCACACACAGTTTACCCGCTAGAAACACATACGTGCGTGTGTATGTGCGTTGCAGAGGCAACATGTTAATAATGCTTCTGTTATTGGCTCTCTTTCTTTCCTCAGCAGAGCATCTGGTAAAGTGGGGTGTGTGATCTGAGAGAGAGGGGACTGCAAATATGTATTTTTAGAAACAAGAGTGCATCTGCTGGCAGCGAGGGAGAAGCAAATTGAAAAAAAAAGTTTTGTTTCCTCGCTGTTTTTCTTTCAAATTGCTGATTTGGATAGTGGTCATAAAAATGGACGCATACGCAGGGGCTGAGAGTCCTTCGCTTTGCAGCTGGCTCTCCTCCCAAAACTGGCTTGCTCTGGGGGACAGTTTTTAGGTTTTGTGTATTTAGGCCTGTGTGTGTGTGTGTGTGTGTGTGTGTGTGTGTGTGTGTGTGTGTGTGTGTGTGTGTGTGAGAGAGTGAGAGTGTGTGTCTCTGTGTGTGCTGCCCTCCTTTTTTTTTTTTTTTTTTTAAACATTTCAGCAGTTTTCTCTCCTCTTGCCATAAGGTGTTTCTATGACTACGTTATGTAGGCCTGTGTGAGCGGGTCAGAGGCGGGGGTCCCTGGGAGAAAAGGGCCGCATTTGGCTGATCATTTATCAATGTCAACCACATAATGATTCTCCCTGCAGTCCCCCTATTGATGAGGATAATTACATTAGCTCAGAGTGACTGATCAATAAAGCCCAGGGAAAATGGTTTATTATAGCACCACCGAAAAGGCTTTCTGGCTGTTTTTTTTTTCTGTTTAAATAAAAGGCAGGGTTGATCTGCGCAATCCAAACTCCGCTAACAGAATCGAGTGAGAGGCAAAACTTCATCTGGCTGCAGATTTCATGTTGTAATTTTGACTTGTAATTGTTTTTTTTTTCAGGACTGCGCTGTATTTTCTTTTATCCTTTCTCTTTTGTTGTTTGTTGCTTGAAGTGAAGCATTTCCTGGTTTATTTTTTTTTCTCCAACCAAAGAATACACTATTCACATTCGTCTTCATGACATGAGGAAATAGTTCACCCTCTCGGGCTAGAAAGAGTACAGCTTTCCAACCAGCTAGTAAAGTCAAATATTAAGGTACATCAAGTCACATAAATTCTTGTCTTGTGTGATTTTTTTCATAATAATCAAAAGTTAAACAGGAAGTCACACAAGACCTAAAGGCTACCAACCACCTCATAGCAAGTTAAGGTGTAATTTCAAATTTCAGTATTATTTTTTTTCTAATTGATTTCGTCGGCATCTTAATGGCACAGACGACACTCAAATGGCAGCAGCACCTGATGCAGTGTCAAGCCGGCGTTGAAGAGAAAGCTTTAAAATTTAGAGTAAACGAACAAAAAACTTACTACACGGAAATAAGCAAAATAGTCCACAAAGACGGCCAGTAAATCGATTTCTGACCTCCCTCTCCCTTTCTCTCTACCCCTCTCTCTCTCTCCGTCTGTGTGTGTGTGTGTGTGTGTGTCTGTGTGTTCTTTAATTGTCAACAACTTATCCCCTGCAGGAATGTTGCAAACTCTTTCGCCTTAATTCTCCGTGGTGCTCCGCGCCAGCTCCCATTTACCGCTGATGAACGTGTCTGCAGGAGACAGCTCCATTATCTATTTATCATTTATGATAGTATTTCCTCAGACAATGGAGGAAGAAGCGCGCCTACAGATAGTCCCACTGATGGCTCTGCACTGCCCTTTCGCAAACGCACAGCCGCTTATTTATTCGATGGCATTTTGATAAACAGAAAATTCGGATTCTATCTTAAAAATAAAAGCTTTGGCATATTGCAGTATTATCTAAATATGTATAATTAGACTTTAAATTGAACGCGATGGCAATTTTATTCTTAATGTTTTTTTTTTCTCTGTTTTTCTTTACAGGCTTACTTTAAAAGAAAAATCGTGGGAAAAAAAGATCAAATAACCCAAAGAAAATGTGCAATATTAGTGTTCATTTCAGACAGGATGGAGGAAAAACGAGTGTGGTTTCTGGGGAAATATTATGAAATATATGTATATTAAAAATATTAGATGGGTGATATTCAGGACTTTCTGTGCTTGGCCGCGACTACTTAATTTAGAGGCGATTTTTTTCACACTTCAGCGGTGCTTGTCTTCTTAAAAATGAGTGACAGCCCCCCCCCCCCCCCAAACCCACCCACCTCCTCCTCCTCCACACACACACACACACACACACACACACACACACACACACACACACCACAAAAATAAATCTTAATGATGTAAAAATTATAATTAGTGAAATAACATAGCTACAGGGGTTTGGAATTAGCAGAAACTGAAAATTGCAGTGGCTAGTTGTGAAGCTGCTGGAGAGGCAGAAAAAGGGGGCATGTGAGTGCAGAATAAATAAAGCGCAATAAAAAGGGAAATAGCCGGAGCTTAGTCAAGCCTTGAGGTACTGAAACCTTTATTTCAATCAGTTAAGATTTAATTAGGCAAGCCTAAGGCCCTCTCCAGCGCTGTGCTACAATGGCCCCAAGGTTGTCAACATTTGACCGGTTTTTCCAGTGAAATAATCACGGTTTATGGCTTGAGAAGCCATAAGATTCACAAATAAATCTGGCATTATTCCATTATGAGACGGAAGCCCTAACAGTAAGCGGCGAAAACATCGATTGCCTTAATTTATGACTCGCTGTCCTAAGTTGATTTTTTTTTTATTCTTAATTTCCGTCGGTTATTTTGAAAGCTTAAAAAAAGGTTAGAAATATCTTGCGGGTAGCCGAGGGCAGCAAAGTGAGACATTTCACAAGAACTGTAAATAACAGGAGAGGACTGAGAGAAGGAAGAAAGAGAGGGAGGAGAGACGAGGAGAGAGAGAGAGAGAGAGAGAGAGAGAGAGAGAGAGAGAGAGAGAGAGAGAGAGAGAGAGCGTTTTCTAAAATTTCTCCAGGTTATTGATTAATGTGCACATTTCTATAGGCCCAGTGCACGTTTCAACTCAATTAATTGATAACTCCAATATAATATAGATGGGCTTTGGGGAGTGGGGGGCTATAGCCCCCTCCCCACCACCCTTGGGCGCACTGTTATTACAGGATGGCGACCCCTTCTGGAGGCCAAAGTAAATGTGTTTATAGAAAGAGAAAAAGAAGAAGTGGCCTGTCTATCTCTGTGACACCAGGTCCAGAGAAGATTTCGTTCCCATTTTAAATACCGAGAAAACTGTTCAGATCTGCACTCAGATCCTCCACTTGTTTTTGTTTTGTTTGTTTGTTTTTTCTGCCCCCCAAAAAAATCAGAAAAAAAGGGCTCCCGTCATTTTTCCCTTCCACTAATTCACCCACTAAAATGATAAGACCCTGACCTGCTGCAGTAAATGTGACCTCCAAAGACTCTCATCTCATATTTATTCACAGGTAGAAAGCTCCTTATGCATGTATTAGGGGGGCACGTTGATGGCAAAATCAATAAAGATGGATTGTAGGGTCAATATTATGCTTTGCACCTGGGGACTTGTTGCCGGCCTCCCCTTCCTGAGTCTTCCTGAGTGTGTGTGTGACAGAGAAAGAAAGAGACAGAGAGAGAGAGAGAGAGAGAGAGAGAGAGAAATGAGCAATTCATAATATGCGACCGCAACATCTCTACAAGAGATGTGCACGACCGAGTGTGTGTTTAAAGGAGAGAGAGTTTGAAGAGCAGGGCAGCAGGGCTGAAGTCATCCAGCCAGGGGCCTGAAGGACCCGGCTCACACTGACATCATTAATCACGGCCCACTTGAAGATTATGACTGAAAGTATAGAATCGGTAACCATTATCGTCTCGGATGGCAGTTAAAACCTCTCCTTATTTTTCAAAACAATGTAATGGCACAGAGGTCTATACAAAAAAAAAAAAAAAAAAAAAAAAAAGCGAGGATGAGGAGAGGGAGACTGGTGTCACTAGGATGGAGTTACAGACTAACGTTTCCTCTGGAGGAAATAACAAGCAGACAGAGGTTGTTCACTTCATTTTGTAGCCTAGACTGGTTTAATAATGATTAGAATAACAACAATTCACTACAAATTTAATAAAACAAACAGCAACATTCGGCTACAACTGCTAATAACAACAACAACAATAATGATAATAATGATAATGATAATAATGATAATAATAATAATAAATGTCTGGGTCATTGTTATTTATCTATTTATTATATTTGTTATTACCTATATTTTATAATTCTATAACAATAAAAAACGAACGACAATAATTTCATGTTTAAAAAAACTATAATTCTTCGCGTTTTTATTGACATTCAAGTACAAATAAAAAGACTGTCGACATCCTGAAATCGATTTTTTTTTTAAAAAAAGGGAAACCAAGAAAATTACTATCCTCTATTTGTCTGAAAGTGGAAACGGCTTTATCAATATTTTTCGGCAATTTTAACTCCGGGTGACAAGTTGTCATAATCTCCATTACACAAAACAACTTCGGGGAATTATCAGTTTAAACTTACTGACCCGAAAGCACTGATCATCGATAATTCTTCTTTTTTTCTAAATCCGTTTTTTTTTTTTTTTGTTTTTTTTGTTTTGGCAGACACCGACATTGTGTCCTTGTGTAGACATAACCTCGTGATATCAAAATACATTTCGATGAAACGTTCAAGACGCGTAACGACTGAACACTGTGGGAGTGTCTTTCTGTTCGGTTTACGTTACAAAACATACTGACTGTAAGAATGTAAACGCGTCCACGCTGTTACTCAGAGAAACTCGTCCTCAAATGAGCGTGACTGATTTTCTTTTTGGTCACTCTGTCCGTTTTAGGTTGGCCTCTGTGGTTGTGTTTTATGCCCTGTAATTCCATGGCTGATGATGTTTGGGATCATAGAAAGACATTTCATCCCTGACATCTTGTAGGCCTAATATATTTGTGAAAGATTTGTGTGTGTGTGTTGCTATTTTATATGTGAGTATTATGAGAGCATACGAGAGAGTCAGGTAGTCAGGGAAAGCTAGCATGGTCCCTGTTAGCAGCCGGAAGCTGCAGTGATGAAAAGCAATAGCTGGTGTCAAGAACTTTTTTAGCACATCACTACAGCTGGTGGGAATAAATAGTAGCCAACTGAAGAGGAGCAGGAGGAGGAGGTGGAATTGGAGGGGGTGCAAGCTGTGACATAAGGCTATTTGGGTGTGTGACCACAGGGAATCTGGGCTTTCATATCTCCTCTAGACAACAAAAGCCCAGTGTGCGCCTGTCTCAGAAGTCCAACTTTGTTTCTCAACTAGGAGTGTAAACTGTTGTCAATATTCAGATAGCCTTCATCTGCCAATAATGACTGGCAGCTGGCTTCCTATCTTATCTGCAGGCCAGGTAGCGTTGTACCTGGGGGGAATAACTGCTGCGATAAAGAGTGTCTGGGCCAATAGAGAGGCTCTTGTCTGTCTGTGAGGAGTTAATGGAGAATGCCACAGGAGACAGGAAGTCCTCAGAAAGTGAAAAGCACTTTATTGCGCACCTGAATGGCCCGGCATAAGGTTTCTCTCAAACCCAATGGGAAAACCACATTACAGGTCCTTACACAGGGTCATTACAACAGGGCAATGGAGTTCAAGTGATCCATTGCATTTGAATGACAACATCACATCGCTTCATTCATTCTTCCCTCTTGTGTGACCTGATGATGATCCCTGTGGGATTAGGATGTTGTCAGTGGAGTGATGTGCTGAAGTTACAGTAGAAAGAGGGAGAGAGCGCAAGATTTGGTTCATTCAAGTTTTACTCAAAGTACATGTAAAAATTCACACCAGCACACGTGCTGCTTCATCCACTAGTCACTGGCTCTGAGTCAAGACGGTTGCAGTGACTCTTGCTTTTTTGCAGCAACAGGTTCATGGACCCATAACCCACAGTACGCTGCAACATGACATCATCAGGCCTCTAAAAATGAACTGCAGCATCGATCCGTTGCAGGCTGACCTCCCATAAGTCAAATATAGACGATATGGGACATGTGTTCGGATGGAAGTGTATATTTACCTGTCACCAGGAACTCAAGGACATGGCAGCAGCGAGGTTGTATCCAGCCCCAGAGTGGAGTGTTTTGGGGTGAAAATGAGTTGTAAAAGTGATAAATGGCACACATTGCTCCGTCTGAGAAGCACAGGAGCTGGCACCATGCTTTCAGCCAAACAGCTAATTGCTCAGCACAGTGAAGGCCCAACAAAATGCTCATAAAGCATCACAAAAAAAAAAGTTAAGTAGTTGAGCCTAGTCAGCCTCCTCCTCTCTTCTCCTTCTCTGCTTCTTCCTTTTCCTGACTTCTCAGGCTAAACGTCTGCTTCCATCCCTGCCCTTCATAATTTCCCAGCACAAAAATATTATGTTGCCAGTGGCAACAATTCAATAAAATAACCAATCACATCTGTTCTTTCAAAGATTTCCAAAATTAAGCTGAGTCTGTACATAATGGAGTTGTCTCAACTGTGCATTAGGATTTCAAGCCAGGATTCGTTGTGGTGTGATAAATGATCATAAGGCTTGTTTTGACAAATGCAAGGGTACTTCTGAATAAGCTCGGGGCCGGCACAGTGTGCAGGGCCAGACCCGCTGTTATCAACTGGATTAGTGGCTGTGATTATGTCCTGGATTCTAGCTTTGCACTCAGCACCAATCAAAGCCTGTGGTCCATGCATCCCATAATAGCTACGCTCGTCTCCATGGTCACCGCCGCCCATGTACAGTAGCCCCACCTCCTTCTAAGTGCACTTATTTCATAATAACAAGCTTGCGACAGCTCTCATCAGGCCATCATGCTCACCAATAGAGGACAAGGGAAAGGGTGAGCTAGGGTTTGTTTTGACTGAATCAGATTTTGTCTTCAGTCTCTTGCATCTAACCTTTTTCCCCCGACTACCTCCACAGCTGTATTTTTCTAATCTTTTAGAATGTCATTGGTGCTCATACGTCGACAGGCTACCTCTCTGCTGTCTCTTCCTCCTCTACCTCTCCTCTACCCTGCTGTTCTCCTCACCCCCGCCCGTCTCAGTGCTGGCCTATACCTGTACCTGTGGATGTTACCGGGCCTTCTCTGGACCCTCGCTGTGAACAGGAGATGACACAGTTTCTGGGTCACTTCTGTCACAGTCCAAATGCCACTCGGGGGGACTGACCTTTTCCGGTGGCCGATCCTAGAGCAGGCAGCCTCCGTGCAGGCTGTCACCCCTGTGGTTCCGACCACAAAGCATGATCCCTCCATTTCACTGACAGACCTTTTTTCCCACTAAACTCCCCACGCTCCTCTGTGGTATTCCCCACCTCCTTTCTATCCATGACAATACATATTAAAAGAATGGGGACAAATCGAATCTGACAAGCAAAATAGCCACTGTAAAACATGGCTGATGTATGTCATCTTGGCTAAACTCAGGGCCGTCACCAGACCAAAAGATGGCCACAGACACATGGTGTATCAGGTCTCTCTGGAAGGAACTCCAAATATGCTTCCTGGATTCATTTGAAGGTGTGGGTTACATAGCGAGTGCCACTGTTTTCACAAATGAGAGCTTGGCTCCAAATGGAATACCTCAATTAGCAAGAAGCCCAGTCAACACCTTTCCATCCTCCCTTTTCCTCCTTTCCACTTAGTAGTATATCATCATCAACATAGTTTACTATCTAATAGGGATGGGGCCGATCCGATCCAGTATCGGTATCGGGTTCCGATATCAACATTTTTCAAAGATCGGAAATTTCCGAACCAACCTGCGGAGATTTCCGATCCATGGAACATGTCTGTGCTTTAATGTTGTCTGCTGAAATAACTCCACAAGTGATTCCCTACTGGGTTAACAGCAGACGCTGAAAAAAAAAAGTAAGTAAGTAAGGCGTCAAAATCGGACAAAAAAAAGTCAAAATTTTTTTGGACCTCAAATAGTCATAAAAAACGTCATGCGGCCGAAAGGCGTCAAAATGGGCCAAAAAAAGTCAAAATTTTTTTTGACCTCAAAATGTGACAAAAAATGTCATAGTATAGTAAGGCATCAAAATCGGCCAAAAAAAGTCAAAAAATGTTTTGACCTCAAAATGTCACAAAAAACGTCATAGTATAGTAAGGCGTCAAAATCGGCCAAAAAAAGTCAAATTTTTTTTTTGACTTTTTTGTCATAAAAAACGTCATAGTATAGTAAGGCATCAAAATTGGACAAAAAAAGTCAAAAAAATTTTTGACCTCAAAATGTCATAAAAAACGTCATAGTATAGTATGGCGTTTTTTTCGGGCAAAAAAAGTCAAAAAATTTTTTTGACCTCAAAATGTCATGAAAAATGTCATACGGCCGTAAGGCGTAAAAAATCGGCCAAAAAAGGTCAAACATTTTTTGACCTCAAAATGTCATGAAAAACATCATAGTATAGTAAGGCGTCAAAATCAGACAAAAAAAGTGAAAATTTTTTTTGACCTCAAAATGTCATAAAAAACGTCATAGCATAGTATGGCGTTTTTTTCGGACAAAAAAAGTCAAAAATTTTTTTGACCTCAAAATGTCATAAAAAACGTCATAGTATAGTATGGCGTTTTTTTCGGACAAAAAAAGTCAAAAATTTTTTTGACCTCAAAATGTCATAAAAAACGTGATAGTATAATAAGGCGTCAAAATCGGACAAAAATAGTTAAAAAATTTTTTGACCTCAAAATGTCATAAAAAACGTCATAGTATAGTAAGGCGTTTTTTTCGGACAAAAAAAGTCAAATTTTTTTTTGACCTCAAATGTCATAAAAAACGTCATAGTATAGTATGGCGTTTTTTTCGGACAAAAAAAGTCAAAAATTTTTTTGACCTCAAAATGTCATAAAAAACGTCATAGTATAGTAAGGCGTTTTTTTCGGACAAAAAAAGTCAAAACATTTTTTGAGCTCAAAATGTCATAAAAAACGTCATAGTATAGTATGGCGTCAAAATCGGACAAAAAAAGTCAAAATTTTTTTTTTACCGCAAAATGTCATAAAAAACGTCATAGTATAATAAGGCGTCAAAATCGGACAAAAATAGTCAAAAAAATTTTTTGACCTCAAAATGTCATAAAAAACGTCATAGTATAGTATGGCGTTTTTTTCGGACAAAAAAAGTCAAAATTTTTTTTGACCTCAAAATGTCATAAAAAACGTCATAGTATAGTATGGCGTTTTTTTCGGACAAAAAAAGTCAAAATTTTTTTTCACCTCAAAATGTCATAAAAAACGTCATAGTATAGCATGGCGTTTTTTTCGGACAAAAAACGTCAAAAATTTTTTTTCACCTCAAAATGTCATAAAAAACGTCATAGTATAGTATGGCGTTTTTTTCGGACAAAAAAAGTCAAAAATTTTTTTGACCTCAAAATGTCATAAAAAACGTCATAGTATAGTATGGCGTTTTTTTCGGGCAAAAGAAGTCAAAATTTTTTTTGACCTCAAAATGTCATAAAAAACGTCATAGTATAGTAAGGCGTTTTTTTCGGACAAAAAAAGTCAAAACATTTTTTGACCTCAAAATGTCATAAAAAACGTCATAGTATAGTATGGCGTTTTTTTCGGACAAAAAAAGTCAAAAATTTTTTTGACCTCAAAATGTCATAAAAAACGTCATAGTATAGTATGGCGTTTTTTTCGGACAAAAAAAGTCAAAATTTTTTTTGACCTCAAATGTCATAAAAAACGTCATAGTATAGTAAGGCGTGAAAATCGGACAAAAAAACGTCAAAAAAATTTTTGACCTCAAAATGTCATAAAAAACGTCATAGTATAGTATGGCGTTTTTTTCGGACAAAAAAAGTCAAAAATTTTTTTGACCTCAAAATGTCATAAAAAACGTCATAGTATAGTAAGGCGTCAAAATCAGACAAAAAAAGTCAAAAATTTTTTTTACCTCAAAATGTCATAAAAACGTCATAGTATAGTAAGGCGTCAAAATCAGACAAAAAAAGTGAAAATTTTTTTTGACATTAAAATGTCATAAAAAACGTCATAGTATAGTAAGGCGTCAAAATCAGACAAAAAAAGTCAAAATTTTTTTTGACCTCAAAATGTCATAAAAAACGTCATAGTATAGTATGGCGTTTTTTTCGGACAAAAAAAGTCAAAAAATTTTTTGACCTCAAAATGTCATAAAAAACGTCATAGTATAGTAAGGCGTTTTTTTCGGACAAAAAAAGTCAAAACATTTTTTGACCTCAAAATGTCATAAAAAACGTCATAGTATAGTATGGCGTTTTTTTCGGAAAATAAAAGTCAAAAAATTTTTGAACTTAAAATGTCATAAAAAACGTCATAGTATAGTAAGGCGTGAAAATCGGACAAAAAAAGTGAAAAAAATTTTTGACCTCAAAATGTCATAAAAAACGTCATAGTATAGTATGGCGTTTTTTTCGGACAAAAAAAGTCAAAAATTTTTTTGACCTCAAAATGTCATAAAAAACGTCATAGTATAGTATGGCGTTTTTTTCGGACAAAAGAAGTCAAAATTTTTTTTCACCTCAAAATGTCATAAAAAACGTCATAGTATAGTATGGCGTTTTTTTCGGACAAAAAAAGTCAAAAATTTTTTTGACCTAAAAATGTCATAAAAAACGTCATAGTATAGTATGGCGTTTTTTTCGGGCAAAAAAAGTCAAAATTTTTTTTGACCTCAAAATGTCATAAAAAACGTCATAGTATAGTATGGCGTTTTTTTCGGACAAAAAAAGTCAAAAATTTTTTTGACCTCAAAATGTCATAAAAAACGTCATAGTATAGTATGGCGTTTTTTTCGTCATACTATAGTATGGCGTTTTTTTCGGACAAAAAAAGTCAAAAATTTTTTTGACCTCAAAATGTCATAAAAAACGTCATAGTATAGTATGGCGTTTTTTTCGGACAAAAAAAGTCAAAAATTTTTTTGACCTCAAAATGTCATAAAAAACGTCATAGTATAGTATGGCGTTTTTTTCGGGCAAAAAAAGTCCAAATTTTTTTTGACCTCAAAATGTCATAAAAAACGTCATAGTATAGTATGGCGTCAAAATCGGACAAAAAATGTCAAATTTTTTTTTGATCTCAAAATGTCATAAAAAACGTCATAGTATAGTATGGCGTCAAAATCGGATAAAAAAAGTCAAAAAATTTTTTGACCTCAAAATGTCATAAAAACGTCATAGTATAGTATGGCGTTTTTTTCAAGCAAAAAATGTCAAAAAATTTTTTGACCTCAAAATGTCATAAAAAACGTCATAGTATAGTATGGCGTTTTTTTCGGGCAAAAAATGTCAAATTTTTTTTTACCTCAAAATGTCATAAAAAACATCATACTATAGTATGGCGTCAAAATCGGACAAAAAAAGTCAAAAATTTTTTTGACCTCAAAATGTCATAAAAACGTCATAGTATAGTAAGGCGTCAAAATCAGACAAAAAAAGTGAAAATTTTTTTTGACATTAAAATGTCATAAAAAACGTCATAGTATAGTAAGGTGTCAAAATCGGACAAAAAAAGTCAAAATTTTTTTTGACCTCAAAATGTCATAAAAAACGTCATAGTATAGTATGGCGTTTTTTTCGGGCAAAAAAAGTCAAAAATTTTTTTGACCTCAAAATGTCATAAAAAACGTCATAGTATAGTAAGGCGTTTTTTTCGGACAAAAAAAGTCAAAACATTTTTTGACCTCAAAATGTCATAAAAAACGTCATAGTATAGTATGGCGTTTTTTTCGGACAAAAAAAGTCAAAAAATTTTTGAACTTAAAATGTCATAAAAAACGTCATAGTATAGTAAGGCGTGAAAATCGGACAAAAAAAGTGAAAAAATTTTTTGACCTCAAAATGTCATAAAAAACGTCATAGTATAGTATGGCGTTTTTTTCGGACAAAAAAAGTCAAAAATTTTTTTGACCTCAAAATGTCATAAAAAACGTCATAGTATAGTAAGGCGTCAAAATCAGACAAAAAAAGTGAAAATTTTTTTTGACCTCAAAATGTCATAAAAAACGTCATAGTATAGTATGGCGTTTTTTTCGGACAAAAAAAGTCAAAAATATTTTTGACCTCAAAATGTCATAAAAAACGTCATAGTATAGTAAGGCGTTTTTTTCGGACAAAAAAAGTCAAAACATTTTTTGACCTCAAAATGTCATAAAAAACGTCATAGTATAGTAAGGCGTTTTTTTCGGACAAAAAAAGTCAAAAATTTTTTGAACTTAAAATGTCATAAAAAACGTCAGTATAATAAGGCGTCAAAATCGGACAAAAATAGTTAAAAAATTTTTTGACCTCAAAATGTCATAAAAAACGTCATAGTATAGTATGGCGTTTTTTTCGGACAAAAAAAGTCAAAAATTTTTTTGACCTCAAAATGTCATAAAAAACGTCATAGCATAGTAAGGCGTTTTTTTCGGACAAAAAAAGTCAAACATTTTTTTGACCTCAAAATGTCATAAAAAACGTCATAGTATAGTATGGCGTTTTTTTCGGGCAAAAAAAGTCCAAATTTTTTTTGACCTAAAAATGTCATAAAAAACGTCATAGTATACTAAGGCGTTTTTTTCGGACAAAAAAAGTCAAAACATTTTTTGACCTCAAAATGTCATAAAAAACGTCATAGTATAGTATGGCGTTTTTTTCGGACAAAAAAAGTCAAACATTTTTTGAACTTAAAATGTCATAAAAAACGTCAGTATAATAAGGCGTCAAAATCGGACAAAAATAGTTAAAAAATTTTTTGACCTCAAAATGTCATAAAAAACGTCATAGTATAGTATGGCGTTTTTTTCGGACAAAAAAAGTCAAAAATTTTTTTGACCTCAAAATGTCATAAAAAACGTCATAGCATAGTAAGGCGTTTTTTTCGGACAAAAAAAGTCAAACATTTTTTTGACCTCAAAATGTCATAAAAAACGTCATAGTATAGTATGGCGTTTTTTTCGGGCAAAAAAAGTCCAAATTTTTTTTGACCTAAAAATGTCATAAAAAACGTCATAGTATACTAAGGTGTTTTTTTCGGACAAAAAAAGTCAAAAAAATTTTTGACCTCAAAATGTCATAAAAAACGTCATAGTATAGTATGGTGTTTTTTTCGGACAAAAAACGTCAAAAATTTTTTTGACCTCAAAATGTCATAAAAAACGTCATAGTATAGTATGGCGTTTTTTTCGGACAAAAGAAGTCAAAATTTTTTTTCACCTCAAAATGTCATAAAAAACGTCATAGTATAGTATGGCGTTTTATTCGGACAAAAAAAGTCAAACATTTTTTTGACCTCAAAATGTCATAAAAAACGTCATAGTATAGTATGGCGTTTTTTTCGGGCAAAAAAAGTCAAAATTTTTTTTGACCTCAAAATGTCATAAAAAACGTCATAGTATAGTAAGGCGTTTTTTTCGGACAAAAAAAGTCAAAACATTTTTTGACCTCAAAATGTCATAAAAAACGTCATAGTATAGTATGGCGTTTTTTTCGGAAAAAAAAAGTCAAAAAATTTTTGAACTTAAAATGTCATAAAAAACGTCATAGTATAGTAAGGCGTGAAAATCGGACAAAAAAAGTGAAAAAAATTTTTGACCTCAAAATGTCATAAAAAACGTCATAGTATAGTATGGCGTTTTTTTTCGGACAAAAAAAGTCAAAAAATTTTTTGACCTCAAAATGTCATAAAAAACGTCATAGTATAGTATGGCATTTTTTTCGGACAAAAGAAGTCAAAATTTTTTTTCACCTCAAAATGTCATAAAAAACGTCATAGTATAGTATGGCGTTTTTTTCGGGCAAAAAAAGTCAAAATTTTTTTTGACCTCAAAATGTCATAAAAAACGTCATAGTATAGTATGGCGTTTTTTTCGGACAAAAAAAGTCAAAAATTTTTTTGACCTCAAAATGTCATAAAAAACGTCATAGTATAGTATGGCGTTTTTTTCGGACAAAAAAAGTCAAAAATTTTTTTGACCTCAAAATGTCATAAAAAACGTCATAGTATAGTATGGCGTTTTTTTCGGACAAAAAAAGTCAAAAATTTTTTTGACCTCAAAATGTCATAAAAAACATCATAGTATAGTATGGCGTTTTTTTCGGGCAAAAAAAGTCCAAATTTTTTTTGACCTCAAAATGTCATAAAAAACGTCATAGTATAGTATGGCGTCAAAATCGGACAAAAAATGTCAAATTTTTTTTTGATCTCAAAATGTCATAAAAAACGTCATAGTATAGTATGGCGTCAAAATCGGATAAAAAAAGTCAAAAAATTTTTTGACCTCAAAATGTCATAAAAACGTCATAGTATAGTATGGCGTTTTTTTCAAGCAAAAAATGTCAAAAAATTTTTTGACCTCAAAATGTCATAAAAAACGTCATAGTATAGTAAGGCGTGAAAATCGGACAAAAAAAGTGAAAAAATTTTTTGACCTCAAAATGTCATAAAAAACGTCATAGTATAGTATGGCGTTTTTTTCGGACAAAAAAAGTCAAAATTTTTTTTGACCTCAAAATGTCATAAAAAACGTCATAGTATAGTAAGGCGTTTTTTTCGGGCAAAAAAAGTCAAAAAATTTTTTGACCTCAAAATGTCATAAAAAACGTCATAGTATAGTAAGGCGTTTTTTTCGGACAAAAAAAGTCAAAACATTTTTTGACCTCAAAATGTCATAAAAAACGTCATAGTATAGTATGGCGTTTTTTTCGGACAAAAAAAGTCAAAAATTTTTTTGACCTCAAAATGTCATAAAAAACGTCATAGTATAGTATGGCGTTTTTTTCGGACAAAAAAAGTCAAAAATTTTTTTGACCTCAAAATGTCATAAAAAACGTCATAGTATAGTATGGCGTTTTTTTCGGACAAAAAAAGTCAAAAATTTTTTTGACCTCAAAATGTCATAAAAAACATCATAGTATAGTATGGCGTTTTTTTCGGGCAAAAAAAGTCCAAATTTTTTTTGACCTCAAAATGTCATAAAAAACGTCATAGTATAGTATGGCGTCAAAATCGGACAAAAAATGTCAAATTTTTTTTTGATCTCAAAATGTCATAAAAAACGTCATAGTATAGTATGGCGTCAAAATCGGATAAAAAAAGTCAAAAAATTTTTTGACCTCAAAATGTCATAAAAACGTCATAGTATAGTATGGCGTTTTTTTCAAGCAAAAAATGTCAAAAAATTTTTTGACCTCAAAATGTCATAAAAAACGTCATAGTATAGTAAGGCGTGAAAATCGGACAAAAAAAGTGAAAAAATTTTTTGACCTCAAAATGTCATAAAAAACGTCATAGTATAGTATGGCGTTTTTTTCGGACAAAAAAAGTCAAAAATTTTTTTGACCTCAAAATGTCATAAAAAACGTCATAGTATAGTAAGGCGTCAAAATCAGACAAAAAAAGTGAAAATTTTTTTTGACATTAAAATGTCATAAAAAACGTCATAGTATAGTAAGGTGTCAAAATCAGACAAAAAAAGTCAAAATTTTTTTTGACCTCAAAATGTCATAAAAAACGTCATAGTATAGTATGGCGTTTTTTTCGGGCAAAAAAAGTCAAAAAATTTTTTGACCTCAAAATGTCATAAAAAACGTCATAGTATAGTAAGGCGTTTTTTTCGGACAAAAAAAGTCAAAAATTTTTTTGACCTCAAAATGTCATAAAAAACGTCATAGTATAGTATGGCGTTTTTTTCGGACAAAAAAAGTCAAAAATTTTTTTGACCTCAAAATGTCATAAAAAACATCATAGTATAGTATGGCGTTTTTTTCGGGCAAAAAAAGTCCAAATTTTTTTTGACCTCAAAATGTCATAAAAAACGTCATAGTATAGTATGGCGTCAAAATCGGACAAAAAATGTCAAATTTTTTTTTGATCTCAAAATGTCATAAAAAACGTCATAGTATAGTATGGCGTCAAAATCGGATAAAAAAAGTCAAAAAATTTTTTGACCTCAAAATGTCATAAAAACGTCATAGTATAGTATGGCGTTTTTTTCAAGCAAAAAATGTCAAAAAATTTTTTGACCTCAAAATGTCATAAAAAACGTCATAGTATAGTAAGGCGTGAAAATCGGACAAAAAAAGTGAAAAAATTTTTTGACCTCAAAATGTCATAAAAAACGTCATAGTATAGTATGGCGTTTTTTTCGGACAAAAAAAGTCAAAAATTTTTTTGACCTCAAAATGTCATAAAAAACGTCATAGTATAGTAAGGCGTCAAAATCAGACAAAAAAAGTGAAAATTTTTTTTGACATTAAAATGTCATAAAAAACGTCATAGTATAGTAAGGTGTCAAAATCAGACAAAAAAAGTCAAAATTTTTTTTGACCTCAAAATGTCATAAAAAACGTCATAGTATAGTATGGCGTTTTTTTCGGGCAAAAAAAGTCAAAAAATTTTTTGACCTCAAAATGTCATAAAAAACGTCATAGTATAGTAAGGCGTTTTTTTCGGACAAAAAAAGTCAAAACATTTTTTGACCTCAAAATGTCATAAAAAACGTCATAGTATAGTATGGCGTTTTTTTCGGACAAAAAAAGTCAAAAAATTTTTGAACTTAAAATGTCATAAAAAACGTCATAGTATAGTAAGGCTTGAAAATCGGACAAAAAAAGTGAAAAAATTTTTTGACCTCAAAATGTCATAAAAAACGTCATAGTATAGTATGGCGTTTTTTTCGGACAAAAAAAGTCAAAAATTTTTTTGACCTCAAAATGTCATAAAAAACGTCATAGTATAGTAAGGCGTCAAAATCAGACAAAAAAAGTGAAAATTTTTTTTGACCTCAAAATGTCATAAAAAACGTCATAGTATAGTATGGCGTTTTTTTCGGACAAAAAAAGTCAAAAATATTTTTGACCTCAAAATGTCATAAAAAACGTCATAGTATAGTAAGGCGTTTTTTTCGGACAAAAAAAGTCAAAACATTTTTTGACCTCAAAATGTCATAAAAAACGTCATAGTATAGTATGGCGTTTTTTTCGGACAAAAAAAGTCAAAAATTTTTTGAACTTAAAATGTCATAAAAAACGTCAGTATAATAAGGCGTCAAAATCGGACAAAAATAGTTAAAAAATTTTTTGACCTCAAAATGTCATAAAAAACGTCATAGTATAGTATGGCGTTTTTTTCGGACAAAAAAAGTCAAAAATTTTTTTGACCTCAAAATGTCATAAAAAACGTCATAGCATAGTAAGGCGTTTTTTTCGGACAAAAAAAGTCAAACATTTTTTTGACCTCAAAATGTCATAAAAAACGTCATAGTATAGTATGGCGTTTTTTTCGGGCAAAAAAAGTCCAAATTTTTTTTGACCTAAAAATGTCATAAAAAACGTCATAGTATACTAAGGTGTTTTTTTCGGACAAAAAAAGTCAAAAAAATTTTTGACCTCAAAATGTCATAAAAAACGTCATAGTATAGTATGGTGTTTTTTTCGGACAAAAAACGTCAAAAATTTTTTTGACCTCAAAATGTCATAAAAAACGTCATAGTATAGTATGGCGTTTTTTTCGGACAAAAGAAGTCAAAATTTTTTTTCACCTCAAAATGTCATAAAAAACGTCATAGTATAGTATGGCGTTTTATTCGGACAAAAAAAGTCAAAAATTTTTTTGACCTCAAAATGTCATAAAAAACGTCATAGTATAGTATGGCGTTTTTTTCGGGCAAAAAAAGTCAAAATTTTTTTTGACCTCAAAATGTCATAAAAAACGTCATAGTATAGTATGGCGTTTTTTTCAAGCAAAAAATGTCAAAAAATTTTTTGACCTCAAAATGTCATAAAAAACGTAATAGTATAGTATGGCGTTTTTTTCGGGCAAAAAATGTCAAATTTTTTTTTACCTCAAAATGTCATAAAAAACATCATACTATAGTATGGCGTCAAAATCGGACAAAAAAAGTCAAAAATTTTTTTGACCTCAAAATGTCATAAAAACGTCATAGTATAGTAAGGCGTCAAAATCAGACAAAAAAAGTCAAAATTTTTTTTGACCTCAAAATGTCATAAAAAACGTCATAGTATAGTATGGCGTTTTTTTCGGACAAAAAAAGTCAAAATTTTTTTTGACCTCAAAATGTCATAAAAAACGTCATAGTATAGTAAGGCGTTTTTTTCGTACAAAAAAAGTCAAAACATTTTTTTGACCTCAAAATGTCATAAAAAACGTCATAGTATAGTATGGCGTTTTTTTCGGACAAAAAAAGTCAAAAAATTTTTGAACTTAAAATGTCATAAAAAACGTCATAGTATAGTAAGGCGTGAAAATCGGACAAAAAAAGTGAAAAAATTTTTTGACCTCAAAATGTCATAAAAAACGTCATAGTATAGTATGGCGTTTTTTTCGGACAAAAAAAGTCAAAAATTTTTTTGACCTCAAAATGTCATAAAAAACGTCATAGTATAGTAAGGCGTCAAAATCAGACAAAAAAAGTGAAAATTTTTTTTGACCTCAAAATGTCATAAAAAACGTCATAGTATAGTATGGCGTTTTTTTCGGACAAAAAAAGTCAAAAATATTTTTGACCTCAAAATGTCATAAAAAACGTCATAGTATAGTATGGCGTTTTTTTCGGACAAAAAAAGTCAAAAAATTTTTTGACCTCAAAATGTCATAAAAAACGTCAGTATAATAAGGCGTCAAAATCGGACAAAAATAGTTAAAAAATTTTTTGACCTCAAAATGTCATAAAAAACGTCATAGTATAGTACGGCGTTTTTTTCGGACAAAAAAAGTCAAAACATTTTTTGACCTCAAAATGTCATAAAAAACGTCATAGTATAGTATGGCGTTTTTTTCGGACAAAAAAAGTCAAAAATTTTTTGACCTTAAAATGTCGTAAAAAACGTCATAGTATAATAAGGCGTCAAAATCGGACAAAAATAGTTAAAAAATTTTTTGACCTCAAAATGTCATAAAAAACGTCATAGTATAGTATGGCGCTTTTTTCGGACAAAAAAAGTCAAAATTTTTTTTGACCTCAAAATGTCATAAAAAACGTCATAGTATAATAAGGCGTCAAAATCGGACAAAAATAGTTAAAAAATTTTTTGACCTCAAAATGTCATAAAAAACGTCATAGTATAGTATGGCGTTTTTTTCGGACAACAAAAGTCAAACATTTTTTTGACCTCAAAATGTCATAAAAAACGTCATAGCATAGTAAGGCGTTTTTTTCGGACAAAAAAAGTCAAAAATTTTTTTGACCTCAAAATGTCATAAAAAATGTCTTAGTATAGTATGGCGTTTTTTTCGGGCAAAAAAAGTCCAAATTTTTTTTGACCTAAAAATGTCATAAAAAACGTCATAGTATACTAAGGTGTTTTTTTCGGACAAAAAAAGTCAAAAAAATTTTTGACCTCAAAATGTCATAAAAAACGTCATAGTATAGTATGGCGTTTTTTTCGGACAAAAGAAGTCAAAATTTTTTTTCACCTCAAAATGTCATAAAAAACGTCATAGTATAGTATGGCGTTTTTTTCGGACAAAAAAAGTCAAAACATTTTTTGACTTCAAAATGTCATAAAAAACGTCATAGTATAATAAGGCGTCAAAATCGGACAAAAATAGTTAAAAATTTTTTTGACCTCAAAATGTCATAAAAAACGTCATAGTATAGTATGGCGTTTTTTTCGGGCAAAAAAAGTGAAAAATTTTTTTGACCTCAAAATGTCATAAAAAACGTCATAGTATAGTAAGGCGTTTTTTTCGGACAAAAAAAGTCAAAAATTTTTTTGACCTCAAAATGTCATAAAAAACGTCATAGTATAGTATGGCGTTTTTTTCGGGCAAAAAAAGTCCAAATTTTTTTTGACCTCAAAATGTCATAAAAAACGTCATAGTATAGTAAGGTGTTTTTTTCGGACAAAAAAAGTCAAAAAATTTTTTGACCTCAAAATGTCATAAAAAACGTCATAATATAGTATGGCGTCAAAATCAGACAAAAAAAGTCCAAATTTTTTTTGACCTCAAAATGTCATAAAAAACGTCATAGTATAGTAAGGCGTTTTTTTCGGACAAAAAAAGTCAAAACATTTTTTGACCTCAAAATGTCATAAAAAACGTCATAGTATAGTATGGCGTTTTTTTCGGACAAAAAAAGTCAAAAATTTTTTGACCTTAAAATGTCATAAAAAACGTCATAGTATAGTATGGCGTTTTTTTCGGACAAAAAAAGTCAAATTTTTTTTTGACCTCAAATGTCATAAAAAACGTCATAGTATAGTATGGCGTTTTTTTCGGACAAAAAAAGTCAAAAATTTTTTTGACCTCAAAATGTCATAAAAAACGTCATAGTATAGTAAGGCGTTTTTTTCGGACAAAAAAAGTCAAAACATTTTTTGACCTCAAAATGTCATAAAAAACGTCATAGTATAGTATGGCGTTTTTTTCGGACAAAAAAAGTCAAAAATTTTTTGAACTTAAAATGTCATAAAAAACGTCATAGTATAATAAGGCGTCAAAATCGGACAAAAATAGTTAAAAAATTTTTTGACCTCAAAATGTCATAAAAAACGTCATAGTATAGTATGGCGTTTTTTTCGGACAAAAAAAGTCAAAATTTTTTTTGACCTCAAAATGTCATAAAAAACGTCATAGTATAATAAGGCGTCAAAATCGGACAAAAATAGTTAAAAAATTTTTTGACCTCAAAATGTCATAAAAAACGTCATAGTATAGTATGGCGTTTTTTTCGGACAAAAAAAGTCAAAAAATTTTTTGACCTCAAAATGTCATAAAAAACGTCATAGCATAGTAAGGCGTTTTTTTCGGACAAAAAAAGTCAAAAATTTTTTTGACCTCAAAATGTCATAAAAAACGTCATAGTATAGTAAGGCGTCAAAATCTGACAAAAAAAGTCAAAATTTTTTTTGACCTCAAAATGTCATAAAAAACGTCATAGTATAATAAGGCGTCAAAATCGGACAAAAATAGTTAAAAAATTTTTTGACCTCAAAATGTCATAAAAAACGTCATAGTATAGTATGGCGTTTTTTTCATACAAAAAAAGTCAAAATTTTTTTGACCTCAAAATGTCATAAAAAAACGTCATAGTATAGTATGGCGTTTTTTTCAAGCAAAAAATGTCAAAAAATTTTTTGACCTCAAAATGTCATAAAAAACGTAATAGTATAGTATGGCGTTTTTTTCGGGCAAAAAATGTCAAATTTTTTTTTACCTCAAAATGTCATAAAAAACATCATACTATAGTATGGCGTCAAAATCGGACAAAAAAAGTCAAAAATTTTTTTGACCTCAAAATGTCATAAAAACGTCATAGTATAGTAAGGCGTCAAAATCAGACAAAAAAAGTGAAATTTTTTTTTGACATTAAAATGTCATAAAAAACGTCATAGTATAGTAAGGCGTCAAAATCAGACAAAAAAAGTCAAAATTTTTTTTGACCTCAAAATGTCATAAAAAACGTCATAGTATAGTATGGCGTTTTTTTCGGACAAAAAAAGTCAAAATTTTTTTTGACCTCAAAATGTCATAAAAAACGTCATAGTATAGTAAGGCGTTTTTTTCGTACAAAAAAAGTCAAAACATTTTTTTGACCTCAAAATGTCATAAAAAACGTCATAGTATAGTATGGCGTTTTTTTCGGACAAAAAAAGTCAAAAAATTTTTGAACTTAAAATGTCATAAAAAACGTCATAGTATAGTAAGGCGTGAAAATCGGACAAAAAAAGTGAAAAAATTTTTTGACCTCAAAATGTCATAAAAAACGTCATAGTATAGTATGGCGTTTTTTTCGGACAAAAAAAGTCAAAAATTTTTTTGACCTCAAAATGTCATAAAAAACATCATAGTATAGTATGGCGTTTTTTTCGGGCAAAAAAAGTCCAAATTTTTTTTGACCTCAAAATGTCATAAAAAACGTCATAGTATAGTATGGCGTCAAAATCGGACAAAAAATGTCAAATTTTTTTTTGATCTCAAAATGTCATAAAAAACGTCATAGTATAGTATGGCGTCAAAATCGGATAAAAAAAGTCAAAAAATTTTTTGACCTCAAAATGTCATAAAAACGTCATAGTATAGTATGGCGTTTTTTTCAAGCAAAAAATGTCAAAAAATTTTTTGACCTCAAAATGTCATAAAAAACGTCATAGTATAGTAAGGCGTGAAAATCGGACAAAAAAAGTGAAAAAATTTTTTGACCTCAAAATGTCATAAAAAACGTCATAGTATAGTATGGCGTTTTTTTCGGACAAAAAAAGTCAAAATTTTTTTTGACCTCAAAATGTCATAAAAAACGTCATAGTATAGTAAGGCGTTTTTTTCGGGCAAAAAAAGTCAAAAAATTTTTTGACCTCAAAATGTCATAAAAAACGTCATAGTATAGTAAGGCGTTTTTTTCGGACAAAAAAAGTCAAAACATTTTTTGACCTCAAAATGTCATAAAAAACGTCATAGTATAGTATGGCGTTTTTTTCGGACAAAAAAAGTCAAAAATTTTTTTGACCTCAAAATGTCATAAAAAACGTCATAGTATAGTATGGCGTTTTTTTCGGACAAAAAAAGTCAAAAATTTTTTTGACCTCAAAATGTCATAAAAAACGTCATAGTATAGTATGGCGTTTTTTTCGGACAAAAAAAGTCAAAAATTTTTTTGACCTCAAAATGTCATAAAAAACATCATAGTATAGTATGGCGTTTTTTTCGGGCAAAAAAAGTCCAAATTTTTTTTGACCTCAAAATGTCATAAAAAACGTCATAGTATAGTATGGCGTCAAAATCGGACAAAAAATGTCAAATTTTTTTTTGATCTCAAAATGTCATAAAAAACGTCATAGTATAGTATGGCGTCAAAATCGGATAAAAAAAGTCAAAAAATTTTTTGACCTCAAAATGTCATAAAAACGTCATAGTATAGTATGGCGTTTTTTTCAAGCAAAAAATGTCAAAAAATTTTTTGACCTCAAAATGTCATAAAAAACGTCATAGTATAGTAAGGCGTGAAAATCGGACAAAAAAAGTGAAAAAATTTTTTGACCTCAAAATGTCATAAAAAACGTCATAGTATAGTATGGCGTTTTTTTCGGACAAAAAAAGTCAAAAATTTTTTTGACCTCAAAATGTCATAAAAAACGTCATAGTATAGTAAGGCGTCAAAATCAGACAAAAAAAGTGAAAATTTTTTTTGACATTAAAATGTCATAAAAAACGTCATAGTATAGTAAGGTGTCAAAATCAGACAAAAAAAGTCAAAATTTTTTTTGACCTCAAAATGTCATAAAAAACGTCATAGTATAGTATGGCGTTTTTTTCGGGCAAAAAAAGTCAAAAAATTTTTTGACCTCAAAATGTCATAAAAAACGTCATAGTATAGTAAGGCGTTTTTTTCGGACAAAAAAAGTCAAAAATTTTTTTGACCTCAAAATGTCATAAAAAACGTCATAGTATAGTATGGCGTTTTTTTCGGACAAAAAAAGTCAAAAATTTTTTTGACCTCAAAATGTCATAAAAAACATCATAGTATAGTATGGCGTTTTTTTCGGGCAAAAAAAGTCCAAATTTTTTTTGACCTCAAAATGTCATAAAAAACGTCATAGTATAGTATGGCGTCAAAATCGGACAAAAAATGTCAAATTTTTTTTTGATCTCAAAATGTCATAAAAAACGTCATAGTATAGTATGGCGTCAAAATCGGATAAAAAAAGTCAAAAAATTTTTTGACCTCAAAATGTCATAAAAACGTCATAGTATAGTATGGCGTTTTTTTCAAGCAAAAAATGTCAAAAAATTTTTTGACCTCAAAATGTCATAAAAAACGTCATAGTATAGTAAGGCGTGAAAATCGGACAAAAAAAGTGAAAAAATTTTTTGACCTCAAAATGTCATAAAAAACGTCATAGTATAGTATGGCGTTTTTTTCGGACAAAAAAAGTCAAAAATTTTTTTGACCTCAAAATGTCATAAAAAACGTCATAGTATAGTAAGGCGTCAAAATCAGACAAAAAAAGTGAAAATTTTTTTTGACATTAAAATGTCATAAAAAACGTCATAGTATAGTAAGGTGTCAAAATCAGACAAAAAAAGTCAAAATTTTTTTTGACCTCAAAATGTCATAAAAAACGTCATAGTATAGTATGGCGTTTTTTTCGGGCAAAAAAAGTCAAAAAATTTTTTGACCTCAAAATGTCATAAAAAACGTCATAGTATAGTAAGGCGTTTTTTTCGGACAAAAAAAGTCAAAACATTTTTTGACCTCAAAATGTCATAAAAAACGTCATAGTATAGTATGGCGTTTTTTTCGGACAAAAAAAGTCAAAAAATTTTTGAACTTAAAATGTCATAAAAAACGTCATAGTATAGTAAGGCTTGAAAATCGGACAAAAAAAGTGAAAAAATTTTTTGACCTCAAAATGTCATAAAAAACGTCATAGTATAGTATGGCGTTTTTTTCGGACAAAAAAAGTCAAAAATTTTTTTGACCTCAAAATGTCATAAAAAACGTCATAGTATAGTAAGGCGTCAAAATCAGACAAAAAAAGTGAAAATTTTTTTTGACCTCAAAATGTCATAAAAAACGTCATAGTATAGTATGGCGTTTTTTTCGGACAAAAAAAGTCAAAAATATTTTTGACCTCAAAATGTCATAAAAAACGTCATAGTATAGTAAGGCGTTTTTTTCGGACAAAAAAAGTCAAAACATTTTTTGACCTCAAAATGTCATAAAAAACGTCATAGTATAGTATGGCGTTTTTTTCGGACAAAAAAAGTCAAAAATTTTTTGAACTTAAAATGTCATAAAAAACGTCAGTATAATAAGGCGTCAAAATCGGACAAAAATAGTTAAAAAATTTTTTGACCTCAAAATGTCATAAAAAACGTCATAGTATAGTATGGCGTTTTTTTCGGACAAAAAAAGTCAAAAATTTTTTTGACCTCAAAATGTCATAAAAAACGTCATAGCATAGTAAGGCGTTTTTTTCGGACAAAAAAAGTCAAACATTTTTTTGACCTCAAAATGTCATAAAAAACGTCATAGTATAGTATGGCGTTTTTTTCGGGCAAAAAAAGTCCAAATTTTTTTTGACCTAAAAATGTCATAAAAAACGTCATAGTATACTAAGGTGTTTTTTTCGGACAAAAAAAGTCAAAAAAATTTTTGACCTCAAAATGTCATAAAAAACGTCATAGTATAGTATGGTGTTTTTTTCGGACAAAAAACGTCAAAAATTTTTTTGACCTCAAAATGTCATAAAAAACGTCATAGTATAGTATGGCGTTTTTTTCGGACAAAAGAAGTCAAAATTTTTTTTCACCTCAAAATGTCATAAAAAACGTCATAGTATAGTATGGCGTTTTATTCGGACAAAAAAAGTCAAAAATTTTTTTGACCTCAAAATGTCATAAAAAACGTCATAGTATAGTATGGCGTTTTTTTCGGGCAAAAAAAGTCAAAATTTTTTTTGACCTCAAAATGTCATAAAAAACGTCATAGTATAGTATGGCGTTTTTTTCAAGCAAAAAATGTCAAAAAATTTTTTGACCTCAAAATGTCATAAAAAACGTAATAGTATAGTATGGCGTTTTTTTCGGGCAAAAAATGTCAAATTTTTTTTTACCTCAAAATGTCATAAAAAACATCATACTATAGTATGGCGTCAAAATCGGACAAAAAAAGTCAAAAATTTTTTTGACCTCAAAATGTCATAAAAACGTCATAGTATAGTAAGGCGTCAAAATCAGACAAAAAAAGTCAAAATTTTTTTTGACCTCAAAATGTCATAAAAAACGTCATAGTATAGTATGGCGTTTTTTTCGGACAAAAAAAGTCAAAATTTTTTTTGACCTCAAAATGTCATAAAAAACGTCATAGTATAGTAAGGCGTTTTTTTCGTACAAAAAAAGTCAAAACATTTTTTTGACCTCAAAATGTCATAAAAAACGTCATAGTATAGTATGGCGTTTTTTTCGGACAAAAAAAGTCAAAAAATTTTTGAACTTAAAATGTCATAAAAAACGTCATAGTATAGTAAGGCGTGAAAATCGGACAAAAAAAGTGAAAAAATTTTTTGACCTCAAAATGTCATAAAAAACGTCATAGTATAGTATGGCGTTTTTTTCGGACAAAAAAAGTCAAAAATTTTTTTGACCTCAAAATGTCATAAAAAACGTCATAGTATAGTAAGGCGTCAAAATCAGACAAAAAAAGTGAAAATTTTTTTTGACCTCAAAATGTCATAAAAAACGTCATAGTATAGTATGGCGTTTTTTTCGGACAAAAAAAGTCAAAAATATTTTTGACCTCAAAATGTCATAAAAAACGTCATAGTATAGTATGGCGTTTTTTTCGGACAAAAAAAGTCAAAAAATTTTTTGACCTCAAAATGTCATAAAAAACGTCAGTATAATAAGGCGTCAAAATCGGACAAAAATAGTTAAAAAATTTTTTGACCTCAAAATGTCATAAAAAACGTCATAGTATAGTACGGCGTTTTTTTCGGACAAAAAAAGTCAAAACATTTTTTGACCTCAAAATGTCATAAAAAACGTCATAGTATAGTATGGCGTTTTTTTCGGACAAAAAAAGTCAAAAATTTTTTGACCTTAAAATGTCGTAAAAAACGTCATAGTATAATAAGGCGTCAAAATCGGACAAAAATAGTTAAAAAATTTTTTGACCTCAAAATGTCATAAAAAACGTCATAGTATAGTATGGCGCTTTTTTCGGACAAAAAAAGTCAAAATTTTTTTTGACCTCAAAATGTCATAAAAAACGTCATAGTATAATAAGGCGTCAAAATCGGACAAAAATAGTTAAAAAATTTTTTGACCTCAAAATGTCATAAAAAACGTCATAGTATAGTATGGCGTTTTTTTCGGACAACAAAAGTCAAACATTTTTTTGACCTCAAAATGTCATAAAAAACGTCATAGCATAGTAAGGCGTTTTTTTCGGACAAAAAAAGTCAAAAATTTTTTTGACCTCAAAATGTCATAAAAAATGTCTTAGTATAGTATGGCGTTTTTTTCGGGCAAAAAAAGTCCAAATTTTTTTTGACCTAAAAATGTCATAAAAAACGTCATAGTATACTAAGGTGTTTTTTTCGGACAAAAAAAGTCAAAAAAATTTTTGACCTCAAAATGTCATAAAAAACGTCATAGTATAGTATGGCGTTTTTTTCGGACAAAAGAAGTCAAAATTTTTTTTCACCTCAAAATGTCATAAAAAACGTCATAGTATAGTATGGCGTTTTTTTCGGACAAAAAAAGTCAAAACATTTTTTGACTTCAAAATGTCATAAAAAACGTCATAGTATAATAAGGCGTCAAAATCGGACAAAAATAGTTAAAAATTTTTTTGACCTCAAAATGTCATAAAAAACGTCATAGTATAGTATGGCGTTTTTTTCGGGCAAAAAAAGTGAAAAATTTTTTTGACCTCAAAATGTCATAAAAAACGTCATAGTATAGTAAGGCGTTTTTTTCGGACAAAAAAAGTCAAAAATTTTTTTGACCTCAAAATGTCATAAAAAACGTCATAGTATAGTATGGCGTTTTTTTCGGGCAAAAAAAGTCCAAATTTTTTTTGACCTCAAAATGTCATAAAAAACGTCATAGTATAGTAAGGTGTTTTTTTCGGACAAAAAAAGTCAAAAAATTTTTTGACCTCAAAATGTCATAAAAAACGTCATAATATAGTATGGCGTCAAAATCAGACAAAAAAAGTCCAAATTTTTTTTGACCTCAAAATGTCATAAAAAACGTCATAGTATAGTAAGGCGTTTTTTTCGGACAAAAAAAGTCAAAACATTTTTTGACCTCAAAATGTCATAAAAAACGTCATAGTATAGTATGGCGTTTTTTTCGGACAAAAAAAGTCAAAAATTTTTTGACCTTAAAATGTCATAAAAAACGTCATAGTATAGTATGGCGTTTTTTTCGGACAAAAAAAGTCAAATTTTTTTTTGACCTCAAATGTCATAAAAAACGTCATAGTATAGTATGGCGTTTTTTTCGGACAAAAAAAGTCAAAAATTTTTTTGACCTCAAAATGTCATAAAAAACGTCATAGTATAGTAAGGCGTTTTTTTCGGACAAAAAAAGTCAAAACATTTTTTGACCTCAAAATGTCATAAAAAACGTCATAGTATAGTATGGCGTTTTTTTCGGACAAAAAAAGTCAAAAATTTTTTGAACTTAAAATGTCATAAAAAACGTCATAGTATAATAAGGCGTCAAAATCGGACAAAAATAGTTAAAAAATTTTTTGACCTCAAAATGTCATAAAAAACGTCATAGTATAGTATGGCGTTTTTTTCGGACAAAAAAAGTCAAAATTTTTTTTGACCTCAAAATGTCATAAAAAACGTCATAGTATAATAAGGCGTCAAAATCGGACAAAAATAGTTAAAAAATTTTTTGACCTCAAAATGTCATAAAAAACGTCATAGTATAGTATGGCGTTTTTTTCGGACAAAAAAAGTCAAAAAATTTTTTGACCTCAAAATGTCATAAAAAACGTCATAGCATAGTAAGGCGTTTTTTTCGGACAAAAAAAGTCAAAAATTTTTTTGACCTCAAAATGTCATAAAAAACGTCATAGTATAGTAAGGCGTCAAAATCTGACAAAAAAAGTCAAAATTTTTTTTGACCTCAAAATGTCATAAAAAACGTCATAGTATAATAAGGCGTCAAAATCGGACAAAAATAGTTAAAAAATTTTTTGACCTCAAAATGTCATAAAAAACGTCATAGTATAGTATGGCGTTTTTTTCATACAAAAAAAGTCAAAATTTTTTTGACCTCAAAATGTCATAAAAAAACGTCATAGTATAGTATGGCGTTTTTTTCAAGCAAAAAATGTCAAAAAATTTTTTGACCTCAAAATGTCATAAAAAACGTAATAGTATAGTATGGCGTTTTTTTCGGGCAAAAAATGTCAAATTTTTTTTTACCTCAAAATGTCATAAAAAACATCATACTATAGTATGGCGTCAAAATCGGACAAAAAAAGTCAAAAATTTTTTTGACCTCAAAATGTCATAAAAACGTCATAGTATAGTAAGGCGTCAAAATCAGACAAAAAAAGTGAAATTTTTTTTTGACATTAAAATGTCATAAAAAACGTCATAGTATAGTAAGGCGTCAAAATCAGACAAAAAAAGTCAAAATTTTTTTTGACCTCAAAATGTCATAAAAAACGTCATAGTATAGTATGGCGTTTTTTTCGGACAAAAAAAGTCAAAATTTTTTTTGACCTCAAAATGTCATAAAAAACGTCATAGTATAGTAAGGCGTTTTTTTCGTACAAAAAAAGTCAAAACATTTTTTTGACCTCAAAATGTCATAAAAAACGTCATAGTATAGTATGGCGTTTTTTTCGGACAAAAAAAGTCAAAAAATTTTTGAACTTAAAATGTCATAAAAAACGTCATAGTATAGTAAGGCGTGAAAATCGGACAAAAAAAGTGAAAAAATTTTTTGACCTCAAAATGTCATAAAAAACGTCATAGTATAGTATGGCGTTTTTTTCGGACAAAAAAAGTCAAAAATTTTTTTGACCTCAAAATGTCATAAAAAACGTCATAGTATAGTAAGGCGTCAAAATCAGACAAAAAAAGTGAAAATTTTTTTTGACCTCAAAATGTCATAAAAAACGTCATAGTATAGTATGGCGTTTTTTTCGGACAAAAAAAGTCAAAAATATTTTTGACCTCAAAATGTCATAAAAAACGTCATAGTATAGTATGGCGTTTTTTTCGGACAAAAAAAGTCAAAAAATTTTTTGACCTCAAAATGTCATAAAAAACGTCAGTATAATAAGGCGTCAAAATCGGACAAAAATAGTTAAAAAATTTTTTGACCTCAAAATGTCATAAAAAACGTCATAGTATAGTAAGGCGTTTTTTTCGGACAAAAAAAGTCAAAACATTTTTTGACCTCAAAATGTCATAAAAAACGTCATAGTATAGTATGGCGTTTTTTTCGGACAAAAAAAGTCAAAAATTTTTTGACCTTAAAATGTCGTAAAAAACGTCATAGTATAATAAGGCGTCAAAATCGGACAAAAATAGTTAAAAAATTTTTTGACCTCAAAATGTCATAAAAAACGTCATAGTATAGTATGGCGCTTTTTTCGGACAAAAAAAGTCAAAATTTTTTTTGACCTCAAAATGTCATAAAAAACGTCATAGTATAATAAGGCGTCAAAATCGGACAAAAACAGTTAAAAAATTTTTTGACCTCAAAATGTCATAAAAAACGTCATAGTATAGTATGGCGTTTTTTTCGGACAACAAAAGTCAAACATTTTTTTGACCTCAAAATGTCATAAAAAACGTCATAGCATAGTAAGGCGTTTTTTTCGGACAAAAAAAGTCAAAAATTTTTTTGACCTCAAAATGTCATAAAAAATGTCATAGTATAGTATGGCGTTTTTTTCGGGAAAAAAAAGTCCAAATTTTTTTTGACCTAAAAATGTCATAAAAAACGTCATAGTATACTAAGGTGTTTTTTTCGGACAAAAAAAGTCAAAAAAATTTTTGACCTCAAAATGTCATAAAAAACGTCATAGTATAGTATGGCGTTTTTTTCGGACAAAAGAAGTCAAAATTTTTTTTCACCTCAAAATGTCATAAAAAACGTCATAGTATAGTATGGCGTTTTTTTCGGACAAAAAAAGTCAAAACATTTTTTGACTTCAAAATGTCATAAAAAACGTCATAGTATAATAAGGCGTCAAAATCGGACAAAAATAGTTAAAAATTTTTTTGACCTCAAAATGTCATAAAAAACGTCATAGTATAGTATGGCGTTTTTTTCGGGCAAAAAAAGTGAAAAATTTTTTTGACCTCAAAATGTCATAAAAAACGTCATAGTATAGTAAGGCGTTTTTTTCGGACAAAAAAAGTCAAAAATTTTTTTGACCTCAAAATGTCATAAAAAACGTCATAGTATAGTATGGCGTTTTTTTCGGGCAAAAAAAGTCCAAATTTTTTTTGACCTCAAAATGTCATAAAAAACGTCATAGTATAGTAAGGTGTTTTTTTCGGACAAAAAAAGTCAAAAAATTTTTTGACCTCAAAATGTCATAAAAAACGTCATAATATAGTATGGCGTCAAAATCAGACAAAAAAAGTCCAAATTTTTTTTGACCTCAAAATGTCATAAAAAACGTCATAGTATAGTAAGGCGTTTTTTTCGGACAAAAAAAGTCAAAACATTTTTTGACCTCAAAATGTCATAAAAAACGTCATAGTATAGTATGGCGTTTTTTTCGGACAAAAAAAGTCAAAAATTTTTTGACCTTAAAATGTCATAAAAAACGTCATAGTATAGTATGGCGTTTTTTTCGGACAAAAAAAGTCAAATTTTTTTTTGACCTCAAATGTCATAAAAAACGTCATAGTATAGTATGGCGTTTTTTTCGGACAAAAAAAGTCAAAAATTTTTTTGACCTCAAAATGTCATAAAAAACGTCATAGTATAGTAAGGCGTTTTTTTCGGACAAAAAAAGTCAAAACATTTTTTGACCTCAAAATGTCATAAAAAACGTCATAGTATAGTATGGCGTTTTTTTCGGACAAAAAAAGTCAAAAATTTTTTGAACTTAAAATGTCATAAAAAACGTCATAGTATAATAAGGCGTCAAAATCGGACAAAAATAGTTAAAAAATTTTTTGACCTCAAAATGTCATAAAAAACGTCATAGTATAGTATGGCGTTTTTTTCGGACAAAAAAAGTCAAAATTTTTTTTGACCTCAAAATGTCATAAAAAACGTCATAGTATAATAAGGCGTCAAAATCGGACAAAAATAGTTAAAAAATTTTTTGACCTCAAAATGTCATAAAAAACGTCATAGTATAGTATGGCGTTTTTTTCGGACAAAAAAAGTCAAAAAATTTTTTGACCTCAAAATGTCATAAAAAACGTCATAGCATAGTAAGGCGTTTTTTTCGGACAAAAAAAGTCAAAAATTTTTTTGACCTCAAAATGTCATAAAAAACGTCATAGTATAGTATGGCGTTTTTTTCGGACAAAAAAAGTCAAAAATTTTTTTGACCTCAAAATGTCATAAAAAACGTCATAGTATAGTATGGCGTTTTTTTCGGACAAAAAAAGTGAAAAATTTTTTTGACCTCAAAATGTCATAAAAAACGTCATAGTATAGTAAGGCGTTTTTTTCGGACAAAAAAAGTCAAAAATTTTTTTGACCTCAAAATGTCATAAAAACGTCATAGTATAGTATGGCGTTTTTTTCGAACAAAAAAAGTCAAAAATTTTTTGAACTTAAAATGTCATAAAAAACGTCATAGTATAGTAAGGCGTGAAAATCGGACAAAAAAACGTCAAAAAAATTTTTGACCTCAAAATGTCATAAAAAACGTCATAGTATAGTATGGCGTTTTTTTCGGACAAAAAAAGTCAAAAATTTTTTTGACCTCAAAATGTCATAAAAAACGTCATAGTATAGTAAGGCGTCAAAATCTGACAAAAAAAGTCAAAATTTTTTTTGACCTCAAAATGTCATAAAAAACGTCATAGTATAATAAGGCGTCAAAATCGGACAAAAATAGTTAAAAAATTTTTTGACCTCAAAATGTCATAAAAAACGTCATAGTATAGTATGGCGTTTTTTTCATACAAAAAAAGTCAAAATTTTTTTGACCTCAAAATGTCATAAAAAAACGTCATAGTATAGTATGGCGTTTTTTTCGGGCAAAAAAAGTGAAAAATTTTTTTGACCTCAAAATGTCATAAAAAACGTCATAGTATAGTAAGGCGTTTTTTTCGGACAAAAAAAGTCAAAAATTTTTTTGACCTCAAAATGTCATAAAAAACGTCATAGTATAGTATGGCGTTTTTTTCGGGCAAAAAAAGTCCAAATTTTTTTTGACCTCAAAATGTCATAAAAAACGTCATAGTATAGTAAGGTGTTTTTTTCGGACAAAAAAAGTCAAAAAATTTTTTGACCTCAAAATGTCATAAAAAACGTCATAATATAGTATGGCGTCAAAATCAGACAAAAAAAGTCCAAATTTTTTTTGACCTCAAAATGTCATAAAAAACGTCATAGTATAGTAAGGCGTTTTTTTCGGACAAAAAAAGTCAAAACATTTTTTGACCTCAAAATGTCATAAAAAACGTCATAGTATAGTATGGCGTTTTTTTCGGACAAAAAAAGTCAAAAATTTTTTGACCTTAAAATGTCATAAAAAACGTCATAGTATAGTATGGCGTTTTTTTCGGACAAAAAAAGTCAAATTTTTTTTTGACCTCAAATGTCATAAAAAACGTCATAGTATAGTATGGCGTTTTTTTCGGACAAAAAAAGTCAAAAATTTTTTTGACCTCAAAATGTCATAAAAAACGTCATAGTATAGTAAGGCGTTTTTTTCGGACAAAAAAAGTCAAAACATTTTTTGACCTCAAAATGTCATAAAAAACGTCATAGTATAGTATGGCGTTTTTTTCGGACAAAAAAAGTCAAAAATTTTTTTAACTTAAAATGTCATAAAAAACGTCATAGTATAATAAGGCGTCAAAATCGGACAAAAATAGTTAAAAAATTTTTTGACCTCAAAATGTCATAAAAAACGTCATAGTATAGTATGGCGTTTTTTTCGGACAAAAAAAGTCAAAATTTTTTTTGACCTCAAAATGTCATAAAAAACGTCATAGTATAATAAGGCGTCAAAATCGGACAAAAATAGTTAAAACATTTTTTGACCTCAAAATGTCATAAAAAACGTCATAGTATAGTATGGCGTTTTTTTCGGACAAAAAAAGTCAAAAATATTTTTGACCTCAAAATGTCATAAAAAAACGTCATAGTATAGTATGGCGTTTTTTTCGGACAAAAAAAGTCAAAATTTTTTTTGACCTCAAAATGTCATAAAAAACGTCAGTATAATAAGGCGTCAAAATCGGACAAAAATAGTTAAAAAATTTTTTGACCTCAAAATGTCATAAAAAACGTCATAGTATAGTATGGCGTTTTTTTCGGACAAAAAAAGTCAAAACATTTTTTGACCTCAAAATGTCGTAAAAAACGTCATAGTATAGTATGGCGTTTTTTTCGGACAAAAAAAGTCAAAAATTTTTTGACCTTAAAATGTCATAAAAAACGTCATAGTATAATAAGGCGTCAAAATCGGACAAAAATAGTTAAAAAATTTTTTGACCTCAAAATGTCATAAAAAACGTCATAGTATAGTATGGCGTTTTTTTCATACAAAAAAAGTCAAAAATTTTTTTGACCTCAAAATGTCATAAAAAACGTCATAGTATAGTATGGCGTTTTTTTCGGGCAAAAAAAGTGAAAAATTTTTTTGACCTCAAAATGTCATAAAAAACGTCATAGTATAGTAAGGCGTTTTTTTCGGACAAAAAAAGTCAAAACATTTTTTGACCTCAAAATGTCATAAAAAACGTCATAGTATAATAAGGCGTCAAAATCGGACAAAAATAGTCAAAAAATTTTTTGACCTCAAAATGTCATAAAAAACGTCATAGTATAGTATGGCGTTTTTTTCGGACAAAAAAAGTCAAAAATTTTTTTGACCTCAAAATGTCATAAAAAACGTCATAGTATAGTATGGCGTTTTTTTCGGGCAAAAAAAGTCCAAATTTTTTTTGACCTAAAAATGTCATAAAAAACGTCATAGTATACTAAGGTGTTTTTTTCGGACAAAAAAAGTCAAAAAAATTTTTGACCTCAAAATGTCATAAAAAACGTCATAGTATAGTATGGTGTTTTTTTCGGACAAAAAACGTCAAAAATTTTTTTGACCTCAAAATGTCATAAAAAACGTCATAGTATAGTATGGCGTTTTTTTCGGACAAAAGAAGTCAAAATTTTTTTTCACCTCAAAATGTCATAAAAAACGTCATAGTATAGTAAGGCGTCAAAATCGGACAAAAAAAGTCAAAAATTTTTTTGACCTCAAAATGTCATAAAAAACGTCATAGTATAGTATGGCGTTTTTTTCGGACAAAAAAAGTCAAAAATTTTTTTGACCTCAAAATGTCATAAAAAACGTCATAGTATAGTATGGCGTTTTTTTCGGACAAAAAAAGTGAAAAATTTTTTTGACCTCAAAATGTCATAAAAAACGTCATAGTATAGTAAGGCGTTTTTTTCGGACAAAAAAAGTCAAAAATTTTTTTGACCTCAAAATGTCATAAAAACGTCATAGTATAGTATGCCGTTTTTTTCGAACAAAAAAAGTCAAAAATTTTTTGAACTTAAAATGTCATAAAAAACGTCATAGTATAGTAAGGCGTGAAAATCGGACAAAAAAACGTCAAAAAAATTTTTGACCTCAAAATGTCATAAAAAACGTCATAGTATAGTATGGCGTTTTTTTCGGACAAAAAAAGTCAAAAATTTTTTTGACCTCAAAATGTCATAAAAAACGTCATAGTATAGTAAGGCGTCAAAATCAGACAAAAAAAGTCAAAATTTTTTTGACCTCAAAATGTCATAAAAAACGTCATAGTATAGTATGGCGTTTTTTTCGGGCAAAAAAAGTGAAAAAATTTTTTGACCTCAAAATGTCATAAAAAACGTCATAGTATAGTAAGGCGTTTTTTTCGGACAAAAAAAGTCAAAAATTTTTTTGACCTCAAAATGTCATAAAAAACGTCATAGTATAGTATGGCGTTTTTTTCGGGCAAAAAAAGTCAAAATTTTTTTTGACCTCAAAATGTCATAAAAAACGTCATAGTATAGTAAGGCGTATTTTTCGGACAAAAAAAGTCAAAAATTTTTTTGACCTCAAAATGTCATAAAAAACGTCATAATATAGTATGGCGTCAAAATCAGACAAAAAAGTCCAAATTTTTTTTGACCTCAAAATGTCATAAAAAACGTCATAGTATAGTAAGGCGTTTTTTTCGGACAAAAAAAGTCAAAACATTTTTTGACCTCAAAATGTCATAAAAAACGTCATAGTATAGTATGGCGTTTTTTTTCGGACAAAAAAAGTCAAAAATTTTTTGACCTTAAAATGTCATAAAAAACGTCATAGTATAGTATGGTGTTTTTTTCGGACAAAAAAAGTCAAATTTTTTTTTGACCTCAAATGTCATAAAAAACGTCATAGTATAGTATGGCGTTTTTTTCGGACAAAAAAAGTCAAAAAATTTTTTGACCTCAAAATGTCATAAAAAACGTCATAGTATAGTATGGCGTTTTTTTCGGGCAAAAAATGTCAATTTTTTTTTTTACCTCAAAAAGTCATAAAAAACGTCATAGTATAGTATGGCGTCAAAATCGGACAAAAAATGTCAAATTTTTTTTTGATCTCAAAATGTCATAAAAAACGTCATAGTATAGTATGGCGTTTTTTTCGGGCAAAAAATGTCAAATTTTTTTTGACCTCAAAATGTCATAAAAAACGTCATAGTATAGTATGGCGTCAAAATCGGACAAAAAAAGTCAAAATTTTTTTTGACCTCAAAATTTCATAAAAACGTCATAGTATAGTATGGCGTTTTTTTCGGACAAAAAAAGTCAAAAATTTTTTGAACTTAAAATGTCATAAAAAACGTCATAGTATAGTAAGGCGTGAAAATCGGACAAAAAAAGTCAAAAAATTTTTTGACCTCAAAATGTCATAAAAAACGTCATAGTATAGTAAGGCGTCAAAATCAGACAAAAAAAGTCAAAATTTTTTTTGACCTCAAAATGTCATAAAAAACGTCATAGTATAATAAGGCGTCAAAATCGGACAAAAATAGTTAAAAAATTTTTTGACCTCAAAATGTCATAAAAAACGTCATAGTATAGTATGGCGTTTTTTTCGGACAAAAAAAGTCAAAAAATTTTTTGACCTCAAAATGTCATAAAAAACGTCATAGTATAGTATGGCGTTTTTTTCGGGCAAAAAAAGTCAAAAAATTTTTTTGACCTCAAAATGTCATAAAAAACGTCATAGTATAGTATGGCGTTTTTTTCGGGCAAAAAATGTCAAATTTTTTTTTGACCTCAAAATGTCATAAAAAACGTCATAGTATAGTATGTCGTCAAAATCGGACAAAAAATGTCAAAAAAATTTTTGACCTCAAAATGTCATAAAAAACGTCATAGTATAGTATGGCGTCAAAATCGGACAAAAAAAGTGAAAAAATTTTTTGACCTCAAAATGTCATAAAAAACGTCATAGTATAGTATGGCGTTTTTTTCGGGCAAAAAATGTCAATTTTTTTTTTTACCTCAAAAAGTCATAAAAAACGTCATAGTATAGTATGGCGTCAAAATCGGACAAAAAATGTCACGTTTTTTTTTTGATCTCAAAATGTCATAAAAAACGTCATAGTATAGTATGGCGTTTTTTTCGGGCAAAAAAAGTCCAAATTTTTTTTGACCTCAAAATGTCATAAAAAACGTCATAGTATAGTAAGGTGTTTTTTTCGGACAAAAAAAGTCAAAAATTTTTTTGACCTCAAAATGTCATAAAAAACGTCATAATATACTATGGCGTCAAAATCAGACAAAAAAAGTCCAAATTTTTTTTGACCTCAAAATGTCATAAAAAACGTCATAGTATAGTAAGGCGTTTTTTTCGGACAAAAAAAGTCAAAACATTTTTTGACCTCAAAATGTCATAAAAAACGTCATAGTATAGTATGGCGTTTTTTTCGGACAAAAAAAGTCAAAAATTTTTTGACCTTAAAATGTCATAAAAAACGCCATAGTATAATATGGCGTTTTTTTCGGACAAAAAAAGTCAAATTTTTTTTTGACCTCAAATGTCATAAAAAACGTCATAGTATAGTATGGCGTTTTTTTCGGACAAAAAAAGTCAAAAATTTTTTTGACCTCAAAATGTCATAAAAAACGTCATAGTATAGTAAGGCGTTTTTTTCGGACAAAAAAAGTCAAAACATTTTTTGACCTCGAAATGTCATAAAAACGTCATAGTATAGTATGGCGTTTTTTTCGGACAAAAAAAGTCAAAAATTTTTTGACCTCAAAATGTCATAAAAAACATCATGGTATAGTAAGGCGTTTTTTTCGGACAAAAAAAGTCAAAACATTTTTTGACCTCAAAATGTCATAAAAAACGTCATAGTATAGTATGGCGTATTTTTCGGACAAAAAAAGTCAAAAATTTTTTGAACTTAAAATGTCATAAAAAACGTCATAGTATAGTAAGGCGTGAAAATCGGACAAAAAAAGTGAAAAAATTTTTTGACCTCAAAATGTCATAAAAAACGTCATAGTATAGTATGGCGTTTTTTTCGGACAAAAAAAGTCAAAAATTTTTTTGACCTCAAAATGTCATAAAAAACGTCATAGTATAGTAAGGCGTCAAAATCAGACAAAAAAAGTGAAAATTTTTTTGACCTCAAAATGTCATAAAAAACGTCATAGTATAGTATGGCGTTTTTTTCGGACAAAAAAAGTCAAAAATTTTTTTGACCTCAAAATGTCATAAAAAACGTCATAGTATAGTATGGCGTTTTTTTCGGACAAAAAAAGTCAAAATTTTTTTTGACCTCAAAATGTCATAAAAAACGTCATAGTATAATAAGGCGTCAAAATCGGACAAAAATAGTTAAAAAATTTTTTGACCTCAAAATGTCATAAAAAACGTCATAGTATAGTAAGGTGTTTTTTTCGGACAAAAAAAGTCAAAAAATTTTTGACATCAAAATGTCATAAAAAACGTCATAGTATAGTATGGCGTTTTTTTCGGGCAAAAAATGTCAAAAAATTTTTTTGACCTCAAAATGTCATAAAAAACGTCATAGTATAGTAAGGCGTCAAAATCTGACAAAAAAAGTCAAAATTTTTTTTGACCTCAAAATGTCATAAAAAACGTCATAGTATAGTATGGCGTTTTTTTCGGACAAAAAAAGTCAAAAATTTTTTTGACCTCAAAATGTCATAAAAAATGTCATAGTATAGTAAGGCGTCAAAAAAGGACAAAAAAAGTCAACATTTTTTTTTACCTCAAAATGTCATAAAAAACGTCATAATATAGTATGGCGTCAAAATCAGACAAAAAAAGTCAAAATTTTTTTTGACCTCAAAATGTCATAAAAAACGTCATAGTATAGTATGGCGTTTTTTTCGGACAAAAAAAGTCAAAAAATTTTTTGACCTCAAAATGTCATAAAAAACGTCATAGTATAGTATGGCGTTTTTTTCGGACAAAAAAAGTCAAAAATTTTTTTGACCTCAAAATGTCATAAAAAACGTCATAGTATAGTATGGCGTTTTTTTCGGACAAAAAAAGTCAAAAATTTTTTTGACCTCAAAATGTCATAAAAAACGTCATAGTATAGTAAGGCGTTTTTTTCGGACAAAAAAAGTCAAAAATTTTTTTGACCTCAAAATGTCATAAAAACGTCATAGTATAGTATGGCGTTTTTTTCGGGCAAAAAAAGTCCAAATTTTTTTTGACCTCAAAATGTCATAAAAAACGTCATAGTATAGTATGGCGTTTTTTTTCGGACAAAACAAGTCAAAAATTTTTTTGACCTCAAAATGTCATAAAAAATGTCATAGTATAGTAAGGCGTCAAAAAAGGACAAAAAAAGTCAACATTTTTTTTTACCTCAAAATGTCATAAAAAACGTCATAGTATAGTATGGCGTTTTTTTCGGACAAAAAAAGTCAAAAATTTTTTTGACCTCAAAATGTCATAAAAAACGTCATAGTATAGTATGGCGTTTTTTTCGGACAAAAAAAGTCAAAATTTTTTTTGACCTCAAAATGTCATAAAAAACGTCATAGTATAATAAGGCGTCAAAATCGGACAAAAATAGTTAAAAAATTTTTTGACCTCAAAATGTCATAAAAAACGTCATAGTATAGTATGGCGTTTTTTTCGGACAAAAAAAGTCAAAAATTTTTTTGACCTCAAAATGTCATAAAAAACGTCATAGTATAGTATGGCGTTTTTTTCGGACAAAAAAAGTCAAAAATTTTTTTGACCTAAAAATGTCATAAAAAACGTCATAGTATAGTAAGGCGTTTTTTTCGGACAAAAAAAGTCAAAAATTTTTTTGACCTCAAAATGTCATAAAAAACGTCATAGTATAGTATGGCGTTTTTTTCGGACAAAAAAAGTCAAAATTTTTTTTGACCTCAAAATGTCATAAAAAACGTCATAGTATAATAAGGCGTCAAAATCGGACAAAAATAGTAAAAAAAATTTTTGACCTCAAAATGTCATAAAAAACGTCATAGTATAGTATGGCGGTTTTTTCGGACAAAAAAAGTCAAAAATTTTTTTGACCTCAAAATGTCATAAAAAACGTCATAGTATAGTAAGGCGTTTTTTTCGGACAAAAAAAGTCAAAACATTTTTTGACCTCAAAATGTCATAAAAAACCTCTTAGTATAGTATGGCGTTTTTTTCGGACAAAAAAAGTCAAAAATTTTTTGAACTTAAAATGTCATAAAAAAGTCATACTATAATAAGGCGTCAAAATCGGACAAAAATAGTTAAAAAAATGTTTGACCTCAAAATGTCATAAAAAACGTCATAGTATAGTATGGCGTCTTTTTCGGACAAAAAAAGTCAAAAATTTTTTTGACCTCAAAATGTCATAAAAAACGTCATAGTATAATAAGGCGTCAAAATCGGACAAAAATAGTTAAAAAATTTTTTGACCTCAAAATGTCATAAAAAACGTCATAGTATAGTATGGCGTTTTTTTCGGGCAAAAAAAGTCCAAATTTTTTTTGACCTAAAAATGTCATAAAAAACGTCATAGTATAGTAAGGTGTTTTTTTCGGACAAAAAAAGTCAAAAAATTTTTGACATCAAAATGTCATAAAAAACGTCATAGTATAGTATGGCGTTTTTTTCGGCAAAAAAATGTCAAAAATTTTTTTTGACCTCAAAATGTCATAAAAAACGTCATAGTATAGTAAGGCGTCAAAATCTGACAAAAAAAGTCAAAAATTTTTTTGACCTCAAAATGTCATAAAAAACGTCATAGTATAGTATGGCGTTTTTTTCGGACAAAAAAAGTCAAAAAATTTTTTGACCTCAAAATGTCATAAAAAATGTCATAGTATAGTAAGGCGTCAAAAAAGGACAAAAAAAGTCAACATTTTTTTTTACCTCAAAATGTCATAAAAAACGTCATAATATAGTATGGCGTCAAAATCAGACAAAAAAAGTCAAAATTTTTTTTGACCTCAAAATGTCATAAAAAACGTCATAGTATAGTATGGCGTTTTTTTCGGACAAAAAAAGTCAAAAAATTTTTTGACCTCAAAATGTCATAAAAAACGTCATAGTATAGTATGGCGTTTTTTTCGGACAAAAAAAGTCAAAAAATTTTTTGACCTCAAAATGTCATAAAAAACGTCATAGTATAGTATGGCGTTTTTTTCGGACAAAAAAAGTCAAAAATTTTTTTGACCTCAAAATGTCATAAAAAACGTCATAGTATAGTATGGCGTTTTTTTCGGACAAAAAAAGTCAAAAATTTTTTTGACCTCAAAATGTCATAAAAAACGTCATAGTATAGTAAGGCGTTTTTTTTCGGACAAAAAAAGTCAAAAATTTTTTTGACCTCAAAATGTCATAAAAAACGTCATAGTATAGTATGGCGTTTTTTTCGGGCAAAAAAAGTCCAAATTTTTTTTGACCTCAAAATGTCATAAAAAACGTCATAGTATAGTATGGCGTTTTTTTCGGACAAAACAAGTCAAAAATTTTTTTGACCTCAAAATGTCATAAAAAATGTCATAGTATAGTAAGGCGTCAAAAAAGGACAAAAAAAGTCAACATTTTTTTTTACCTCAAAATGTCATAAAAAACGTCATAGTATAGTATGGCGTTTTTTTCGGACAAAAAAAGTCAAAAAATTTTTTGACCTCAAAATGTCATAAAAAACGTCATAGTATAGTATGGCGTTTTTTTCGGACAAAAAAAGTCAAAATTTTTTTTGACCTCAAAATGTCATAAAAAACGTCATAGTATAATAAGGCGTCAAAATCGGACAAAAATAGTTAAAAAATTTTTTGACCTCAAAATGTCATAAAAAACGTCATAGTATAGTATGGCGTTTTCTTTCGGACAAAAAAAGTCAAAAAATTTTTTGACCTCAAAATGTCATAAAAAACGTCATAGTATAGTATGGCGTTTTTTTCGGACAAAAAAAGTCAAAAATTTTTTTGACCTCAAAATGTCATAAAAAACGTCATAGTATAGTAAGGCGTTTTTTTCGGACAAAAAAAGTCAAAAATTTTTTTGACCTCAAAATGTCATAAAAAACGTCATAGTATAGTAAGGCGTCAAAATCAGACAAAAAAAGTCAAAAAAATTTTTGACCTCAAAATGTGATAAAAAACGTCATAGTATAGTATGGCGTTTTTTTCGGACAAAAAAAGTCAAAAATTTTTTTTGACCTCAAAATGTCATAAAAAACGTCATAGTATAGTATGGCGTCAAAAAAGGACAAAAAAAGTCAACATTTTTTTTACCTCAAAATGTCATAAAAAACGTCATAGTATAGTATGGCGTTTTTTTCGGGCAAAAAAAGTCAAAATTTTTTTTGACTTCAAAATGTCATAAAAAACGTCATAGTATAGTATGGCGTTTTTTTCGGACAAAAAAAGTCAAGAATTTTTTTTATCTTAAAATGTCATAAAAAACGTCAAAGTATAGTAAGGCGTGACGTCAAAAATTTTTTTGACTTTTTTCGGCCGATTTTGACGCCTTACTATACTATGACGTTTTTTGTGACTTTTTGAGGTCAAAAATTTTTTTGACTTTTTTCGGCCAATTTTGACGCCTTACTATACTATGACGTTTTTTATGACTGTTTGAGGTCAAAATTTTTTTTGACTTTTTTTGGCCGATTTTTACGCCTTACTATACTATGACGTTTTTTATGAGTTTTTGAGGTCAAAAAATTTTTTGACTTTTTTTGTCCGTTTTTGACGCCTTACGGCCGTATGTCATTTTTTATGACATTTTGAGGGCAAAAAAATGTTTGACTTTTTGTGGCCAATTTTGACGCCTTACTATACTATGACGTTTTTTATGACATTTTCAGGTCAAAACATTTTTTGACTTTTTTTGGCCGATTTTGACGCCTTACTATGACGTTTTTTATGACATTTTGAGGTCAAAATTTTTTTGACTTTTTTTGGCCGATTTTGACGGCTTAATATGCTATGACGTTTTTTATGACTTTTTGACGTCAAAAATTTTTTTGACTTTTTTTGGCCGATTTTGACGCCTTACGGCCGTATGACATTTTTTATGACATTTTGAGGTCCAAAAAAATTGTGACTTGTTTTGGCCGATTTTGACGCCTTATTATATTATGACGTTTTTTATGACTTTTTGAGGTCAAAAAAAATTTTGACTTGTTTTGGCTGATTTTGACACCTTACGGCCGTATGATGTTTTTTTATGACTTTTTGAGGTCCAAAAAAGTTTTGACTTTTCTTTGGCCGATTTTGACGCCTTACTATAGTATGTCGTTTTTTATGACATTTTTAGGTCAAAAATTTTTTTGACTTTTTTCGGCCGATTTTGACGCCTTACTATGACGTTTTTTGTGACATTTTGAGGTCAAAAAATTTTTGACTTTTTTTGGCCGATTTTGACGCCTTACTATGATGTTTTTTATGACATTTTGAGGTCTTACTAAAATATGACTCTTTTTGGCATATTTTGATGCCTTACTATACTATGACGTCTTTTAAAATTTATTATCAACAACAATGTAAAAATATGTACAAAATGAATTACTCATGTATTTTTTTGTTTATATATGTTTATTATTTAAATATGTCTTTATTTACTCTATATACAAAATAAATTATAAAACAATTATTTACAATTCATCTTTTAACAACATGAAACTTTCAGCTTTTTTCTTTTAAACAAATTTTAAAAAATATTACTCAGACTTATGTCCTCTCTAGGTACAGCAGGAAGAAGATGAACCGTGAGTGAGCTACCGCTGCTTGGGATGTTTGAGATTTGAAAAACCTTTATTTGTTGCTGCTATCAACAATAATAATAATAATAATATTAAAGCAAACAGAGCTCTGGTATCGGAATAGTATCCGTATCGGCAGATATCCAAATTCGGGTATCGGGATCGGATCGGAAGTGAAAAAATGTGGATCGTGCGTCCCTACTATCTAAGATATATGTGTTTCTTCTGCCAAGCTGGTCCTTTTAATGTAAAGCAACATACTGAGTTGCCCTCTCGGGACGTCAAAAAAGGAGAATTTCAATGACCAGGCCCTTGGCGCATGTGATCTAATGCCACAACAGCATCAAGAGTGACTTTTTTCAGATTGTTCAGAATTTTTTTGTTCTTTGAAGCTCTCAGCCATGTCTTTGCTTGTTCTTCCCTACCAATGACTCATACACCACTAAACTAAACTAGCCCCACGTCTCCCCCCACTCGTCTGTGTAGATTATTTTGACATAGTTTCCCTCAAACATACCATCTGCCCTCTATCCTGTCAATCAAACATCCACTGATTTGCCATTTAAAAGCCTCCAGACCATTTTTCTCATGATCCATTGTTGTTTTTAAATAACAGCCTCTGATTAGCAGGCAGAGCTTCCTAAAAATAAAAAGGAAATCTCTTCGTATCTGCCTCAGCTCAGTGCAGAGAAGCTGCTTTTTTTCTCTCCCAGTGCTGTTATTCAAGCCCACTAAAAAATCCTCTTTTAATTTCAAAACTGGCTGCTCTGACTCTTCCAGGAGAACTTTTATTTATTTCCACTCTGTGATGTCTTGCTGGCTGAGGGAGGCTGAGAGAATCCCTACTAAAAGCACTGTGCTGCCTGGGGCAGAAACAGGCCAGAGCTCTCTCCACATAAATAACACAGGAGCGTGGAGGAAGTCCATTTGGTGGTCTGCTGGAAGGATAGAACCCACCCTTCAGTCTCTCTCTGGTTCTGTCCTTCTTTCTCATTCTCTGCGTCTCAGTGGTCTATCTAGCAGTTTGGCTGAAGAGACATAAAACAGCAGGATCTGGAAGAGATTGGGCCAAGATGTACATCTGAGTGGATAGTGGACTTCCAATAGCCTGTGGGCCCAGGCCAGACAGAGTGGATGCTGTGAACTGCATCAAACAAATCTGCCACTTGGGAGTGACAGATTTAAGAATTGTAACCAATATTACTATAAAGAGTAAAACGTGTAACTAAATTGTTCAGCATGTTATTTCTCTGCCATAGCCAGGAAAAATATGATTAATATTACTTTCACTTTTTTCTCTGTCACATTAAATTGATTATCAGTGATCCTCAAATATTATTATAAATCAAGTTCTTAAATTAAAAATACTGTATGTTGAGTCTTGGTCTTCCTGGATGCCTCTCGAGGATCAAATTTCCAGAACTCTGTTGTTTCTGGCCCCAGGAAGCAACCTCTCTGAACTGGCCTTATTTGGAGAGAACTTGAGTGCCCCATTGTTGTGACAAGAACAATGAATCTAAAAAGAGGTGGGAGACAAGGGCAAGGAAAACACAAAATAAAGACATCTGGCTCTTAAAAATCATCAGATGGAAGCTTTTTTTTTCCCTATATTTGCACTCACATCATGGAAATCTTGTCAGCTGAAGGTGATGGCGGCCCTTGCCTTTGAAGTAGGTTTAAAAAAAGCTGTATTTAGTTTGCATTGTGTGCAGATCCTAATTTATAGGAGTTGACCCTGGCTCCTCTTTTGTGCGACAGCCATCTTAGAAAACAATGGCAGGAAGGCTTGAAACTTGAGAGGAACTGAATCTGCTGTTTTTCATTTTTTCTGTTCTTATTCAACAGAGAATTTTCCCTCCCCGAGTAAAATAGCTCTGTTTTTGTGTCCAACAGGAGCCATAAACTGATGTCTAAGCATTCCATAGCCAGGCAATAGGGCTGAGTTTAACTGGACACATGGGGACAGTTGTTTTGTACCACATGGAGCAGGGGGGCCTGACAGAGGAAGCCATGGCCGCCTGGCGACCCCACGGTGACCCACTGGCCTCCTCATGGAGGGATCAAGGCCTAGATGGGAGCCGGCTGAGGGTTAGAGGTTTAAGGGTAACAAATCAAGCAACACTTTAGTGGTATTTAACCCCCACATACCATATCTCTCTAACTGTGTGAGTGGTGCATGACTGTGCAGAACAAACATAGAAAGGCTTATTTTTATTCTGTATGGGGGAGATTCTCTTTCTCTTCAGCAACAGCAGAGGAGTGGGTCGGGTTTGGGAATGATTGCACTGTAGTGAAGACAAGGAGAGAACATCACTTTATTCATATCTTACTGTATTTTTCATCTAAGGTCGGCATTGATTCATCTCTCTGCAGGATGATAGGTGAGGGCTGACGGTCAGCTATGAAGCCTCCGGAATATTAGGAAACAAAAACAGATTCTCTGCTTTACTCAGTTCCAATACCACAGTTAGAAGGCACAATATGTGTAAAATTATTATTTTAAAATGCATTCACTGAGGTGGGGTGGCAGGTTCCTCACCCTTTCACTTTCTTTCCTCTTATCGTTTTGTGTGCAGTAAAGAAGAGGACAGGACAGGGACCCCCTATAGGCAGTGCATATCTGCCCCTAAAAGCATCACTCAACTTTATGTTCACTTCTGGTTTCCCTAGCCCGGCTGTGTTTCTTCCATTAGTATCTGCTCATAAAAGGCACTGGGGTTGTAAAGATGTGCAACAGACAACTGGATGGTCGCTCACCTTAACATGGAAATCAGGTGTTTCTATGTACCTGTAGGCACTCACATAGCTTAAGTTAAAGAAATATATAATGAGTACATAAAGTTTGTGCTGTGAATATTCATAACAATAATGTATTCAAAATGATTTATATATATTTATTAATAATAAACATTTACAAAACTTAACTGTACAACAGAAATTCTCTTTTACTCTAAATTATCACTGTAAAATGTGGGAAGGAACACAAGGACTGAATTTTTTTTCCCAATCCTACAGTGCACTCATGGAGGTGATACAGAGCTAATTAATCTGCATTTTATTTGACTGTGACCTTAGCTCACTGGCTCAAAAGATGTCTTAACCCTTTGTGTGGAGAACACTGGAGCCTCAGGCTTCTTGGATTGTTAGTAGAGGTTAGCAAATGTTAGCTAACACAGCTTAAGACATATTCAGATGAAGCTTCTACACAACTTTGTGAACTATAATCAATGCTGCAACAATCAGTCACTTAATCGATCAGTTGACAGACACAAAATCAATTGCAAGGAATTTTGGTAAATCAATTAATCATTTTGATTTGTGAAGCAGAAATTCTTCACAAGCTGCAGACACTGCTCTGATGATTGCCTTTACATTTCTTTTTTTATTTGTCATTGTAAATCAAATATCTTTGGCTTTTTGACTCTTGGTTGGATTTTCTGATGCAAACAAGCTGAGGCAAATTGTTGGCACATGAGGTTATGGGGGCTGTGTGAGAAAGTGTCACAAAATGTGAATATTTCTATTTAATTAATTTACAGTTACTTTATTAGGATAATTCACATGAAATAGGCAAATACGTGTTGATTGTAATTCTGAGATTTACTTGCAGTGTGAACTCTTGCTTCGACCCTCAGCAGATTTTATAATGTGAAGTGAAAAAGGTCACAGCGAGGCCAGCTTTAATCAGAAATGATCCTGTTTACCCCCCTGGAGTGGGAGTGAGAGGGCACTGAGTGACGCAGGTGAGAGACAGGCGTCCACCCAAACCGCACCTCGCTTATCTGCCTATGTAACGGAGGAGGAAAGAGTGACAAAGGCCAGGGCTTTGGGTGTGATAAGGAAGGGCCTTATGTCCTGCTTTGGCCCTGGCTCTCACCCTGGCTGTCCATTGCAAGAGGCCATCCAGGGGCCAAGAGCTGACCACAACCAGGAAAGGCTCCAAGACTGTGTTTTCACACTCAGGTATGAATCTGACCTTGTGCTGTCAGATATACAGAGTGCTGGTGCGTATTTACATGTGGTAGCTTTGGGGCATTGAAAGAGAGGAAGAAAGGGAGAGACAGACAGAGTCAGAGGGTCAGATGAAGTTCAGGGCAGATTTCTTGCCAGTAGACTCACAGTGCAGGAAAACCAAATTGCTTCCGGATCTAGGTATCCACCCCTGTATAGTTCAGTGTTCCGACCCTTCCCGCCTCCTTCTCTTCCTCTTTCTTTCCTTCCATTCATCCCCCTATCTGTACTTTTTTGTTTTTCCTTTGCTCCGCTTCTCATCTTTTCTCACTCTTTGTCCTTATTCTGGCTCTTGCGGCAGTTGGTCCTGCTGGGCAGAATGGCACAGGGTGACAATGTCTGTGGGGAAGCAGTCTTTGAGCACGATTCCTCTGTCTCTCTGGCAGTCCAGCTCTCCTATGAAACCATACCAGTAGATCACAAGGCCTGGACCAAACCTGCAGTGTGAAACAAAGGAAACAAAGTCAGTCTTTTGTCAGTACATCATTGATGTCATCTCAGGGTTCTGAAGTAGCTATCAGTGAGTTACCCAGTTGCTTTCAAATTCAGATCTGCAAAATGCTTATGCCTGTTTACTTTGGATTTGGAAGGCATTAGAAAAAAGCAGGAATAAGTTAGTGAAGAGATGGGATGGGATACCAGTGAGATTGATCTATGAGTGATAAGGTCGCTTAGGTATTTTCCTTTGATCACCATCCAGGAAACTTGTGCTGAATCAAACAAAAAAGCCGCCAGGGAGATTAAGATCTTTCTGACAGGGTGATACACACTCGATCACATTACAATGGCAGTGAAATAACAATAATCTGTGAAATAACAAAGCTCCACACCAAGGTCTCCAGATCCTGTCATCGGAAGTCCTTGGCACATAGCAGAGCACACAGAGTTCAACACAAAGTCTGAGACTTAAACACACTGCATCTGGTGGTTAATGTTAGCACTCCAACAGTGTCCAGCTGTTTCATTCACATTCACTTTGAAAGCCAAAGCAACTTTGCCTTAGTTGGCAAGCACCGCAGTTCCTAAGTGCTATAAATAATGACTTGCCAAGCAACCGAGAAGTCAAGTTCAGACTATTTAAATGTAGAGTGTTTTTATTTTTTTTCCTTTCTTCTATCTTTTGCTCTCTCTCTCTCTCATCACTTTGCTGCTATCTTGTCTTAGAGACACTGTGGCTACTGTACACTAGAAGGTCTGCTGAAAGGTGCAGAAATAATTAAAATGGAGGAGTTCTTCACTTATTTCACTGCTTCTCCTCACAAAGGTAATAAATCATCTTTCAAGCTATTTATTATGCCCCAAAGAGCCACCGGTGGCCCCTCTCTGCCTCATATAGATCATACCTATTCTTTGAACATTAGCTGCCATGCATAAAGACATGTCACAGTTGAACTCTGAATAGAGAGCACCTCAGTTACCACATGCAAGACCAGATTCAGGGGGCTGACAGTGCTTCAGTCCCAGACACTCTATCCTCAGACAGTTAACAATGTTGTGGAGCCTCTGGAGACCTAGACAGGAAGCAAGCCAAAGGGCCACAGAGAGCAGCAAAAGTTCAGCTCCAAGGTAAAGTGTGTAAAACCTCGAACCTGTGATCAATCATTTCATATTAAAATACTGACTCAAACACCCTATGGTATTTTTTAGTAATAATTATGGGAATCTTTAGTTTTTTGTGTGGTTATAATTTATGAGATTATTATAAATAACCAAGACGTTTGACCTTACAACTTCAACAAGGTATTTTAACTGCATAAATTATAAATGCGAGTGCAAGAATCAGCTGTCGTGACATTGCCAGCTATATGTACGTATGTACTGTGTTGACTTGGCCTTGAGGCAGTGCATGTTCTACATACAGTACTTGTATGGAGACAGACACATGCACGAAAAAATATGTGACTATACACGCACACACCCCTCCCTCCAAGAGGCCCTTGCAGCAGTACATGCTTCTGCACCCCATCCCTACATTCTGCGTTTTACAGTGTGTGATTTATGGTGCTGTATCTATGAGCAAACAGGCCAAAGCTAACAGCCCTGGAGAAAGCCCACAGATGCACACAGCAAGTTCACCACAATGTCACACACATAGCTCAGTCTCTCAGCACTGCACAAAGCTCAAGCCCCCAAACTCTCATCGTTTCCATAGTCCATTGCTGCACATGGTCGCCAACTCTTAATATGGAAATGTTATGGAAACAAAACCTAAACATTTACATTAGATGACTTTAGAAAAGGGGTTATGCTCCTCTTTTTTTATTCAGCTGCCGAGCTGTATGTATTTCCTGTGCTCTGGATGGGGAGGTGAGGCAGAAAAGGGGAGAAAAGAGAGACCGGCTTGCTGAGAGTGAAGAGAGGCAACCTTCTGAAAAGGTTAAAACTGTACATCAACAGATAAGGCAGTTGTGTACGATACATCATGTTCCGGGTCTGTCAGGGGAGGCCGAGCACAAATTGAAACAAGCAAAATTATAAACACAGGGGAGCCATGTCACCAAGGCCTTTCCATACCCTAAAGAAAATAAATGGACTTTGTATCCTCAGAATTAATACAAGTCAATACCAAAGGGACCTTGAGGTAAAAATCTGAGACTGGGAATAGAAACAATAACACTGAGGGGGAAGGGAACGGTCAGGGGGCCAAGACTGAGCCTGATGGCTACAGGATGAGAATCTTAAGAAAAAGTTCCAAGTAGCATCCAGACATGGTAAAAAGCAATTATAAATATATGGTATACAGTCTGATACTTCATATAATACTATATAGTTCCTGTGAAGTTTGTGTGCTGTAATGCCTGAGGAAGTGAAAGGAAGTTCAGTTTGCATTTGTAGGCAAATTATGGTTTATTATGTGGGCTGGCTCATCTTAACCTGGTGTGTGCTTATTACACACACCACCTCTAACTCAGTCAGCCATCTTCCAATAAACACCTAACTATGTAACGAGTTGGTGAAATTGTTTGTGAAATGCAGCTAATTTTAGCGAGGGGGCAACTTGACGAGCCTGGGCGTGGATTGCGGCTGCCAGCCATTCTTTCGTTAGTGTTAATGAGCGGGTGGTGGTCGCATTCAAAGCAGGTGCCAAGCAGCTTACTACCGCAGCTTAATGAGTGCAAGACACAAAAACCCTTGAATGGAGAAGAGGGAGTGTTATTAGTGTCAGCCTGCACACATAGTGAGGCAAGCCTCACACAGAGCTAAGACCCGACTGAAATCTCTGCATCTTAAACGCCCAACTCATACATACAGACACCACTAGTAAAAATATTAACTGCTAAAGCAAAAAAACAAAAAACAAACTGCAAAGAATGTGTGCAAACCTCTTCTTAATTTTATTTCTGCCATTCTCATTTTCTGAGAACTGAGAAGTCGGAGGTTGCTGAAAAACTGAGTTTAACATTTCTACATAACACAGATCAGGGTTGATTTGATCTGCCACATTTGGTGAGAAAAAGCTTTACTAAAACTTGGGGCCAAGAACCTCTGCCAAAACACATTACACGACATGATGAATTATCAATAAAATCAAGATGAATTTACGCTTGACTTTAAAACAGCCTCACTTCATTTTACATACCACACAGACCCATTTTAAACAAACGCCCCAGCAATGATTTAGACAGCGTAAGCCTCTACCTGGGGGTGAACTTTAAGTCTCTGAGGTCTCCTTACAAAGACCTCTTTGTTTTCAGCATCCATACATCAGGTCGCAAGGTAGGGCCACTGAAGCACTGCCAAACATTAGCTTTAGTCAGTCGTTTCTCTGCTTCCTGAAATGCAGGAATGGAACCTGCTCAACCCCTTTTAAGACAGAGAGCACTGAGAGTGATCGGGGTGAGAGGTATGGAGGAATAAAAGCCTCTGCGATGGAGACAGAAGAACTGTGTACATAGCAAAAGAGGGAGAATGTATGTATTAGTGACAAATGGCTTGTTCTTTTGAGGTCAGTCTCTGCTATAGGCAGCTGCCTACAGGAGTTTATTTACAGGGTCAGATAATGGTTGTGTGATGTGTTTGTATGTGTGGAGTTTTAGAGGGGGTCAGTGACCCAGGGTCTGCATGCCAGGTGATATGGCCCTGCAGCTGATCATTGTACATCTAGCTTGCGTATTTTAATGGTTCTGCAGTAGCTGTTTGTAGCAAGTCAGCCGGCCTGATGATGAAGTCGGTCCTGATAACACAAGCCTCCGTGCACACAAATAGGATATTTAAAGGCTGACTCCGCCTGGAGGGGTGTCCTCGAACAGGGAGGTAAATAATCCCTTGCTACAAGCTATACTTTTACTGTCCATAAATAACAGGAGATGAATAGAGAGTTAACCTCCCACAGACAAGTTATTAACATGAGTAGAGCTAAGAATAGAGCACCTTTTTTCTCTCTACCTCCCCATTTGGCTTTATGGGAAAGGAAAGGTTCAACTCTGCTCAGGTATGTAAAACACAAATACAAGGTAGCCATAGTACGCAGCTGTACAACGCCCAAACCTACACAAACATCGTAATTAAGGTGGAATAGAGGGCAATAAAAAAATAAAAAATCTTCCACCAGGTGTAATTCTCCCAGACGTTTTTATGTTTTCTATTGATGGTATGGAAATGGAACGTGACACGGATGTGCTTCGTCTTTGGCACTGTTGGAGGTAGGGAGAGAGTTTGTACAGACAGGTAACATACACAACTGTGATGACTGTTGACTTCATAGCACTCACAAATTTGCAATCAAACAAAGTATAAGAAGCATTTGAAAATACCAGTTTCACCAAACTTTACACATAGCTTACAGTTATTTTACTTTTTCTTGAATAACAAAAGTAAAATACAAATTAGTTATTTATTTTCATTATTTTAGTATTCTTCTAACACTCTCCCCCACAGTAATTGTACTATGGGACTGTGCAGTCTCCATCTCCCTCTAACGAATTATCACTTTCTCTGACCTATCACCTCAGCCACCTTCTCACAATGACCTAAATCTTATCACCTTACACACACAGAATCTGGCAGACTCTGTCTCAACCAGCTGATTAACTTGGCTAATGCATGATTATATGGATGAGCTAATAAGCCTCAACCTTATTTTTATTTTGACTGTACAACAGTCGGACACAGAAAGCACTGCTTCACAGCACCATTTGGTCCCGGTTAGGGTACGTTTGCACAATATCATGCTTCCCAAACATCCTCCAGCCAAAGGGAGGAGTCTTAATCAGTGTTTGGAACTCGTTAAGTCCCTTAACTGAGCATGTCGCCTACCACATTAGCAGCACATATCTGAAGGACAAGTGTGTGTTGTGTGTGTAATGTGTGCTGGTCCCCTCTCAGATCTACCACGTCACGGTCCAACGCTCTCTGACACACTCTGGTCTGCTCTGGATGTGGAGCAAAAACAAACAAGGTGTGATCTGGCTTTGGCTGTGTCTGTTCAGAAGTTGATTCAAACAGCACCGAAGACACTGCACACGATAAAATAACCTCTGTGATGACACCAGAACACTCTGTATCAAAGTTAGGTAGGAGTTATGGAACAAGTTGCACTTCAGACAAAATCTTTCTGTGCATCATTCCTCTCTTACCAACAGTAACTACTTATATTATGACTTTACAATATTAATGTAATAATAAAAATGCTCTGCCTCTGTGTTATTCTCTGGCTGTGTAAGGGTTAACATTCAAACGGTCAGAGCTCACCTGATCTTTTCTCAGATATCGACTCCCCATCCTCTGTAATGACTCTCTATATCATGAAAATGGCTTGATCTCTTCAGTTATGACACACTGAGTGAGTATTCATTAACACTTGATGCTGATATTATTAAATTCTATTATGGCAATGGCTGCGAATGGAGTGTCCTCTGCAAGCACGGCACTAAAATCATGAGTAAGCAGTAATCATGTCTTTTTGTCTGGATGATTGTAAATATATTTTAAATGCACACATGGCTGAGAATTAAGATGACCTTTATTATATCTAATTTAGGAAGCAAAAATAAAAGAAGAAAAATTTTCTGAGGCTTTCACTGTTTTCAGATGAGGCTTATTAGTCTCCAAAGCCAAACACTGGCCACAGTGCTAATTTGGAGATCTGTAGAGAGAGTCCCTCTGGCCTTTGATGACTCTCCATGTCTGTAAGTTCTGCTTGGAGACAGGAAGCTCCCCATGGTGGCAGGCGAGCAGGCTGGGGGCTGGGAGGCTGTGCAGACAGAGAGGACCACAGCGCCAGGGGGATACATGCTCCTTTAACCTGTTATTGTGAACTCCCAGCAGCCCTGGCCGATAATTGCCACCTGTCTCTGGGGAAACACAGTCAAAAGCAGGCAGAGGGACGGCCATTTTGTATCTGCCGCCGCTCCTTGGCCCACATAGCTCTGGTCCTAATACTGCCCTTAACCCTGGTGGCTAATGTGTTTTCAATTTAGGATGATCCCCCGCTACAGGCACGGCCCTAATCAACAACAGTTTGTACTGTAACCCTATATGCCCTCTCTAGGGCAGCGTCAGCCTGACTGGGCGCCTGCAAACCTGATGTGTCCAGCAGAAGCACAGTGTTATGTGTGTATATGTATGGATGATATCATGTTTATATGTGAGGTCACAGGATGTGTGCCTGATACGTGGCTGTTTGTCTTCCACATATGCCATTGAAATAAACATATAAACATCCACACACGCAATGCAACAGCACCTAGGAACATTCTCACACAAGCAAGCTGTGCATGATGCTGCACTGTCTATATACTTGTGTTGCTAGATCTTAGGGCTGCATTTGACACCACTGATCACAAGATTTTATTACAGAGACCGGAACATGTCATTGGGATTAAAGGAACCGCACTTGGCTGGTTTAAGTCATATTTATTGATAGCTTCTAGTTAGACTCTTTCATGCACACAAAAGTTAGTCATGGAGTTCCACAGGGTTCTGTGCTAGGACCAACACTTTTCACCCCACATATTCTTCCATTAGGCAATATTATTAGGAAGCACCACATACATACACCCAGCTTTATGTATTTATGAAGCCAGATGAAACAAATCAGGTAGTCAAATGTCAGGCATGTCTTAAAGACATAAAGGCTTGTAATTTTTTCTTCTAAATTCAGACAAAATGGACGTTATTGTACTTAAGAAAAAACTTACTGCTACTGCAATTCTGTATTATCAGGATGTCCCAATAACTCTGTGAAAAGCCCCCAACTGATCCAAAATGCTGCAGCGTGAGTACTGACAGGAACTAGAAAAGAAGATCATATTTCTCCCATGTTAGCTTCTCTGCATTGGCTCCCTGTAAAATCCAGAAAATTCAAAATCCTTCTACTTATGTACAAAGCCCTTAATGACCATCGTATCGCGCCATTGTATCTTAAAGACCTCTTAGTACCCTATTATCCCAACAGAAAACTTTGTTCTCAAAATGCAGGCTTACTTGTGGTTCCTAGAGTTTGCAAGAGTAGAGGGGGAGGCAAAGCCTTCAGCTATCAGGCTCCTCTGCTGTGGAACCAGCTCCAAGTTTGGGTTGGATATGCAGACACTCTCTTTACATTTAAGATTAGGCTTAAAACCTTCCTCTTTGATAAAGCTTGTAGTTAGGGTTATGCTGCTATAGGCCGAGGCCCCTGGGGGAACTCACCCCCCCCCCCCCCCCCCCGATGCATTTATATCACACTAGTGCATATCATTAACGTTTCTCTCTCCAATCGTTTGTGCTTTTCCTCTCTGTCCCTCTCTGTATTCTAAGTTGCCTTATTGTAAGTTCTGTTAAGTGTCCACTTTACTAATTAGACACAAACATGTAAAGATTAATGTATGTAAAGACAATGAAGAAGGTCAGTGCTCTATTTTAACTAACATTATTGAAGGCAGAAAAAGAGTGGAAATATTCCTGTTTCCTGTTTTTAACAAATCCACGACTGATAAAGTTGTTTCTGTTATGTTTAATTTTAAGTGACATTTTTACAATGTGATGAATGCACTTTGTGTAATCTTTATGTCACACCTAATTGCTCTTTATTTTGAAAAGGAACTTGTATTTACATTCTGAAAAAGCCAGACTATGCATTGGCTCCATCTCAAAAATCAGTATAGTATCTTAAACTCTGCTGCCACTTCAGTGAGGGTTGAATCAAAAGTTAGGCATGGAAAGGCAGGTGTGAATGTTTTCTGTATAGGGCCTCATGGCCCCTGCATCCATGAACAGAACCCTGCCCCAAAATTAGAGTGTGGCCTCTAATGTCTCCCTGGGAGAAAAAGAGGCCTGGCTTTCGTCCAAGTCAGCACCTTTGGAAGTGCAGTCGTGTTACCACCACTAAATCAACATGTCAGCACCCGGCCCAGTGAACTTCTTCACCCAGACTCCACTGCTTACAGCTACCTCACACACCTAATGAATTGGTGTGAATGCCCATCTGTCTGCTAAAATGAAAAGGGGAAACGAGATATGAACAGAAAAGGAAAAAGAAGATATTTCTTTTTCAGCTGTTGCATGGAACATTTGCAGTCCACCAACATCTTATCATCACCAGACAGAAACATTGTATTAGTGCTGTTACTTGAACAAAGAACTGCTGGGACAAACCAGTCAATGCCAGGTTAAGGTATCCTCACCATCAACCTTGGCCTCTCAGTCCAAAATGGAACTGTCCCAGTTTGGGGGGCGAATTTGGAGACGGACGCGGGGAAAGGCCGAAAGCCGTGTGCTTACTCGGCAGTCTGTTTACATTCCTGAGGGTAATTTTAGCCCCTGGGGGGGGAGGCAGAGCAGGGGGGTCGACATGTCGGTGGGGCTTGTCAGTGGTCGACGGGCCAGCCGGGGCGCAGTGGTGGCACCTGAACATGTGGGTGGTACATGAAAACACACACATAGACCTCCAGTAAACAAACCACTGGAGCTGTTCTCTCTGTTTGTGCCACTCAGTTATTAATCAGAGAACCAGCTTGCCGCTTCTAAATAATTTCAATGGCTACTTTGTTATTGGATTGACCAACTACACAGAGACATAGCCTGACAAAGAGGCCTCATGCAAAACCCCAGAAGTGGGGGTGTAGTGTTGCTAACAGGCCCACCACAGAGCACCATTAGCTTTGGACAACACAGGATAAACCCTGTGTTTTCACTGATTATCTGTGGTGCAAATCTAATTTCATTGTAGTTTTAAAAAATTTGCTATGCAAACAAAACAATAATCCTGGCTCAAGAATCGCTCAGGGCTTCTGTGTGCGTGTTGGGATTTGTCTTTTTATTACTCCCAGCCCAGAGTGTCCCTTCAAAGGGCAAGAAAGCAAGACGTCCATGTGCGTTTGTGGTGTGAGCGCACGTGTAAGAGAGAGAGAGAGAGAGAGAGAGAGAGCTTATCGAAACTAATTAGGTGAGGGATCAGGATGGAAGTTAAATACTGGGCTACATGTAATGAAAGAAGCAGAGTGGGGGACATCTAGGGGTCAGACCCACACCAAACAGTGGTCCTCAGGCAATCTGGTATTGATTTTCACTCGTTTGGGGGTGAACGTGGACAGGGGGAGGGAGGGAGCCATGGAGTGAGTGAGAGAGAGAGAGAGAGAGAGAGAGAGAGAGAGAGAGAGAGAGAGAGAGAGAGAAAGAGAGAGAGAGAGATGGGGAGAGGCAGTAGGGCAGAGTCTAAGGGTCTCGCGAGTTGTCAACTTGACAGTTTAACCCCTTTTGGAGGAGAACAAACAAACAGAGGGATCTCCTGGGCTGACAGCGTTGATCTGTCATAGCGATGACACTGTAAAGCCCCACACAATGCCCACACAGGAGAGGAGTGTGGGGAGGAAAGGGAGGGTGGGTTGATACAGATATGCAGAGGCACATTCCTTAACCCTAAAAAGATAGAACTGCACCTTCAAAAATGTTTAACAATATCTGTATATTTATACAGTGTATACATGGTATTTTTTATTAATGGTGTTAGTAGTAGTAAACGTCAGAATGCACACATATGCAAAAGAGGGTCCACTATTCCCATCAGTTACATTTTGTACTGTCCCCAACTCAAAAAGTTGTGTCTCTGATAATAAAGTATGGGTCACTGTCCACAGCCACACACGGACACAGACACACAGATGTCAGCGCTCCTCTCTTGTCACTCAAACTTTGAGGGCCGTCACCCCGAGCACCTTCCCTCTCATGTCCTTAAACACTTGAAGACCCCTTTCACTTTTCCCCTCAGACTGCCTCATCACTTTGTCACATTGCCAAAGGGGACTCTATTAGCCTGGCCATGCACAGAGCCCCCAACTCTCCCTTACACTTAACACACACAACCAAACACACACACACACACACAGAGGGAGGGAGGGAGGCTGATACACGCAGCTAAGGCTGTCCACATCAAATTAGAGTGGCCCCTATTGTCCCTATTACGGCCTGGGAATGCTCCATCATGACGGATGCTACGGGGTCCCTCACTTGTCAGGAGTTGTCAGACAGATAGGGAGTCTGGATACACACAGCTGACAGGTAATCTTAATGTCTTCAATTAGCCCAATTAGGCCTGTCATAAACAATTCGAAAAGTGCTCGACCAACACAAACAGATAAACGCACACACAAGTGCACACTGGCACACACTCCCACAACAAGGTCTGCGGGGTATTAATGAGAAGGGTAATGGGTATATCAGCAGACGGTTGACTTGTCTTTTGTTTCAAGGAGGGGTGTGTCCCCATCCCTTGCTCTCAGCTGTGCACTGCTGGCTGCTACCTGGTCAGTTCAAATTGTACTATCTCCTTTCATTAGTGCATTGCTGGCTGAGAATCTGAAAGGCCGTGACAAAATTCATTTGAGACGAGTGGGAGCAGATTGCCTGAAGCAGGTGCTATAAGGGAGATAAAACAAAAGCAGCACCTTTGTGAAGCTCTGTGTGTGTGTGTGTGTGTGTGTGTGTGTGTTTGTGGATGTGTGTGTTTTCTGTCTGTGTGTGTGTAGTGAAGGGTTTTTCCTGGTCTTCACACTCTGTTCTTTTCCTTGCTATGGTAAATGGGTAATGACACAAAAGTGCTTTTGAGAAAAAGAAAGAAAGAAAGAAAGAAAGAACAGGGCCCAGAGAGGAATCAGCCCAGTGCACACTTGGAGCGTTTACAAAGCTGTGGTGAAATCTAAATATTGTTTCTAGCGTGACTAAATAGGCCAACACCTTTCTGTGCTGAGGATGTGCGATAACTAACATTGTTTGATTTGGTCTCTCCTTTATAATATCTTATCGCAGAGCAATGGTGACACCCACACTACATCATCAGCTTTTGTCCTCTAACTGTTTCTTTAAATTCATCTATTTGCATTCACTATCAATTTCTTTTTCTGCAGGGACGCAGGACACGTTTCAGGAACCGTGAAGCACAAGCTAATGTTTAAAACTGAGATTCCACAGTTTGCAAAAACAAGAGCCGAGCAAAGTTAGCATCAATATTTGAACAAGAACTTCACATCAACACTGCCTTGATCTTATGTACAGAGTCCCTGAAATGCCCCACATCAAGCAACAATGCTGACACTTTCAATGCAGTGCTTATATACTAGTCTCTGGGCATTCAGGGCAATGTTGTACAAAGGCATAAAAAAAGAGAACAGAACACAATCAACACAGAGGAATTCAGTTAAAACCAAGGCAATGTGGTGAATGGTGAAATCCCAAGGCACTTTTTCATTGAAGGAGTCAAACTGGGACGAGAAGACAAACCAACTGCTATCAGCAAGATCTGTGATGGACCTCTAACTCTACTTCTGATCTTTACCTCAAGTGACGGCTGGAATGCCATCTGAGGAAAAAAAAAGGAGGAAAGAAAGAAAGAGAAAAGCCGTCACCGGGATGTTGTAATAGGAAATTGCTCTTGGCAACTATTTGTTCAAGCACCAGATTTTTTTTCGTCTTTATGCCAACCCAGTGAGACCCCATTGGAAAACAGGGCAGGTCCCCCTAATGAGTAATCTATTTCAAAGCAGTCGTGTCTGGGCATGACAGTTTACTGAGAGGCTTGAAGAACTGGTAATTACCAGTGTTACGGGGCAATTAATGCATATTACACTGCGGCACTCATGGCGGTGACTGTCAGCTCCCCAATAAAAATGAGCACTCTTCAGCTAAAGGGTGACATTAATTGGGCCCTTAATGACTATGCAGAGGAACCAAGCCAAATAGGAACAAAACAGGGGACTCGCTCTGACTCCAGCAGAGGGCTGGAAATTGGACTAAAAATGAGATTAATTGCTGTTTAGAAAAAAAAAGAAGGGAAAAAATGTGGCAAGGGGAAGGGGGAGAAAGAGGTTGGAATTATAGGGTGCAGAGAGCAAGGGCTGCTCATACAGATGACAATTCAATTAATTATTTTATACTGTATTTTCTATACCTTAAGGAGTGCAGACAGGCCTCAGGCCCATTTTGATGGCTTTGTCTTGATTTCTTGCTCATTGCAAAAACAGCTATACATACAATGCCCAAAGCACCCACACACAGTGTCAAGGTGCATATTCTCAGTATAATGAACACATCTAAAATCTTCATTTACGAGAAAAGGACATTTCCCAAATAACACACAGAAAGATGATGAAGAAAAATATGTACATATATATGTGATGAATGTGAAGATCAGGCAGTTAGTTCTTCGAATATGCATTCGAGAAAATTGTCTTCAGAAGCAAGCACTGAGAGTTTCTGGGTTATACACTTTTCTATGAAGAGTAAGGCCTTATGTATATCCTTCCACTTAAAACAGTCAATAAAACATTAAGCAAAGCTTTAATTAAAAGCAAATCTGCCATATTGCAGGCCTTCCACCCCCTGAAAAAAATTTGTTTAGAAAAAGATCAAGGATATGGTGAAGTAATTCTGATTAATGTTGCTAAAGCTAGGCACGTACTGCACACCACCTGAATATGCAAGCCCCAAATCATAAAAATATCAGCATGCAAAACATGCCGTCATTTGCATACATTTTTGATTTTGGATTTCCTTGCTATTTAAATATGCAGTTAGAAATAGTCCAGCACTGCCTCTTGCGCTGTCACGCTGCACACTCACACTGTCATTGGTCCTGATGGAACTCTTCCGCTTCAAAGGGAGCTTTGCAATGAAGAAGAGAATGAGCAAATATTTGAATTGCAAAAACACATCATCTTCCGAGGGGAAAAAATTCTAGACAACTTTTTAGAGTTAAAGACACCCCCAACCCCCAGCAAGCTAACCCTCTGCACACAGCACAAAAAAGTCAACATATTCATAGCGTAAGCACTCTTCCTGCTAATTTACCATATCCAAATTTGTGTAATGGGATATGACACATTTTAGAGGGGATTGCAGGAAAAAAACTTTAATTTGAGGAGAGAACCATAAAATGTTTAAGCTGCCCCTGTATTTAACTAAAATCCACCACACAAATCCAGGTTCTCAGACAACCTGACATGGGTTTGATTACAGACTGAAGTGTAATTAGCTATTTAAGTTATCCTCTGGAAGGTTGCAGTGAGCAGCGCTACCATCCTTACTAGCTATTTCAGCATAACTAAAGAGACCTTTAGATTCTTGAGGAGTACCATTCCCCTCAGGATTCAGCACAGCCAGTTTACAGTCATTTACATGCAGCCACTCCAGGAGAATCTCTGGCAGCTTCCAACTTTTGCAGAAGTTAGTGAAAAAAAGTGCAATAAATAATCTTCATGACAAATCAATAATATGTCTCATTGCATATTTGAAAGTATGAACTCCCCAATTTGATGCCAGGATAAATACAACATATAAGCCAAAACTTACAAGTCTAGCCATGAAGGCCATGAACAACATTAACAGCAATAAATACCCATCTTCAGACATCTGAAAAAACACCCCTGCAAAGGGGGAAAACACTCATCTCCTCTGTTTATGATTGTAAATTTATTTACCACAGGCTCAGTACTACCTTGAATTTTAAATTGGGGAAAATGTGAGCGTCTCAAAAACACACTCAGAAAATGTCTAGGACACATGGAGAATGAAGTAAGGGGCAAAATAAACTGTGGAAATACACGAAATCAGCTACCAGTGGAAAAAAAGTCAAGGGTACATTTTTTTTACAAGCACGTTAAAGCTTCCAGTGTAAGACAAATAATTTGTGGATTCCTTACAATAATTAGAGGATCTATTCACGTTTAGTGTTACCTTAATTTTAAATTATATTTAAACATAATTCTTAAATACAAATCAACCTGTAATCACAGTTTTAAAATGCTTAATTCTTGTCATCTCTTAACACATGTTTAGCATTACCCGGAGCGCTTCAATACACCATCCACATCACACCTCCCACCAGTACAACCCTCCAGTGGTCTCTACTCCTTGTGAATTGCCTACCTACATGTAGACAACTTGGAGACAGGTCTGAGCAGAAATCAAACCTGAATGATGGATAGCTTTACTGCACAATGACCTCTGTCACTGGGTTCTTGCCCTAAATCAATGCTAGCGATAAGGGCCCTGCGCCAGCGCTCACCTTGGTATGTTCACCAGCAGACCTTATCTATGGCAGGAGGAAGTATGAGTAATAACCAAAGACAAGCCGCGACAAAACCACTAACCCCACCTTGTCAAACATAATTTACAATGTATATCCTGCTACCTTCCCCTCCTCCTCTGCTGATGTTAAAATTGTAATTATGAGAACCAGAGAGATTTGGGATTGTGTGTTTGGAAGATTAACCTGTTATAGGTTGGTGGGAATACTTTGTGCATATCTTTGGCCCAAGGAGACTGAGGACTACTCATGATATGCTGAGGAGCACATTCACACATTCATTCATTCAAAAAAAAAAAAAAAAATGAATAGGGCCGTTAAATTTCAGCACTGTCAGGTCTGTGTGGAGTGGCCAAACTTTCAGTGATGCATACAAAGAGAGGTTGGAGGTTGAAGTTGAGAGGAGGGCTGAGAGGAAGTAGAAGCGAAGACTTTAAGATGATTACAGCATTGAGAACTCTGGGACCTCTCAGTACTTTTTCATTTGACTGTGCATCTGATAAAGTGTGTGTGTGTGACATAGAGAGAGAGACAGAGAGCACAGTGAGAGAGCAAGCATGCTTCCAGGCAGTCGCATCAAAATGGAGAGAGAGCCCAAACATGACATCAAACGTTGCAATTAGCTGACCCCTTTCTCCTAGAGTCACAGTTTGAAAAGCTCTGTCTTTAAAACTCTGATTAAAATACGTTTGCTTTCTCATTCAAAATGACATTTGACAAGGTTAGTAATATTTCAGCTAACTGCAAAAACATTCTTGTGGCCATAATCCTTTTTTTCCATCACTTTGCAGGGGCGCAGGTAACCTCAGAGTGAGTTTCCCATGAACTCAGTGCAACAATTTGAAAACAAAACGGCCAGGGGAGAAAAAAAAAGGAAGAGTAGTTCAAAGTTTCACTGGAGAGTGTTTTGTTTCACCCGGGCAGTTGAAGCTAAATGTTTTGCGATCATTATTCAGAGAATTTATCCCCTTTCTAATTTAAACCACAACGAATATTCAGAACAGAGCCAGTAGTCTTTTCTCTAACCACGAGCTCCATCCTTAGCAGGAACTCAGGGGGGCTGAGGACTGTCAGCAGCTCTGGGGATAGAGTTCCTCAAACTGTTAAACTCCCTCATCGCCAAATTAGGAGAGGTGTACTCTGCAGTCCAATTTTCTGTCCATAGGAAAAGTAATCTAAAAAGTAAAGTAAGATGCAGTTTAATGGGGCATGACAGTATGGATATATAATAGCATTTTTTTCCAAAGGGTATGTCGCAGTAACAACACAGTTTTGGAATCAATGTTGAGCCCAAGTTTTTGTTTTTTTTTAAAGGGCGACAAAAGAATCAGCAAACTCAAATAAACAAAATGTAAATGGTGTCTGAGACAGTCTATGTCAGTGTGCAGTCCTGACAAAACAAGCCGAAGATAAGCAATGAATAAGGGGAAGGGATCAGAGATGGTCAGGCCAAAACTCTGTGTAAAGTTAATAGTTTTCACATCCATTCTAGACGCAGAAGAAGAGAATGTGAAGTGTCGGGCCGGACAGTGAGCCAGCCCAGGCTTAGCTGCAGCTGTGCTCAAATTGAAGTGGCACTTTCTATCAGAGGCCTTTCACCAGACAGCTCTATTCTGCCCTTTCACTCGTAACCTCCATGACACACAGACACCCATTACAAAAAATAAGAGTGGTCATTTACAACACACAGCCGTCATTGAAGAGACAGATTCCGGGTTTAACATGGGGGAAGATTCATGGTGTGAACGTGCCAGCTGATAGAGATATCACTCAAAATGAGAAATACATTTCTGCGACATCTCTGTGGCGGCTGTTCAAAGGGGGCGGCTTGAAGCCCAAAACTCTGCGCAGAGTTTATATTTCACTTGTTCAGAAATGTATGCCTGTGTTATCTTGCATCAGTCCAGAGGAACAGGATTGGGTATCGTCTGTTTCAACTTTCCGCCTATGATGAAACGTTTCATCGACGGACTACGGAGTTGGAATTTGGATCATATCATTACCCTGTTAACTCCTTAAGCCCTTGTCAAAAAGGTTTGGTTTATGGTGCTCATTTAAAATACATAATAGAGGGAAAAAAACATAATAGCATTATTAACACAAGAGAGGGGAAAGAATAAATTAGCAGTCATATTGACTGAACATTTATTCTAATAAGTTTTAATAGGGCGCAGTGGCCAAAAGCATTTTTTTTTTCTGATCATTTATAGACCTGACAGAGCATGTGGAGACAAATCTGTTGACCTGTTAGATCTTGTACATTAACTCTCAGAATTGATGAGCAAAATCAGAGGGTCAGCTCTTGGACACAGGCTCCTCATGTGTCTTTGATTACACACTCCCACTAAGGGATAGGCAGGCAGAGATGTTTAAGCTATCAGGCAATCAGACCGCAGAGAGACGTGAAACTCAAACCAGAGACGGGAGAGGGAGAGGGCTGCCTGGGAACAAAGATGGGGGAAGAGGGTCCTGATGAAGCTCTTTAACAAATGCCAGGCCGGTGAGGAAAGACTCAGAAGTGCTTGTATCTCTTTCACTGTTTCTGGCAACGATGCACTGAAATGAATTAATACTGAAATATAAAGCAAAGTTCACAAAAACAAATACCTCTTCATCTGGTGTTTAAATTCAGTTACTTATGGTACATCAATCAAAATGACTGCCATGAGGTACAATCAGATATAGGTCTTATATACCGAAACAAACAATTCAAACCATATATCAACATTATTCTGGGGAATGGATGAGGTCATATGGTGAATGAAAAATGTAAAAATACTGTCGTTACTAATATTTAGAATGATGGGCACAAATTCAAAACAGTATAGATGTATTAAACATCATCTATTGTTGAAGAGACTAATGGGTGTGTTGCTGATGTACATTTTTATGGGTCTGATTGCAATAATTTTGTTATTCTATAAAATTGTATCTTTTATTTAGCCGGGGAGCTGAGGACGTAACAAGAAAAAACAAAGCAAACCCTTTCCCACTTCATGCTGAATTTCTAAAGCTTTGTTCGAGGTATAAATCACCAGAAGCTTTCTATCAGGATCTTTCTGCGGTCAGTGCACAAAGAGGTCAAAATGAGTGAGGATAGCACTCAGAACTGAAAATTAAAAGTACCACAAACCACAAAAAAGTGTATGCATATGTGTATGCACATGTACACCAATATCATATTTTTTTTCTGGGCCATTGTGCATACTGATTATAAGTAATCACAGAGACCAATAACTGATATTTGGAACTGATATATATTTGCAGAAAAAATTACAATCTTGGTGTCAAAATTTAGAATAACACAAACTGCAAAACAAAACTTAATTGAAATGTCGTAAGCATATATTCAATTGAAAGTGCAGGGAGCTCCCAGCAGCATTTCTTATAAGGTTAACTGAAAAATGTAATAAGTAAATAAATAAGCAAAATAACTGTATGTATTCCAGACTGCTTTCCCTGGTGCTGGTTGAGTGCAATACTGCACTTCTAGACCTTTTCTAGAGCATCCATCCGCAGTGAGGGTTTTGAGAAAGAGTTAAAAGTGGGGCCGCAGGCTGACATATGCCTAATGCATGATTATGCTTCATTTATTACAGCAAAACAGCTTTAGAACTCCTTTAGTTGGTTTCCGTTATTTAAATGTTATACATTAACAACATGTGATAGAAGAACCTGTCATTCAGAGCTACGCTACTTCATTACTAATGATTTCTGTAGCTGACTATGTGCTACAGTACTATGTACTGTAATATCAATAGACATGACTATTCAACTCTTGACAACATTGCTTGAGACAACAGAATGGTGACTACAGGCAGAGACAGGCAGCTGCATCAGAGCCAAAGTTGCGCATTTTGAAATTAATTAATTTTTTTCAGCAATTGGATAAAAAAAAAATGCTGCATATTGGATTTGATAATCGATGTGTCTATCCTTCTATCTAAGAAGTTTGAAAGATACACAAGAAGTGTATAGTGTGTAGAGGGGAAATAAGCATAGGTGGTGTAACAAAAAAAACAAGGAAAAAAAAAGAAAACAAGGTTATGTGAGGGACAGTGAGCCTATAAAAAGAAGCCTACTGTCTAGGTTATCTATAAGGAACCACTTATCACAAGCGACCAGCTCCACACAGTGACTGATGGGCCTCCACAGACCATGAGTACCAGCACATTATCTGGTACACACAGAGCTGCTCTTTAAACACAAAGGCAGAAGTATGAAGCATTGTTTTCTTGGCTGTCATTTGGTAAAAATATTCTAGTTATTTTTGGTCTGAGAAGAAAGAGTGTTTACCATTTTTGTGCCCAGAAACACACAAGACATTGCTGACCAACATATAAATTAAAGCTAAGATAAACTGGCTAAACCATTCATTTGGAGCATGTAAAAGACCATTGATTTAAGCCAAAGTAGCTCCTAAAAGGTTCATTTAAATCTTGAAGTATACTATTAAAAATGAGCACCAGTGTTTCTATACCATGCGTGGAGCAATGCTTGCAGGTCAACCTAACAAAATCAATAAAATCATGAGGAAAAAAAAACATCAAGGACATCGTGATCTTCCATAAAAAGGTGTTAAACATTGCCCATATTATGAAGTTGCACATCCATAACTAAAATATGCATTCTTCTTCTATCCATGTGACCTTAAATCACAATGTCAGACTATACTGAAAGATTTAAAAACAAAAGACCAAATTGTTGGTGGTAAAGAATTATTTTTTCAGAGCTTTTCTTGGTTGCATTTGCATCTGCATGTGACAGGCTGGCCTCATGGTCCAGTGCCCTCCTTAGACCTTGGGAGGACACTGGAGGATGTATCTGATGGCCTCTTTCATCCCCCTTTACAGAGAGGTTAAGATGCAATTAAGCCCTTTAGTTGAGCAGCATTAAGATGCTTTTGAAGCAGCTGTGGAGGTGCATGAAATTAAATACTTAAAAGGCCTCATGAACCAAAGGTACTACAAGGCATTAAATATTTGTACTGTAGTCTTATGCCTATAGAACTTAATTGTGTTAGGGGGCTTTTTGATAGATTGAAAGAGCACAAACTTTGTATAACAACAAACCTTACTAAAATTATCTTCCCATTTCCAGTTATCTCTCTTCAACTTTCTGCAGAAGTGAAGGGAGGAAGAAGTGTACACACAGACCTCTGTGAGACACAGCAAGCATCATGTACTGTGAGCACAATCTATTTGTCTGGGCTATCTTCGTGTCAAGAAAATATTACTCCAAGTTTACAAATAGAGTGTAATGCAGACCTGAATGTCTTTTGGGGGTCAGGCAGCTATCGAAATTCTCCTGCTACACTGAGTTTTACAAAAAGCCTTTCTAATCCTTGCCCACTACCTTCTGTGTGTTTGACAAATGCTCTTGACTTCTTCCTGGAATGAAACCCATAAGGTCACTGCAAAAGTAAAAAGGAGGAGGAGAAGGGGGGAAAAGGCACTGAGACTGAGAAAATGGGGGGGGGGGGGGGGGGGGGGGGGTATGGGGGAGTGTGTCTCTGTAAGTCTGATGACATACATCGTGAAAGCTGACAAAAAAATGTACGTTCATCTTTAAAAAAGTTCCATAGCAAAACAGGAATTCATGGAGCAGACATGCTTGCAGCCCATTTTACTTGAGGCTTTCTTCTCCATCTCACAGTGTCACAGGCAAGCAGTAAGACAGGAGGAGGGATATATATCGCTGGGATGCCGCTTTCTGTCCCGCTCCTTGTTTATACACACAGCGGCCGTGTCAAAGCTGCTCTCACACTCAATGGTAAATGACAAATTTGGATAATGCACACATACAACCCTACTAAAATAAATAGGAGACATGGAGGCTTAACCAGAGCTAAATCCTGAGGCTGCTGGAGACCTGAGAGTGCGGATTACACCCCAGACGCCTTAAACAATGCATCCAAATGTGCATCCTTAAAAGCATGAAATCCTTGAAGCATCAGAGCTGCCTTGTCATTTGCCATTAATATTCCAAGTTGCTTATGCTTTGGGGGCCAGCATTGCACTTGTGTGTGCTGATGTGCCCTAAAACTAACACTTGCAAAGCCCTAAAGGAACCACCATTGTGGATAACTATTTTTCTAGCTGTGGAATATTCTAAGAGAGGATGTCATAACAAAGGAAACAATAAAAGAGGCCACGTTCCTGCACTGCATGGGGTATCCATAACTATAAATAGGAGGAAGGCAATGTCAGAGGCACTTACACTTTACCAGGAAAACTGATATTTGTGCTTTCAAAAAACAGAGGAAATTAAGCTTGAACTAGAATTTTCCACACATATAAAGCTCCACAACCTTAAAATCTCGTACAATACAGAAGCTTATTTACCAAAAGAAACTGGAACTGCTATGTGTAGAGGAACAACTATTAACATACTTATCACATCATACATTGCATTACTATGATTATAGTTATTGTTTTAAAGGCCACTATATCATGATGGATTTTTTCCCCCTTTCTTTGTTGTACACATCCCTGACAGGAAGGTGAGGTAAAGTATGGCGGGGCACAGGTCCTGGAGGTGTCGCATCGTCACCCCAGAAGCGCCAGTACCTGTCCTCAGGGACGGCCCTGTAATGTCCAGCCTCATTGGATCAGCAGCAGCCTGTGGGCGCCCTCTCTCAGGTGACATCCCCTATCTACTCTGGCTCTCTGATGGCCCTGCTGCTGCTGAGGCTTTTATTACTCCTATGCTACAACTGCATTAAAAGATGCCCGGCTATTTTGCGAACAAATACATGTAGGTGTGCTCTATATGTACATGCACGCATTTTGACATGAGAAAATACCTAATTTCTGTTTAACTAGTTGTACACATAAAAGCAAACTATCTATATAGGCATAAAACTTTTATTTTAAAAGATGAAGGCATAAGGAGATGAATTTAATAAAGGTTGTCTACAAAACACCATGCCATTACACTCTACTAATTAAGCATTCCTGTTGTCACTTCTTTGGAAAGTTCAACAAAAAATGATGGACATGTCCATTAAAAGCGGATGGCAATGTACAACATCTTGAATCAAGAAATTAATTTGATGTCGCAAGTGGATTGACGGTTCTGAGGCTATAACAGAATTACCTTGCAATTTCAGCTGTAAAATCTACAGCATACAGTCCCAGATATAATTGGAAAAAGTTCACAAAGAACTCAAGATGTCTAATTGCAGCTGTGTCAACTAACATAAAACATCACATAAATCAGATTTCTGTCTATTCATTAGCCAATGTGTCAGCGAGCAAATTAGTGATGTTGTAGGAACAGTCTGGCGAGTCTTCAGAATTATGACTTCCTCATTAATTGTAGTTTTGCTTCCATTATGTTCGTCAAAAAAGTGTTACAAGAAAGGACAAGCACTAATCTCATTTGCGCAACAGATCTGAATGGAGATCGATATGTGCTTTTGGAGCATGAGAATCTTCTGCTGGTAATTATGGGAGGACATAAATTAACTATATTACAATAGGGCATGACTTTCAAAATTACTAAAACAAAAGAGCCAGATAAAACATAATGCCTGTGCTTGCATTCAAGCCTCAGTAAATTTCCGTGTGGTCAAGCCAGATGATGTATAATGGCAAACCCAAAAGTCTTAACCCCCATTTCAAATGAGGGAGAAATGAGGCATACTGTCCCATTATATTGCTATAAATCATTTTTTTGTGGATGGCTGACAGCTTTTTATCAGATCTAACCTTTTCAAGCCTCCATTAAGAGTGCTAACATTTTCAACTCTGACACATTTGCAGTTTACGCATCTTGCAGCTGATTTGCTTTGGGAGGGGGCAAGCTGGCACTCATGCTCATTTCCACAGAGGCTGTCCATTGTGTTGGGCTGGCTAGAATGGGGGAGGGAAAATGGGGAACAGCAGACTCTGAATCTGCTTCTTTGACTCTACATTTATCCCTTTAATTTGCTATACTACTGTGTAAAGTGCCTTTTTTATGGTAAACAGGATATTCTGATTATTGATATGATTATCTATTGATTCTTTCACTATACACTGCTGCTGGAGGGCAGTTAGTGGCCACACAGATCCTTCATAAGCTGACAAATTTAAAATGAATGGACTTTCTCATAGACGATTTGCTGTCAGACTTTGAAAAAGGCAAAGACTAGACAAACAGTATACAAAAGAAAAGCATTATATCAGTTTAAGAGGAACCTTTGAAGCCATTTTTGTCTAAGTCGTGCTTTGTGAATGTGCTTTGCTGTGAAAGGCTGCAGAGTTAATGTTTTGACTGATTTTTACAGTATTATCTTCTACAAGCTGTGATACACAGTCTCCTGACAGTGAGGACCAATCATTGATCTATGGATCCATCTATTTATCCATCCATCAAGTATTACAACTTCTTTGGTGTCTTTTGTCCTCCATTTCAGATACACATCCTTTACAAGGGGACTCCACAACAACACTGATAACAACATATTAAGTAAATAAACCTGATGGGGACCACTGCAGTAACATGGTCCAAATTTGCAATAAACAGTGATAAAAACCCAAATTTTCTATTTGGATTGATTTGCAGAATCTTTGCAAATCCATCACAACGGCTAAAGAGCACCAACATTAAGGAAGTCAGCATATAATTGTATGGCTTCTTGTAAGTGTGTGATAAGCTGAACTAATCAGACAAATACAAGGCAGAACTTTAGCTGCTGCTAGGAGAGTTATGAGGGGAACTTTGCCAACCATAATTGATTTAAGTACACCATAATCAAGAAGGGGCAGTTAAGGTGGTACCACACAAGGGTCCATATTTCATTACATGCTGTGTTTAACCTTACCCACTTCTCCTAAAACACACAAGAGGCTCATTATGTGTTTAATATTCACCAGCAGGTGAATAATTTTTATGCAACTCTGATAGTTGGGCGAGATGGATAACTCAATTATCTGAACATCCGTCAGAGCAGAGGGCTCGCTGGCTCTGGAACGCCACCAGCTAAGATTGATGGCTGGAAGACACCAATAGCTGCTGCTTCGCCATCTCATCCAGGCACTGGGCCTGAACACGCCGTTTGATTCTGCAGAAGACCGTTTTTCTCTCCTTTTTTCCCCCTCTTTTCTCTTTTTTCTTGGGAGCATTGTAGGTGAAGCGTCATTACCCCTCACTCCACTGAAGAGGGGTTCATTATGGGGTTAGTGTGTTGGCAAGACTATTGTTTGGATGATGAATGCTGTTGGTGAGAGCTTTGGAGAGAAAATTAGTTATGTTTTTTTTTTTCCGTCTATAAAAACATGTCCCCATAGCTCACTCTGCAATGCTTGAGGGCAAAGCAAGAACAATTAACACAAGCAATGGGTGAAGCAGTTCAGTTAAAGCAAAGAGGGAATTCATGAAAAATAAGCAAATCACTGGAAATGTCAATCAGGGGCAATGAAGTAATTACAAACACTGCAGTGCAATTCCAAGGGCAGTCAAAAAGAAAACTGAAAGGTTTAGAGTCAAGCACTGAAATCTGAGTTTGAGGAATGGGCAAACACCCTAAACATCGGCCCTTCAGGGCCTGTCTCATAAACTGAAACCAACTAATGAGAAGTGAAAGCAGGATGATGTCACCCCATCACTCTCTTGTCCCTGTTTCTCGATTGGTTTATGTTTTTGTGACCACAAAGCGCTGACCCCAAATTCACTGCCTTCACTTTGCAAACACACACAAATATGCACAAGTGCACACCCTCTTGTACATCAGATGATAATGCATAAGGTCTAACAATAAGAGAAGGATGAAGCACATTTGGAAATGTCAGCAGTAAATGTCAATTAAAAATTACAAGGGTGCTGGAAAAGGTAGGGTCTGAAGGGACTGACATTTTTTCTTTTTTGACATGACAATGTTTATCTGACCGGGCTGCTGGCTGACATGATGGGATCTACTTTGTCAGTTCCTTAATACACTTGGACAAGGCCGCCCCAGTGAATATCAATGAAAGACACCCGTGAGCAAATATGTAAGGCTCAGAGCAACCCTAACCATCCAATCAAGCTGCTTTTATCCTGATATTTTGACCTACTGTAAACTAATGCAATGAGTAACAAAGAGGAAAACCAAAGACAGATCAATGGCATTTTTTTTTCATCTAAACCAAGAAAGCACATTGACTTACAGTGAAATAAGGAGACATCTGATCTTCATGTCATGCAGCAATCATTTAAGAACTTTTTCATTAGCCATGATCTAGGACTATTTTGGAGCTTAAATATAGCCCTTTTTCCATTCACCAGACAGAGGCATTTAATGAGGCCTAAAAGCTGGTAGCCATCAGACTAGCCCTTTTTAAAGCCACACCTCAGTGACTTTTAGTTCCTGATGTCAATAATAGTAAAAAAAAAAAAAAAAAAAGGAAAAAAAAGGACAGAGCTTTTCCTTCTGGAAGCAGGTCATTTCCAAATAAAACTATGTTATTCTGAGAAAAGAAAACACACCATTGATTATGACCTTGACCTTATCTCTCACATTTGAACGATTCAATGATATCGGATGAGTCATCTTCCCTGAAAATCAAATAATTGTTCTGCAGGCAGCTTCTGGGTGTAAACGGTAGGTCAGTCATCTATAGGCAGGGATACTTTTTATTTTTGTTGACTTCAGTTACGAATAAATTTGATTTAGTTTTAACCTTAATTTATGTGTGACTCCCATTTTTGTTACTTACTCTAGGCTTGTTTGTGACAGCAACTGTAGGCTAAAATTAGAGAGAGGGGCCAACCTATTTTAAATGACAATGAAAACGGGTTTTCTATATCAGGAAAATTCTGGTATAGATAAATCTTTCACTATCTTATCAGTGATAGGAAGACAATAGAAGGATTATTTTAGGTTGGGGGGGGGGCATGCATACAAAACCACACATGAAAAGTAATTCCGGGTAAACAACTTCTTTTTCTGTGCTGTGGTCTTGATAGATCCAAAAATATGATCCTGTTCTGGTGCTGTACATGCACAAAGAAAACAAAAACAAACAGAGAAAGAGAGAGTCCGGCTGTGCCCAGGGTGTGGAACCTCCTGGTGCTCAAGCGCCATGTCACAACATGTCAGCTGGCCGTCATGGCTGACGGGGGCCGGGGCCATAGTGAGGCAAATGGAGGCAGTGGGGGCAACTTTTCAACTTGGTGACTGGAACCTTGTGCCACGGGAGGCTGGAATGTGAAGACCATGTGTGGCCGACCCATTCTCTTCTCACTGTGTGTGCTCTACCTGATTATTTCAGTTTGAAATGAAGTTCATATAACACTGAGTATTGCACTAAATGATCTGGATAATGGCTGATGACACTTTGTATGACAGGTGCTCATAGCCAATATTTTTTGCTGACATTAAATAGCGAAAGGCTGACCTGTCCAATTTATTTATCGGCTAGGACACAATGTGACATTTGCAGCCTTTAAACTATGAACTAGCACATGAATTACTATATAAAAAGGGACCTAACCTTATAACCTCATTGTAAGTCTTATGTTGGTGTTCTCTGTGTAAAGGTAATCCTGATCAAAATCGTGTTTTAAGAGACAATGAAATAAGTCTTTATTCGTCTTAAGCACTGAAACACACACACATTCATATGCATACACACACACACACACACCTCTGCCCCCCGCCCCCAGGGTCAGACCACAAGGGCCCGTTCCTGTCCAGAGGTTCTCATGACAACAGATGCAATGGATTAATCACCCATTTCCCAGCTTTCCTACGAAAACAATATGTGTACTCTGGAAAACAATCAAGCTCACAAACAGACCATTCAGGTCGTAAAGGGCTCCAATGACAGGGGTGGATGTGGAAGTAGTGCGATGTGCACATGCACCATATGGAAGTCTGGGGTTAGTGTGGCCTATGCCAGGGAGGAAGTGGTTCGCGTTGTAAGACAGAGATATGAGCTGCAGTTATAACACTGAGAAAAGTTGATTGTGGCTCATGGTAAAAAAGGAGAAGTTATTAACAATAAGCAGACTGGGAATATAGTAGTTGCAACATTATGTGGTTAATTCAGACAAAGCAAATAAAACAGAATACAAACAATACAGAGAGAGTAGACTCACCTGTTCCAGTAGCTCCAGAACTGCTCATTGAGATAGGTGCGATGACTGTGGTCGTCTCCAAATGAGGCTTTGCTTTCAATCCAGTGTACAATGTGTCCCTCCACGGCTTTTCATAAACAGAAACACACAGCAACACTGAGAAAACTGGTGACAGGAAAGCCACATAGGCAAGATCCAGAAGGGCCAATGACATTTTGTTTGTTTGTTTTTTTGTCCTATCAATCACATAAATCAAATAAGACCTGGCATTAAAATGCCAACATTTCGACAACTGCATAAAGCTTTTTGAGGAAAAGGCACTTCAGTAAGGCAAGCTGTTATTTCAGATAAAATAATGACATTTATAATGTAAATACTAACCAACTGGAACCTCCAGGATGATATCAGGTGTTTTGTCATAGCCCATAGCTCTCAGTTGGTTTTCATCTACAGGAGATAAAGTGCAGAATTTTAGCATTTGACTGTTTTACTTAACAAACTCTATTAGGCAGTCAGCTTATTGTATGAATATTAATCACGGGCTACTGACCTAACCACATTCACCAAGGTGCTGGTAACAAAATCTCTCAATGCGAGCAAAGCAGACAAAGTAACAGTAGAGGACAGCAAGCACAGTAAAACCATTAACTACATCTGCCACATATTTGCTTTCGTTGCACAAAAAAACGTAAAGCCCAGTTACAGAGCTGCGCTCCTGTTTGGATTTTGGCAGCGCTTTATAAAATATACAGCAAGAGGACAAAGTTGGCATATAGCCTCTCCAAGCCTGACCTCTGCCTGCAAACGCTGCAGCCATTGTCCTTGACTTCTGGCGTGCTTCGGCCATTATCCCTACAACACCTGATTTCTCCATTAAATCTCAGACTGACCAGGTCATTCAGTTCCAAAGGCCTGCCTCTTTGTCTCCAGCCAAGCTCAACTAATGGGGCATGGAAGGGAATTGAGGAGAGATGGAGGGTGGCGGTGTCAGTGGTGGTGAGGAGGTAGCATCAGCCAAGGATGGAGAAAGAGAGCCGAGTGAGGTCAGTGAGGCTGCCAGGGGCCTGCAGAGGGGTATTGTGGGTGTACGTGTGTGTGGTAAGACGGGGACCTCAATTCACTCCTACTGGGCTGTTGACATTGTCATGTGGCTCTGATCGCCTTTTTACATCACCTTTGATTAAAATTAATGGGCCATCCCTGCTGTTGGGTAGCTTATTTCCAATCCATTTATCAGATGGGGTGAGGCTGCATCAGTGGCCCTCATGCCCCCCGAACTCTGACAGTTTTAGAACAGTCCTCTGTAAAGCCCTGAAGAAAGGTCAGCACTCCAGGTCCAAATAAATGATATGGTCTTAATGACAGAGGGAATGACTTTTATCCCTCATCAGTCATCTGACCTAGGGGATGGTGATGGGACGGTGATGATGGGATAAGTGGGGTGGGGGGACTCCACCTTGATTTAATATTGTTGGAACAAAACAATGTTGTTAGGAAAGTAGGTATTAAGTATATTATTACACAAATTCAGTTGGTTAAAATATTAGAAATCACTGCCCTGTTACAATTTTCTTTACTTCTAGACATTAAAGTCCTAACAGTACCTACTGCGGTCAACAATTCCCTTAATGGCATTACCATATTCTTTGTGTTCACGTAAACAGAAACAGGCCTATTTCATCCATTTTTGAAAAATAAACAAATAAATACTTAACAGCAACCTGAGAAGACCAAACATTCCAACTGATGAAACCTTAAGAGCTACCTTTGTAGCTTTTATTCTTTAAATATTCATTGTAGGCTGGTGCATAAACATTCAAGGATATTTGATAACAGCTCCTGGGTTCAAATCAATAGGAGATAAGATCCACTGCATCAGTCATGTCCAGGTCCTCCTTTACCAAGCTCACACGAAGGCAACACTGCCACAACCAAAGTGACTTTAAAAACGTGATGAGAAGGTCAAGAATTGGCTTACCCAGAAAGGAAAGGTTCCTCTCCTTTAGTTTGTCACGGAGTAGCACCTCATGCTCTTGGCCGATAGCGCTGAGAAAAGAGAGTCAAGGATTCCAACATACAGAACAGTAACAGCAGTATTTTCTAGTGGTGAAAGAAGTGCAATGCATTCACAATGCATCTTACTATATAAGCAAAATATACTTAAAGTAACAAAAGTAACAATATTCATTATAGAGAATGACCCCTTTCACAGTGTTTCAAAGTGAGAATATTTCAGTCTGTTTTTAATTAAAGACATTGTTTAAAAATATACAAGATAAGATGGGTGTATCTGGAAACAGAAGACAATAAGGCTCATTGCTGCAGTACAACTATGAAAAAGTTGATTTCATAAAGTTCTGTTGATTAGCATCCATACCACTGAAACATTCCCACTGCACTGTCATTTTATATATATGAAAATATATATGAAACTAATTCCTTAAGAGTTTTAAGGAATTAGTTTAATATAAATGGGAAGAGGTTTTTTTTTCTCTGAACAAATTATCATGTGACAGAAGCAGTTATGACATGTATGGTTCACAGTCTGTAATATGCAAAATGCATATGTGAGGCGATACAAGCTCAACTGTGCAAGTGTATGTTGACACAAGATAAATTTAAGGATCTGCTCCACTCTTCTATTGGCTTACTATGCAAAGTGGAAGCCACTCCTCTTCATGCTGATGTATAGCGAAAGCACCATCAGAGTTTTCAGGTCAACCTTAATCCGTTTTCACAGCAAATATCCGAAGTGCATTACGTAAATGAGGAAGACGAAACAAATGCCAATTTGGCAAAATGCATAGAGCACATGGACTAGCGGCTCCACTCATTCCTCTAAAATCTTTGAAGGAAACGCTTTTACAATAAATGCCATTTTGCATCAGGATGCATAGTGCTTGACGCCACAGAAAAGCAAGGTATCTTATGCATAACTTGACTACTCCAAGAGACAGAGAGAAAAGTATTGTACTACCCCCAACAAACAGTGATCACTCAAAATGGCTTCTAATTAATACATGCATTTCCTTATTGACACACATGCATTAAGTGCTATCCCACTCGTGTGGATGGAGCTCTTTGAAAGCATAGCAATGGGGCAGTTACCATGAACTCTCTGTGGCGGAGTAACTGACTCTAAGTTGACACTGATGAGGACTGCCAAAGAAAGGTGGAAAAGGGGGATATGGAAGGAGGGCAGGGTGGGACAGGGTTCACTGGCTATGAACAGAACGACCCAGCCCTTCTGCACAGCAAAGCCTGGACAGACACAGAGCCATACAGACATACACATGTACACTCATTCAAATAAGTCTCCTCCCCCAGGAAATAGTTGGTCTGCTACCCAGCTGCTTGCCCCTAAATAGCCTGGGCTCCAATTCTGCCCCTACAGTCAAGGGTAAGGAGGGGGTATTTGTAGCTAGGCAAAGAAAGGGAAGAGGAAACACCGGGAACATAAGGGGTACATTTGAATTATGAAAAGATAAAACAAAACCAATGTGCAATCAAAATTATTAGTTCAAGTTGGACCGATGTGCCAAGAACTCTCCGTGGTGCTGAATGAACAGCATGAGAATTATCAGAGCTAAATACAGTAATGAATTTAAAATATCAAATGATCTGGGTTAAATAAAATGCCCAACAAAAGAACACATCAACCATTATGAGGCTTATGAATACTAATTTTTTTCTTGTATCATAGAACATTGGGTCTGATCCACTGCGTGCACATGAGAGAGATGCATTTAGATGAGTCTATCCTCTTCCCCTCCTCTTTCCTCCATCACCTTCCAGCCCCTGTATCGGTGATAGTGGGATGGCAGGCAGAATGAAACACTTCCTCTGTGAAGCAGAACTTTTATGTCAGGTGAAGCCAGACACATCTCATCCCCTTCAATAGCTCCTCGTCAATTTCAGGCTTAAAATTTTATGGGATAGGATACTGTTTGATGCAGTCTACCAGCGGTCCATAACAGCAGTCATTTATTGTGCACTGAAAAGAGGGGGAAGAAATATTATGGCGTGTGAAAAGGGTGGGTGGGTGGAAGGGAGCTGAGGGAAGGAAGCCCATACAGTGTTGGGAAAGGAGAAAACACAGGAGATGCTGGCAGATTGGCAGGCATGACCGCCGGCTCTCACGTGACCTCATCAGCAAACATGAGCGGCTGATGCTGTCTGTCAGCCAGGTGCTACGTTTAAAAACTCACTGTACATAAGCAGGAGACGTGTTTCATGACAAAGGGTAGGGATACAAACTTTACAAAAAATAATCTAAATTTTAATTGAAGTTATTAAAACATAAATATCATTTCATGACATCAAACTATTTAAATGATTTCATATAATATTTAAGCTTCAATTTAAAATGTAAAACACTTACTTGGTAAACGTTGTTGGCCAAAATTTGGTCCGGAATTAACGATGGCTCCTTAAGCATGCTGTTGAGGACTGTTTTAGAGGCTGAGAACAAGAGAGAAAGACAAGAAGGGCAGAGAAACAAATTCAAAAAATCACATCAATATTATTACACAAATGACACCACACACCAGAGCCTGTCTAATGTCTTACAAATGTGGAAGAAAAAAAATCTAATTGTTAGAAAAGTAATCCATTAAAATATAGACACAAAGATGGGCTTGACACACTGTAATTCACCACGCCACTGTTAGTGCAGTATTTTCATACTAGTCCATTAGATGGCTGCTTGGTGTCTATACAGATTTTCTATAGATAAATGTTTCAGTCCAGAGCACAGGAGCCCCATGTAGTTTATCTATGTTATGAACTCTGACTATTCTGCATCTCTCATCCCCATTCTTGCTCTACTAACATTATAAATCAGAAAGGAAAGCCCGCTGGATTGATTCGCTGGTACTGCAACAGCAAAAAATTCCTTAAATCATTTCTTAAAAAGATCTGGATTAAATGGATTGTATCATTGTGTGACGAAATGGTTGAGGCACGCCATTTTAGTGATATATATGCACATGATCCTGACAGACTTGCAGCAATACAGACAATACAAAGAATGTTTCTATTCACATCTCAGACATGGATGGTTTCTATACCAACACTGCACAGAGATTCTCAAGCTCATCTAGAAAATTGTGCACTGTTTATAAGTGTTAAACACAGGTCAGCTTATTTGAAGATTTAAAAAAAAAAAAAAAAACTAGATAAAAAAACGAGTTAAAAACCCCAAATGAAAAGCATCAATTTAAAAAAAGACCTGGGTGAACATTTACAGACACGGACTGGATCATTAGGTGTCTGTAAAATTAATTTCATTGAAAGAAAGGTATTTAGAGGAACACTTAAAAACCCTTAAGACCCTTCTTTTCTGCCCTGTCTTCCTCTTTCATAGACATTACTCCTAGAGAAAACTATCACAGAGGGGACAAACAGTGCTGTGATTCCTCATCTACGTTAAGACGAAATGAAGGAGGAGGAGGGAGGAAGAAGAACAAAGCGCATTCAGAGCTCCCTCCTCTCTTTCTGTTTCTTCTTCTTTGTCTCCATTTTTCTCTGCCACCTCTTTATTTCTGCTACCTCTTCTCTGTTTCAGCCTCTCCCAGCTATGGTACTCCCCCAGCCCAACCCATAACCCCACACTCTCTTAGAGCTGCAAGGCACAGGGCTGTGCTTTATTTCCTTGCTCATTTTTCTCAGAGATTGGTACCTTCACACGCAGATCCATACCATGCTCCTGTGCAGTGCAGGCAGCGGTGAAGAAAGAGGGTTATATTTTCCCCTTGAGTTAGGACACCTCATGACAAATGATAATGGATAATCAATAAAGCGGGAAATATGAGGCTGCAAACTTTATGAAGCCAGGAGACATATTACTCCCCAACAACACTGGTTTCCCTTAACAAAGTCACTACTCGACTGTGCCTAATAATCTGAAGGAAAATCAAAGGACCCACAACCACATCAGCAATATTGGCAACTTATTCCACTTTAATGGCATTTTGATTGATTTTTTTTCCTCTTCCTAATGGTCGTTTTATAGATTTGATGCTGCTTCTGCAAAACAGTAGTGTGTAATAAACCTCCCTGAAGGCAAACGGCAGCCATTAAAGCTCTTGTCTTACTAGTGCTCATAATTGGAGGTTGACCACCAACACATTTTGGTCTCTCACATAACACACACAAACACACACTTCCAGGACCAGACTTCTGTGTCTCTCCTTGTCTCTCCAGCTCTTTGATATTTTTGGTAGATGGCCATGATAAGTGACAGAATCCTTTTCTCCTGCTCTTTTTGAGCAATGGGGTTAAAAATAGCCATAAAAAGGTGACCTTGGCGCTGACATTGTGGAATTTCAGCCAAGCACTGACCTGATGAAAATGGAAGGCCAGGCCGCTAATAAATCAGGATGCTTTTAAAATGAGTTTACCCTAATGCTCATTCATCACGGGCTGTAATGCCATTTGCAGGCCCGGGATTCGCTGCTGTGCACAAACACAGCAGTAAATAACAACAGGGCCCTAGCATCCCTCGCATCGTTGCAGCCTCCAACATCAGCATACATTTATTAAAGACGCCCCCGCCTTGCACGGCAAGACTCCTCTATGACACCCTGAGCTCCTCTCTGCCACACACACACACGCCATGCTCTTTAAACACACACACTCTAAAGGCACACACAGACACACACATAAAACACGTGCAGGAAAATAAAAAGCATAATCTGAAGAACACCAGACACAGGGAACAAAGCCCTGCAGCACAACTTTGCACCTTGTAAACATTCACCAAATTTACTGTAATTGTCCCATGTTGGTATAAATTCTGACTAAGGTACCGTATCACATCGTCAACATCTGAAAAGAAAGAACAGAGAAGAGGAGAATAATAGATGTGAAACGCTACGCCTCCATTGGGATTTGCTTAAGAAAACAACCAGTGTAAACAAATCACAAGCCTGTTTTCATATGCAATTCCAAAACAAGATAAACTATATAAAGCAAGGTAACAGCAACATAACCTTGGCTTGATTTCTCATTGCTTACTTGTTTCATTTGTAACTACTCTTCCTTTCTCCACTAGGGTGAAAAAGTCATTATCTCGAACACAAAAAAATGTCGAGAAACCTCATTAGATAGCAACATTTGTTGAGGGAGGACCGTAATAAACAATAACGGATGACGATTGTTATTGCCCCTGACACTGATGAGCTCCTCTGCAAGTTTGTTTATTAATTAAAAAACCCACTTTTTTCCACGGGTGGGGCCTACCCATTTCCTCTATATGCCCCCCTTCCACCCACACTCCCCATGCACAAGCCATTGAGCTGTGGAGGGGCACTCGTTCATCAAACTTCATGGAGCAAGGGAGAGACAGGTCCTGATAATGTGCGCCGCTAAAGCTGATTTTCCATGATGAATCTCGGAGCATATAAATTGGCTAATATCTGAAAACATTTACAGATACTAGAGGAATTGACTACTTGTGGGACATGATGGATGAGGCTCTCCGACGCTGGCCGACAGCTCTGCAAATCTCTGCGGCTGCCTAAAGCCCTCATTTGATTTTCCAATTTACTCCTTTTAAATTTATCCTCCCGTATTGAAAAAAAACAGAAGATGGGAAAGAGAGGGAGAGTGGGAGATGAGAGGAAGGAGAAAAAATGTTTTTTTTTTAAAGATATCTGTGGTGGTGTGTATGTGCTAGTTGATGATATGAGGTGGTATCTCCTGTGCAGGAGGAGCCCAGTCCCTGAAGAGGTTACTGGGGCAGAACTGATCTGCTTCCACCTGATTCTCCCTGATAGCGGTGAGATGAGACTCCACATTTCTGTGTCTGTGTGTGTGTATGTGTGTGCATGTGTAGCGGTAGTAATAGTAGATCTGGGGAGGCGCTGCTATGAAGAGAGGCTTCCTAGGTCAGGCCATTAGACTGTGGCAGAGGCTGACTGGAGCTTCTCTGCTGAAAAGGAGTAATTAGTATACTTGTCAAGTGAAGTGCCATGCTGCTGCTTACCTCCCTTGCACCAACCCCTTGCATGCATACACAAACGCACAGAAACACTCATGCTGCCTTTGCCTCCTAACTGCCTCCCTTCTTGCTAATGAAGTGCCCTTGCTCTCATTATTTGAAAAAAAGGCTACATATACACACCGACAGTAGAGAGGTGAGGGAGAGAGGAGAGGAGCACTTGAAGACAAGAGAGGAGGAACCATAACCATCACAGTGGATACTAAGTTGAGATTTTACTGGATAGAACATAATACAATATCAGTTATCAACACGTCTGATCTGCAAAACACTGAAGCTATTATGAATTCTGTCAAGGAACCAAAAGATCATAGTAGACGCTAACATTCTCACAGTGTTAACATCAAACACAGGACATTTATAACCTTGCGTACAAGGCTTCTGTAAAGGAATGTGACAATAAATCTTAAAGGCGGTCGAATCACATAGTTACAAAACATGGAGCAGCAATCTAATCTGGAGCTGGGCCTTGGGAAAATGGAAAAGGTCAAATAGCTAGCAAAATTGCCTCCTCAAAAAAGTATGTCTAAATCTAGAGGCACATCAACTCCTGTCAAAGGAGGAATAGAAAGAAAGATGAAGAGATAGCAGGAGGGGAAAAGAAAGAGCAGGAGCTCCCCCAGTGTGCCTGTTAGTGACTCTTGAGAGGTAGTAGATTTGACAATATGTAATTTTATCATCTACAGAACTTATTAGTAGGCTGATACATGTAGTGTGAATAAATGGTTTGGTTTAATCCAGTTTATAATGTCTGTCCACGTCAAACATAATTTGTCGACGTAAACATTTTAAATAAAACAAATACTTGGTTTTGCAGTACAGTCAGTATATGAATTACACCATTATTTCAATAACCAACTTCATTGCATTTAATTGATATCAGTTTAATTTTTAACAGTCACCTTTAAGTTATTTGTTGTGAAAAGCAAAAAAAAAGCATCTGAATGTTCCAGCCTTTTAAATGTCTTTTATTTATTGTTTTATTGTATCACTTCAATTTCACTTTATTATCATTAGATATGCTTTATAAATTATATTACATAAATTCATATATAAATGTACTGTATACAGTACAGATGAAGAATACTTAAATTAAAAAGAAAAAAATATGATAAAAGGATAAATCTTTAATGAAAAAAGTGTTTTTGCAGCCTTCATTTTGTGTGATTTCACAGTCTTATGTGTGCTTATAAACTTAACTCATGTTTGCTTCCCCTACATAGAACACAAATGTGGTTTTGAACATTAGTTCATTAAAAAAAATAAACAACCATGAAAGGAGTTCTGAAATAAACAAAGAAGCTGTCTCAAGTAGTGCAGATTGCAATATATTTCCAAAAAAATCCTACATAGTGCAGTTCCCAGTGACCTGCAAATAGTGGATATAAACAGTGAAATGTGCACATGTGACCTTTCCTCCCCTACTGCTCAGTCTGTTTTCATGAGACAAGGAGCATTATGGATGTTGATATCATATTCAATACGTGATAAAACTGCTTTGAATGTATTGATTTATTTACAAGCGCCACCAGATAGTCTTTCATTCTGCTTGACTGATGATCTCTCCAATACTTTTGCTGCAAGGAGAGGGGGAGGCAGGTTGTTGGTGGTGTCGTCATGTTGAGGAGTGGTGGTGTTGCTGGTGTGTGTTGCTAGTGGGAAGGAGGTGGGGGAGTGGGGGGGAGTGGAGGGGGGGACGACAACAACAAGCGAGGAAAACAAAACAAGGAAGGGACAGAAAACAATTTAAAACTCTGTATTGATCCAGCACTAGTGATTGTACATATATTCCACAGTCCCAGTGGCCCCATTCCTGTGTCTCTTAAATGCAAAGGGAGAGAGAAGGGGAATAAAAAAACGATGGTGCTAGGCAAAGGCAAGCCACTCACCCAGTTGGGGGTAATGTCCCTTATATAGAAGTCTATTGATCTTTGCAGCGTGCCTGCCTGCCCTCCCTCTGGAGCCCGACAAAAACACACAAATACGCACACATGCACACTGGAGCACACTCTTGGGCTGGCGGGGGGGCATGACGGATATGCCTGCCAATAGCACTGAACCAACCTGTTAGCTAATTGCCAGCAAAGACAATTATCCTTGCATTGTTTCATAATGGAAACACATTAATGGAGTCTAATATACACACAGGGAGACTGGACGATTTGACCGTGCAGCCCATGTGGGCTGCAATTCATTTGAAAAGGCCAAGCAGGTCATGACGAGATTGCAGAGAAGCTCTTTCAAAACAGAAGTGACCCTCACAGCTACTCACTTTACAACTGGCAACAGTGGAAAAGTACAGTATAATGACATCTTCATTTGAATATATTTCATACTTGGATAGCAGGTAACAGTAACTATTTAACTAGTAAGTGAATTTTAATGTAATCTAAATTATAGCATTTTTGTCACAGCATGTGTCTTTAGTTAGGCTGATTTGACTCTATGATTATCCTGTAAAAGCCATCTAGACTCTGTGGAATCACTTTGTACAAGAAGAACCATGACCATGACATTACTCACTAGCCTGCGAACACTGAAATGCTGCATGGTTACGACACTGTTTTGAAATTAAACAACGATCATCCAGGAAGTTTCATCTGCTACAAATCTATTCTGAGCAATAATAAAGCATGTTTTCACTGTAAGGAGATGGAGGGAGGGATGCAGTGTGCTATTATCTGAGACGGAGTGCTTCTCCTGGATGAATGCCCTGTTCTACAAGCTGCTCAGACTAGTATTTTGACAGGCAGTGGATAACGGTGGGTCCAAAGCAATCACATCTTTGACTTTGACAAATGGCTGTGCTGTGGCGAAGTTGAAAATAACACACATCCACTTTAATCTCTTTCTTGATTAAATTGGAAGCACGTCTTTTTGACATCATGCGATTCACTCTCAAAGCACTGACTACTGCACAGACACACACACCCAGTCCTCAGGATATGCCTATTGAAATGATATGAAACCATGTGTGCATGTGATATTGGGAATCCCAGAGTGAGAAGGGAAAGGGGACAAACAAATAGCACAAGCAAAAAGGTATAACTGCAAGTTGTATTAGTGTCTGTGACAAAATGTGCATAAGATTAAAGAGATTTCAAGCTAGTACAGAAAAAAATAAACTTACCAGGATATACACAATTTCTGGACAATATCTTTGACATGTATAACAAAAATATTTCTGTCTGGAATTTTGTTCTCCCACAACATGTCCATCAGCGCTACCTGGCAATGGTTTGCTTTTTCTGCCACAATTTTCCTCAACTCCATTTCCTCAGTGAACACCAGGAGGGACAGAGAAAGAGAAGGGGTAGAGGGAAGAAGAGAAGGTAGGGGGTAGATGGATGCATTGGGGAATGAAGGAGGGTGAGGGGAGAAATCAGGGGCGTTATAAATAACACTGATGAGGTGAGCTAGCATTGATCCACACTGCAGTTGAGAGGTGGGTGGTCCTCCCAGTGCTTAATTGCCAGTCATGTGCCCAGGGATGCAGCTACCACTAAATGTGGTCTGTCTCTCATTAGGCTTGGACAGGATGAAAATACAGCAGCTAGAGCTGGAATTGGGACTCAAACAGAAAGAGATTCAAAAGACAAAGTGCTACAATTAAGACTGATGGGGGAATGATAGAAAGGACAGAGTGGGAAATGGAAAAGTGTTACTCACGCATTCCACCCTCCAGGTCCTGAAGGAACCTGTCCAGGATGATACGAGCCATCAGTGCAGGAGACAGATCCACCTTTACATAGATTGAAAACCAAAAAAAGAGTATTAGCCTTAATAATAATAAAAATAAAAAAAAAACATGGTATGCCGTCAATCGGGACTTAATGCAGCTTCAAAACCTAGGTATAGCAGAACTGTTATTCCTCTCTGGAGAACTGCTCCATTTACAGACCTTTAGACTAAATCTCACGTATCTAGCTGGAAGTACGAACATATTTCAAAGAGTCTGAGAATATAGGCGCTAAAATTACACAGCCAGGTTAACTTTGGCTGATGTCACATAGATAATAATGATTGTAATGTCTCTAAATGATATTATTACGTTTTCAAACCTTGACCCAACTTTCGACAATCCCTGTGCAAATTGGTCTTTGAAAGCCTTGCTTTGCAATAACCTTTCCCACAGGGACAAGAGAACGCCTATTACGCAGCCAAGCTACCCAGCTGAATTGCCTTTGCCTCTGTCAAACGGACAACTGTAGTCTCTCATCTTGTATGAAAAAGCAGCACACACCATGCTCAGGCTAGAGACAATGGAGAGCTTTAATCATAGGATGATCACCAAGGCAAAACTGTAAAAACCAACCGGACATACCGGGGGGACTGTGGGAATGCAGTCCTTAATAGGAAGGATAGAACCTATGGCTGCCTCACTCTTTGAACACAAAGACACCTTGAGAGGTGAGCAGTGTTTTTGGTTTGAGTGCAGAGAGAAGCCCTGACAGGTAAGGGAGCACTATCTGTCTATCTGACCACATTCCTATCACAATGCCTTCCCACACATTATAAACAGTGATATTAATAAACTTGAAATATAAAAATGATTTGCACTGAAAAACTACCAGCTATTTTCAAGGCCTACACAAAGTGACAATTATTTAGTTAAATTAGCAAGGATCATAAAATGTATGGATGCATGTACAAGTTTTAAAGGTAAACGAATAGAAGAAAAATATTATATCAAGCATTGCATCTGAGCTTTGTTTAAACAATATATGTGATGAAAATAAGAAGACGCATTAAGTCATTCACTACTAAATTTCACGGCCTCTTCAGTATGGAGGGAATTAAAACATTGCTTCAAGACGTTGCCATTCCTAGCCAGCTTGTTATGAAACACAACGTACTTGCAGCCAAAAATCATTTTTTCTCTTGTTAGCATAATTGGGGACCAAAAGTGAATTTGCCCTCAGCCTGTAGTGAGAATGGTGTGTTTCATCTTTTCTCTGATGCTTCCTGGTAATGCTGGGAGCAGAGAGACTTCTGTCTAAACAACGTCTTTTAACCCGCAGTAGTATTTGTTAACATCTCCATAATATTGCACTAAGAAGGAAGCTTGTAAAAAAGGCCAAACATGTCTATAATAATTAAGGGGTGAGTATAGAGTTTATATCTTCATTAAGACCTCTGATAGCATTTCAGACTTAGCATTTGTAGCCTGCAGCTAGTTTCCTCTTTCCTCTCCCTACCCCTCCTCATTTTCTCTCCCTTTCTTCTCTCCTCTCAATCCTTTCCTCTTTGTGCTTATTGGCCTACTCTCCATTCACACCTTTGATAACGAGAGAGCATCAGATTCCTAGTAACCTGCATCAGGGCTGACACATGAAAAATGGCAACATTACCAACGCTGGCCCAGGCTGAATAAGGACCACCTGATTAGTTCAGGTACTTGCGTCTCCCTAATTTTCATATTAATCATGAGTCCATCTCCATTCTCAAGTCAGACTGCAGCACTTCATGAGTTTAACATGTGACTAAGATTCACAGAGCCTTGAATTCCTGCTGAAAATAATTATTGTTCAGTAAAACTCTTATTTTATTAGCCCCTAAAGCTAAAGGGTGTCACATACGATCCAGCATAACTGCATCACTTCTAAAGCCTGTTTGTTTAAGTAACCTTTCCATAAAGATCCATACAAAGCATGCAAAAAACAGCAATTATTGAGTCTACAACCTTTTATTCATGGAATCCTTCTGGGGGCAAAAAGAAAAATCCATGAATAGTTTTCATCATTGTTAATAATTTCCCGCTGTTGGAGATATATTGTCTCATAAAGGGATGAAACTACATCAATTAGTGATCTGGGAGACCATGAGTGCTTGGTTTAAATGTTAAGTAGCATATTAAAATGACAGTTAAATGGTTCATAGACAGTTATCTCTGAACTGAATTTAATCCTTTAGAGGAAAAAAAAATCATGTGTCAATTAAATGGAGAATGAATAATGGCAGTTAGCTTTGAGGTGCGAAGGATGCATGTGAAATACTCTTATTTCAGAAAAAAGGAACCCTTAAATCGCATTGCCTGGTGTAAGCACAAGTAAAAATTTAAATGTGCATTTAAATGTTTTAAAAAGGTTAGGCAGCCCATTCTAAAACAAAATAAGAGGAAACTGCTAAACTAACAGTGTATTCTATGACAAATTAATTAAGAATTTCGGCATCATGTTAAAAAATGTATTATATCAATTCTATAGTAATTCCGCTAATTCAGCTTCACTGAGCAGGAACTGCTAATTGATTCTTTGGCACTGCCCTAATGGAATTGATAATTTACTGATTTGATAAAAAAATGTAAGAAACACTAGTGGCCACCGAGCAGTTTATTTTTCACTAATGTGAAATGCAGAAACTTGTTCATGTGAATAATTTCAGTACTTAAAGCATCAGGCTATTTTATGACGAGCGCATAAACACCAACCACTTACTATGTGAATTCTGTACCACTTAATATATTAAAGTTCACATATAATTATATATATATGTTTGCTACTATATCAACCAGAGTACAAATCCTACACTGACCTCCTAAAGTAAACAACTGATGAAGTGATGAAGAGAGGAATTAACCACTGACCCTGTCCTCACCTGTACCCAGTTTGCGGCAACTCTGCCTCAACTGCAATTTGGAAAATTACATAATAAAACACAAAAAGTATTTTCACATCTGCTTAATGGAGGTGCGAGCTAATTACATCAAATAATTGATAATGAAGCAGACTATTTTACCAATTTTCATAATGACTAACAGACGGGGGGGAATCAAAAACTGCAGCCAACTTCTATCTATCCATTTATAGAAAGTAAGCATCAATTGAGGACATTTTTCCTCAAAGGCTAAAAAAAAGAGAGAGAGAGAGAGAAAAAACCCCTAAAGGTTATGCCATTACCTCATTGGCCAACTCCAGCAGGACAGGAGCAGTGGGATGTGCCTTGCCTTCACTTAGATACCTTCATTACAACAAAGAACAACAACAGCAGTGAAAAAAAACATAGCCCACAAAGGCAGACAGAAGGGTAGGGGGGACTAGACCAGGCTAGCCAAGACATGCTAATGTCCCTGATGACTTTGCCCTAGGTGGCATATGGCAGGCTCGGTGCGGTTAAAACAGTACTGCTTGAAGGGCTTCAAATTTCCTTGAAGCCAGACAAGCATATGATAGTTAGTTAACCCCTGCCGCCCAAAAAGCCTTTTTTCCCTCGCCAACTAAAACTGCAGCTCCCCTCAGATCTTACCCAGATCATCTCTGAGGTTTGTTGTTGTAAGTGGATTAGAAGTGCATTATCCAGCCTTGTTTTCCCCAGAACAATGGCCTAATAAGCTAGATAAAGGCTAATTGCAATATGCAAAGAGGCTTTCCCCCCCTACAGTCTGTTTTTCTTTTTTTCTTTTTTAATTTATCCGTATTCATTGAATTACAGATAATCATCCCATCATAAGCCCGTGTAAGGCAAATGTCCAATTGCTGGTTATTTATTTATTTTTCTGCTTTCAATTTGACATGGAGAACAGAGCTTTAGCTTAGCAGGTGCAAGTGGAGGTCTGGAATGAATCCTGAGGGTGGTGATTTGTTTGGAGGAGATTATATCTGTCATGGTGGCCCACCTACTCTCATGTGACTTTGGCAAGTCCCTTCCACAGTCAGACAACACGGAAGACAAAGAGAACACAGATAAAAATAAAAAAAAAAGCGAGAGAAAGAAAAGAAGTGATAGAGATGAAACAAAGATAAACAGAGTACTAGAGGAGAAAAGAGCAATAAAGTAATACAATGCAAAGTAAAATAGCACCTTTGATAGTGGCTTTCAATGACATCTGGTGCATGGTGTCTTGAGATTGTTCTTTTGGTTCGTTTCTGTCACAAAGAGATCACAGATGTAACTATTACAATAATAAAAATAAAAATAAATAAAGAGATATAATAATAACAATAACAACAACAACAATTCCAGTCCAAAATGCAGACTTGTTCAGCCTTGGCTCCTCTTTCATGCTCTATTGTATATGAACAAGTGCAAGACATCTTGGGTCAGAGTAATTTAATTTCAATAAGTTTGCTGGAGGTCAAAGTGTGCCAAGGCAACCTTGTTCAGACCCCCATCCCCCTCTACCCCCCTCACTCAAACCTTGTATTCATTTCCCCTTTTTCGATCAAACAATGACCCTATTCCACATTCCACACCCTGACATTTCCATGCAATTCAATTGCCATCTTTGCTGAGAAGGAGGAGGACAGGGGATAAAAGAGGAAGAGCACTGGTTAAAAAACAACTTATTTAAAAACTACTACACACAAAAAAAAATGTAATTCCACAGAGACAAGCAGTGTGACTGACACCTGTCAGGGGGATGATAAATGACTCCATTTTCTGCCTGTGCTGCCTTCTGCCACTGGCGGCAGCGGCCATTTATCATCATCCGCTGTCAGCTGTGGAAAGCAGCAGTGACAGTGCGAGTCAGCAAACATTTAGCACACGCAGCCGCACTACACGGGGAAATTATTATTGTCAGAATAATAATGGTTTAGCATAATTTATTACAGGTCCACCAAATAAGCAGGGGCTAGATGTTATTAGACAGATGGATGGGAAGGCTTGGCAGACATCCACTGAGGCTCAGGCAGGCAAGGGCCCTCGACGTGAACGTGAGGAGGAGGAGGAGGGGGTGGAGGTGTGTGTGTGAGTGTGCGTGTGTGTGTGTGGGGGGGTGAAATAAACGGGGGTATGGTGGGGGGGCATCCTCCAAACCAATCAGAGAGCTGGCAGTTCAATTACAAAGAAATAAAGGGACATTCATCATTCAATTAGGCACCTGTCAGGGCTCACAAAGGAAGAAAACTTCTAACCTGGTACTCCAGGGAGAAGATGCTCAGAAGAGTGGACTGCGAGTGACTGGAACAAATAAAAGAAGGACAAAGTTAATTACCAGAGTGCATTGCACAGAGACAAAGGGAGAGGGGGAGCTTCAAAGCTGGGGCCAGCTGCCCTGTAATCTAAAAGAACATGAAAACAAGTGTGGCAAAGTTGTTCCAGATGAACACCTCTGACAAAGGATTCCTGCCACGATGGCGTGGGGGTGCGAGAAAGGGGGAGGTTGTGTGTGGTATGAGAGATGAGAAAAATATAGCCGTTTTTTTTTTCTTTCACTCATTCATACATACCATCTTCTTGTATTTCCTTTCTCGCCTACAAGAGTGCTGAAAGCTAAATTGTTCTCATTTGAAGTGCAGTTTCTGTTCTGTTGTAAAACAATACAAAGGCAAGAAGACACAGGCAAACTCAACATGGAAAATTTGGAGAGAAATGAATGACATTCATGGAAATAATTGACAGGGTTCAAGTCCATTGGCAGAGAGAAAAACTGCATTCAATGGCAATTACATTGCCTGGGTCGGTAGATGTTTCTTTGCAATGGAGATGACCGCTGTGCGTGTCTGTATTTGTTTGTATGAGTGCTGTAGCAATACACAAATAGGAAAAAGTTTTCCTGCTTCACTGTCAGTGCTGGCATATGGGCCGATCGGGAGCCTTCCCACTGCAACTGATGGGCTTTGAAAATGGAAACTTTCACTGCAGGAAGCTGGGACTCCCAGGAGTCGGTCAATTCCATGGGTTGCCATAAGCTACATTCATCTCCAGCTCCAGTCAATGTCAAACACCTGGCAGAGAGGCAAACCTGGAAAACAGGCAGCTCCGACAGGGACTCACAGCCCCTTCGATATGCATCCCCAACCCCCACAGCATCCTTTGAGTTGAAGATATTTAAAGTGGTGACAGATATTATTCTAATTGGATGGTACACACCTCCACCCTGCATATCAACAAAAAAAAAAAAAAAAAAAAGAAAAACACATATGCATGCAGTGGAGGGATGCACACACACATACAAACTGCTCTGTGATGGTCTCCAGTGGTTCTGTGTCTCCATGCACTGCTCTCAGTACACTTGATTGTTAAATTTAATAGACTTTTCGTTACAAGTCACCTGAGAATGGTATGTAAACACTGACGAGAAGCCGATGCTTCCAATCTGCATTGAAATATTGAGTCCGCATTGGCCTTCAACATCAATCACTATAAACCATGAAATAACCATGTGACATGTAAACAAAGCCAAAGGAATCTCAAACACTGATTTCTGTCTGGAGTCTCAGCCTGTGACCATTTCTTAATAAAAGCATTTCAACCACTGGAATAGTTTAGCACTTTATAATGACTAACCCCACCAAAGACGTCATCTTGGGTTCTCCAGATGCCAGATTTAAAACAGTTTTACTGCTCTGGCTGAAGAACGGCTAATTCTCAAATATTCAAACTCTCTAGGGCTCTCAACCCATCACACAGATGAGTCTCGTCAACTACAAAGTTACAGTCACAAAGGAGAAGGACCAAATGTTTGAAGTAAAGGAGAAGAGGGGGAAACTCTAAGGAAAAAAAAAAAAAACACTGTCACCTCAGCATTAATTTACAATGATGCTTGGGGATGAAGGGGCCACTGCAATTAAGTGGGCCATTAAATGGTCAACTGTCAACATGTGGACACTTAAGGGAGGAAAAAAATTTCTTCCACACTTCAACCTTGCAGCTGAGCATTTCAACAACATTACAGCCTTATTGTTGGCATGAGACCATCACGATCCCCCCGTTGGAACAGACATCTGTTAGGCTTTAAATGGATTACTCTCTATAATGAGCATGATTACTGCCTAATTGCTAAATCTATACCCTGTTAACTTTAAAGGGACATAAACTCCTCTTAATATCTGGGAAAACATACCTGTTTCAAAAAACGCAAAAAACTTTAGGGACTTGTTTTTCTTTCTTACATCAGTCAGTTTTAGCTGACTGATGTTTAGTTTGAGTTTAACTGCACAACAACCACTGAAAATAAATGAAGAACCGAAACAAAACCAAATATTAGATTTTAAAAAAATAAAGAATGAGGACAATATAAAGAGATGGGAGCAGATACCTGGATCCAGACCAGGAGTTGTCTGCATTTTATAGTCTGTCAAGTTTTACACTAGGCTCATATTATATAATGTGCCTTTTTCCATTTGACAGACATTAATAGTAAGTTATTGCGGGCTTTACATTCATGTATATCCAACCTGTGCTCTCCTGGGCACAGTATGCTCACTTCATGCTAAAATATGGAGCCAAGTGCAGTGTTACAATGGGGATCTGATCTGCCTGCTGAACAGTAGCATTACAGTTTCACTGTAATATATCCACCTACTTAACTCATAACAACCAGCATTTTGAGGAATCCAATCCTAGCCCAGTGGTTCTAAAAATAAACTGATACAAAAAAAAAAAAACTATTCCAAAACCAGATTAATTTATCTGTCTTTTGTAGCCTTAAACAAAACTAAAAAGATTTGTGCAAATGATGAGAGAAGTAGAAGGCCCAGTTTCTACTTAAGATATTTTTTAACGTTGTGATATGACAAAAAAGTTGAAATTAGAAAAAAAAAAAAAAAGACATTAAGGTAAGATTTAGAACATTTTCTCACATTACTACAGCTGTCTGTTCATGATGAGGTTACTGAAAAATTAACCAAAAGACCAAAAACAAAACAAAAACAGAAAGCTGTATTAATGTCATTTGTTTAGAATAATTGTTAGTTTAGACAAATTTCTTCTTAAAGTAAACGCTAAAGTGATTCTGCAGTTACGACCAACGATCAGAGGACATGAGCTTCAATAAAATCTGTCCATAAACAAAGCTTAATTTTTCTTTATGGTAAAATCCCTGTACTACTTACTTAAATTATTTAGCTTTATTTTATGAATCAGTGGGAGGCTTACCAGTTTGGTTTCAGTCAGTTGTTCAGGTATTGAAATTTATTACAGCCAAACTAAGAGCATTTCTAAAAGAGTCTGTGACACTGCAGCACATCCTTACATTGACCTTTATGTGAGAAGGAAAAAAAATAAAAATTCCTCTCTCTTGGATATAATTTAGAACATGGGGAAACAGAAGGCTGGGAGACAGAAGAGTGGTTAGGGAATCATTCACTCTCAACCTAATTACCCTTCCTTACTACATAAGACAGAGCATTAATATGCACTGGCACCCAAAATAGTAAAGCAGCAGATTAAATTAAAAACAATTAGGGACTTTCACTTTGTCAGTGAGCTGGTATGCTTGTCTGGTCAGTGCTTTAGGCTCTATTAAGCTAGGCTATCCACTGGTTATGAATCTGACAAATTCAAGTTTGAGGGCTGAATTGCCTTATCTCCTTATGCATTCAGAGTATATCAGTGTCTTAAGTATACAGGGGAAAAAAATGCAGTGAAAAGCCTGGAAATTCCCATCAACCTAATTAATAGGAGATGGGAGAAATCCAAGCTATCAATTATATTCAAAATCTTCCTATTTACAAATAATTAATTATAAACAATAGCTGTAATTTAGGTAATGAAAGCCACCTGGCTAATGGCATTGGTATCATATGCTGCGACAGTATTAGCATTTGGTGGATCTGCATGCAGAGAGTGTTGCATGGCGCGACTCTTCAGGGCATGGAACTGGCTAATTGAGGCACAGCACATATTTTTACTAATGGCGATGAAGCCATTTTGAAAAGGGAATGACATGGATGAAATGATTTACTCTCAAGTGCACGGAAATATTGCTTGGTTTTAATATCTCATTCTATTGTTATCTATACCTCTTATTATAATTATTAGTTTATGTCTTCCTAGCATAGTTAGTATTTCTATCTCATCTAAGGACTTCATTCAAGCAGGACTGCTAATAATAATATATTGTGCATTTACTTTCCTATGGATCAATATTTTATAAAGTGAAAAAAACAGCTGAATGTGGGTTAAATACTCTGGATATGCAAATGCTGCTAATTACACATGCTGATAGGCAAAATGCTAACATCTGTTTCTCAGCTAAGCCTACCATCATCAGCAGCAAAACAAATGTGTAGAAAAAAAAACTTTATGTGTTAATGTATAAATGTGATATATTTTGACAAGAGATAGAAACAAACACAAATCTCAGTGTGTCATGCAGCTCCAAACAAATACTTGCACAATGATCACACGTGTTTACAGTTCAGATTAGTTTTACTTTTTTCCTGAAAAACAACGGTAAAGTCTGCCTTCTATTACAATCAGTGCAACAGCACTCATGCATGGTATTTAATGAAGTTGTAGAGATGTATTATTATTTTCATTTTTCTTCTGAAATCTATTTTTTTTTTTACAAGTGGGACAAAAAAGCAGTTTATTTTTTTCCACATAACTAAGGAAGGATTTACCAAAAGCCTAACTCAGAGTACATTCCACTACAATTGCTGATAGTGATTCCCCCACTGTCTCTCTGCGGAAGGCCATAGAAAACCTGAAAACCCTGCGGGGGACTGTGCACAGAAATGGCTTTAGCAGAAGCACAACAGGGCATCTCACTGCCTACTATTGTCCTAATAGATGAAAAATATGACCCCTACCCAGCCCCCTTGACTTTATTACAATCTTTAAAATTTCTGTCTGCTGAGGTGCCCTGGGATGTCAGAACTATTGTATAATGGTGGCAAGGAAAGCGAGAAAGATTCCACAATCACTCCCCTAATTGTGATTCCTCCTGAAAGCTTTGGGTCTTCAAGACTGTCTGTGACGAACTTGGTATAACTATTATGGTGTGTTGCCATTGTTATAGTGTAATTATTGTCATTGCTGTTTCTGCAGACTCTCATGGAAAATTGAAAATGAAGTCCATGTTATCCGTCAAGTGGTGAGCGTCCACTGGTCTAGCAAAGAAACACATTATGCTGACCAATTGCCTACTCCCCCAAGCGTGGCTGGAGAACTTGTACTATTCTGGACAATTTGTTTCATTCTTCTTTTGCAATTGATCCCAGTATGCAAAGAGAACCTGAGGCAAGAGGCTGCACCATAGCTGCACAGTTAAAATGTGCTACTCTATGCCATAGGTTTCCGTTCTTGTGTGTATGGCAACAGCAAACAATGTCGGTTTTACTCACAATAGCTCATATTCCTGTGTGAGCAATTTCCGTCTACTAATTCATACTTTTTCGTCTACCGATCCAATAACCACCCTCAGAATCACTAAGCCACACCTTACTTGAGAAAAGGGATGCTTACCTCAGTGTTTTTAGCCCAATGAGGCAAAAAGGCTTTACAATCTATAGAGTGTGCTTGGACACCGTCCCTACGATATGAGGAGGAAGTAGTCATTCCTGTGCTTCCTAATCAAGTAATTGATTGCATCTATTATTCATGAACTCCTTAGCCTGACATGAAGTTGTAAACTCAGCACAGCTTCTCCTCTTTCTACATCTCTCCTCTCTGCTTACACTTCATTCATCCCTTCACCCTTCCAATGCTCATCTAACCACATAAAGCTGTGGAATTAGTTTGCCAGCCTCTCAGCCTTCAAGGTTCGTACCCCTAAGCCCCAACTGCCAGTTTGTGTTTTGTTCAATATGGGCAGCCAGAAGTGTGAGGCCGTGCACTGGAGGCCGCTTGGGCTACCCCCACAGGCTCTGCACTAGATCAGTCTCTGGGTAATGTCATTGCCACCTCCAGGCTATAAAATAGCTGTGGAATTCTACCTTCACGAGAACTGAAACAGTGCACCTCAGTTGATTCCATAGAGACAACAGTGGAAATCAGAGTTAATCCAACTGGCATATCTAACTGGCATCCCCCTCAGCTTAGGAAAAGGCCTGTGTTTACCTTTTTAAAACCTTGATCCAAGCGAGATTTTGTAAAGCTTTCTGAACTGAAAATAAAAGTTTCTCAGGTAGGACGGTGGGCCAAAATCACAGTCAACAACAATGGTTAGAGAAACTGATAACAGCAGACAGCAGACTTTTCTGATTTTCAAAAACTTTACTTGTTCGTATCTAATTAAACTATACCAAGATTCCAAATCTTCTTATTCTGATAAGTGATAAGAGCGTCTTGGTTATATGCAACTCTAACAGGCAAAGTCGTAAAAAGGTTCAAATGTTTAGGCATGAACAAATAATAAATGATTTCCAAAATATGTTCCTAAATTCTGCTCAAAGGCCCACATTACAAAATAATAAATAACAAAAAAATAATAATCTATTAAGTCTTTTGTTGAGTTTCCTAGTTAAACTAAGAGTATAAAGAGCCTGTTAGTTTAATGCACTGTGCCTGTTACCAAATCCTTAGGTTTAACCAGCGTGTTAAAAAAAAGAGATAAACACTACAGCCACAATAAATAATCAATGAGCAACTCCCTAAGCTTCGTCCTGAGCCGAGATATTACCATCAAAAACAAAGTGTCTGCAGCCAAGAAATCACCATATCAATGGCACATGCCACAACAACCCTGCCCCGTGCTTTCCTTCCAAAGATCATGCTAGATAAACCCCAAATAACAGAGAAATTAACAAATGCTTGACATTTGCTCAACATCCATTATTCTGACACTTCTTCAGAATTTCAAAAGGCTGAACGCATGCTTAATCAACATTCATATTCCCAGAGCGAGCCCCAGCACCATATTGCAGCCCGCCTCAGTGCTGATGAAAACGGCACATTAGGGCCCGATTCGAAAAACGTTCAGGGACTCCTCACCAGGGAGCTTGATGTACGTGTGTGTGTGTATGTGTGTGTGTGAGTAGAAGAGAGAGAGAGGCTTTGGTTGTGTTTAGAGGGGAGGGATGCTTAACACTTTCTTTTTTAAGCACTTTCCAAAACAGAGGCATCTGCCCCTTTCTGCACACCCTCCAACTTTCATGACTGTGAAAGCCATATGAGGTGTGAGCTGAATGGCATTTTAAAGAGGGGGGGGGGTAATCATTACATCCAAATTCATTCATAATATAGCACAGAAGGACACAGAGGACTCTCACATTCCCTCCCTCTTTTTCTCGCCCTCCTTACACAGACTCTCTCTGGGGACAAAGGGTGGAAGGACTGGGGTCCCCTCTAGACCCGGGGGAAGCCAGGCAAGGCCTCAGAGAGCAGCCCATCATTTCCAATTCTAATATGTGGCAAGAGAAGGACCTGATGGGACTGATGTCACATTTTTCCCTGCACCGGCCTTCGATGAGCCCTCCCACACCCCTAGCCTAGCCACGGTCCAGATACTAGACAGGACACCACGACTGGCTAAGAAGAGGGTAAGGAAGAAAGGGCAAGAATGGGGGTTGATATTTGCATGTCCCTCCATTGTGAGTGGGGGTAAAAAGTGACAGCACCGTGTCCAATTCTTTTCCCCCTAGAGCAGCTCGGGCCCAGCAAGAGAGGCCAGGCTGACAGATGACTCCCAACATCTGTGTTATGCAGCCGTTACAGACGAGGGACTCCACATCACAATCTCTCTCTTTCTATCTGTCTATAGGACCCTCCCTCTCTCCTCCCACCATCCATACTCACAGCACAACAGAAAGACTGACAGACGTTCCGTGGAAATTACCTTGAAATGGTCTATAACAATCATTTTGTCCAAAGTTTAAAATTTCCTCCCTCTGAGTCCCCAATCAAAAGCAATGATTATGAAATGGTTTTGTACTCAATACATTCAGAGATTTTTAGGATAATGGTTATCCCTATTGATCTACAGCACTGGAAATCAAAATTGTTTTAATTCCAAAAATAAAACATAAAACAACTACACTGAAAAATGTTGTGCAATATAGTTAAAATCAATTTCAGGATATTGATAAAAATATTGTTACGACATCAATATATATAACAATATCAAATAAATGAAATAATCAAACTTATGTTCAACATAGTGATGTTACACATATGTTAACACAAGCTCTTTCCATGTGTAATACATGGAAATAACCCCAAAATTTTAATTTTCTCTGCAGAATGCTGTAAAATGTTCTCACAGTATCAAATCACTGCGGTATAATTATTTCACTTCAAGTCAATAACAGATGATACTGAATTACACTGCTGCACTAAATACTATCAGATTGCATTTCCATGTATTTCATTGGTAATATTTTCATATACTGACTGGACAGTAGTAAGAAACGTAGTGTAAAAATATTAGAACTTGCATGTTATAAAATTATTACTCCCCAAAATTAGGTTTACACTGCCACAAAAATACAGCAGGTCCCCCAAAAAACTATGACACGTCCACCATGACACTAGTACACAACACATGAATCTACAGTGAACTCAACATTGCTTGCATAATTTGGAAATTACCTAATGCGATGGGAAATTATTTGATATTCAGATACCTGTCTTTTCTGTATCTCTAAATATTATATCCCAACCAATCTTTTGCTCACCCCTTCAGTGCATGGCTGTCCACAACAAACCCCTAACCCCCCCTTACCCCCACAACGCCAGCCCCAGCCTGGCCAATATTTACGCAGTGGCAGGGCTCCCACACAGTCCGAGGGGACAGGAGGGGTGTGGGGCGGGGGTGGCTGACTGCCGTGCCTGAGCGCATGCTAAGAGATGATGGATGGCCTAGTCGATATGTTATGTCTTAAGAGCCTGATTTCCTGCCAGTCCAATCACTAACCCTCCAGAGCCCAGCTCAGCTGATTGGACAACCAGAATAATTTCGCAGGCTGTGAAAACACTGCTGCCATGCCTGTCTGTCAGGCCCAGTGACGAGACTCAGGGATTTTAAAGAGCAAGGGCCTCCCCAAGATTGGTTATGGTGAACGAAATAATAACAATAACCAGCAAGACTAAACAAAAGAGCCAGCACCTCCGGGAGAGAGAAATCGTGCAGAATTATTGGAATGAAAACGGTCCAATGTTTTCCTTTAATTATTACACCCACCAGTACCACTTTTTGAAAAACTGGCATTTGGGTTGTTTGTTAAAGACAGTTTGGATTAGGAAACCAAAAGAAGACAGGAAACTCAAAATAAACATGAGGAGGACCTCCTAGTGTTGGTTCCTAAACATACAGGATATTGAATGCACTTTATACGCATGACATATTCTGTAAAATGCTGACAGTGAGAACAAAGGTGAGCTCAAGCTCCACTGAGTCCCCTTTGGGGACCTGATACCTTCTTCTAGATTGGTGATTAGGGCACAATGGAAGTAGGAAGCTCCAAATACATGCGACTTTGTAAGTGACCTCTACGGGATCAGCCATGGTGTCCTGGTGGCCTTGGGGGATTACACATGTTACGTTCAATAAAGTGAGGGCCCTCAGAGTCAAGGAGAAAGGCAAACACAACCATTAACCTCTCTCTTCGATTTCTGGATGTGCAGGCGCTGCATGGCAAAACACTGGCTAATACTGTGGTGGAAGCCTCTGCAGAAACCTGTGTGGAATTAATTAGTGATCATAACAAGAGAATTAAATGGGATTCTAAATATTTAATAATAGAATATAAAAAGAGACACAGGAATAAATGGTGTTGCTGTGTTGAGTTGTGTTGATCGATAGATGATAAAGTCATCAGTGAATTTAGTTTAACTTGCTCTCATGTGTATAAATTATTTTTTCTGTTATGTAAACAATATGTTTTGATTGTTGATGTACAAAGTGTGGTAAAGGATTCTCATACACAGCAGTTTGGTCTTCTCACTGGTGCACATCAGAACACACCTACAGACCCTATGCACAAAAAATTAGGTGAAGAAAGCTCAAAAAGCAAATAGAGCTCAGTGTGAAACCACTTACTTTGGAAATTTTTCCTTGAGCATCTTCATGCATTGGCGGGTGGGTCTCAGTTGTTCAGTCCACCTCACTATCTCTTTATATTCAGCTCGGGACAGTCTCATCTTTCTTTGATTAGCGGCTGTATCTATTTGTACGAACAGGGAGGGAGAATCTGAGAGGTAACCAACGTGTCAGGTGACTGACAGTTATCAAAAAACAGCTGCGCCTGCACTGCTAACCAAACTTAGCTTCATGTTATGGCTAACGCGAGAAACTGAAAGCGCATGGCGATATAAAACATAATGTCTTATCTTCGGATTGCTGCATGACTGTTTAACACGATGCTAAATGTGACTCTAGAACGACAAATAATAAGCAAAAGGTTTGTTTACCACTGATGCCTGCTGCCTGTGTACAGGTCCCCGACAGCCGCTTCCCGCTAGGAAGTTGAAGAGGGGACTTTTATGTGAGCAGCGCGTTGATTGGTAGAATAATCCATGGGGCTGAGTATACCAGTGAGTGATTGGTTATTCAGCAACCCGGGGGGCGGTGTCTACTCAAGACATGCTGCTCATTGCAGCTCCGACACATCAACAGTCTCACCAGCTGTAAGTGATACGTCCGAAAGCAGGTACCAGGAAAGAATCGAAACACGTTCTCCTGCTACACAAGTATTTTCCAGTTGAACAGGACAAAAAAAAAAAAGTCTCAAATACTTAAACTGTACGGTCAGGGAAAATATTTGATGGAGAAGAGAGTGGCCGAGAAATAGAGACACAGAGACAGAGCACGCCTTTCTGTGTGCGTATGTGCTACAGTAAGTACAGCCACTCCACGGGTAGCTGTGCCAGTGGTTTGACAGTTATTAACGACAGTTTGGTTCTGCGCTTGCTTTTCTTGCATTCATTTAGGATGACAGCAACGCTGGTACCACTGTAGATTCTTGAATCCCCCCGTGAATGCTCTTCAGCTTTGGCCATAATCTTTATTTCTAGATGTGGTATTGCATCCTATAGTCTGATGTAACAAAAGGCATAGGATTTAGACAGAATTTTAAAACAATATGAATATTTAATAGTGAAAAATCTGATATATGTTCCCCTAGCAGTGCTGGAGGCTGTGACATGATATCAGTGGCCTGGTTTTTCTGTGTATACTGCTGTTTTGTTTTTTGTTTGTTTTTTAATATACAAGAAATTGACTTGAAATTAAGCAGTTGCACTGCATTAAGTATCACTGATGTGTACACTGTATTTTTTCACCTTTGCAGTGGCTGAATCAGGGGCATAGATAGGAACTCAACCTGCAGGAATTTTTGAGGGCCATCCCCAGCTGTGGGCCCCTGAATAATCAGCACCTTTCCACTCACAACTGAAGGTAATGCTTTAAATGCCCCCAGCAGAAATGTGTAAATGAGACCAAAGAGGATGATATACTGTACAGAACTGTAGTAGAAAAGACTAAGATTTGTAAAACATTCAAGAATAATTTTGAATTTAAAGGCTAAATGTATAAATGTTTGCTCTGCCTGCAACACTTGTAACACCAAAATGCTCGCATTTCAATAGAATGTGACTAAAATCTTTAAGACCTAATTTGTCAAATACATCCCTTGAGCTCAATATAACGGCGTTGTTGTGTAATTAGTCTCTGACCAATGCTAAACCTCAATCTGTCCTAATAGATTTTCTCTTTAACCTCCTCTCTTTACATACAGGTGCAGCACTGTTATTTTATGTTGAGTTTGACATTCATTTTTTGTCTTCTTGTTCTTGTTTTGTTTTTTTCCACTTGTGCATGATAATTTCAAGAAAAACATAGGAGAAATTGTTCCATAATTTTGCAACAAAAAAAAAAAGAAAATCATCACCACAAATAATTATCTTTAAAATGTGCAAACATCTCAATTCAAATAGGCATTGTTGTCTGTGAACCTGTGTGACAATGTCAAGTCATTCTTTGGTAGAGTCTAACATTCTTTTGATAACAACATTGCTGGTTTTCTCCATTGTGGGTGAACAATGCATCGGTGAGCAGAAAGGCTCTATCTGACCTGTGGTGCATCAGAAAATAGAGCTCATTGTTGTTGGGCAGTGTAGTATGATGTCTGAGATGAGCTGAGGTCTCGGGCTATGTGCTCACCGGCACAGTCCCTGGGTCTGAAAGGGCTCAGCACTCTGTGGTGGCTACAAAAGGGAGCTGTGTACTGGGATCGCTATGGCCAGATAAGATCTGGGCCTCTGAGGAAGTCTGGTCTGATTGCTACAAAGGGCTGAGGTCAGGGGCAGGAGGAGCAGTTTACTCATCTAGGTATCAGAGGATCAGGGGGTTTGGTGGGGAGCCGTGTGTGTAATAGGTATAAAAGGATCAGTGTAATGTGATGGTATAAAAAGATAAAAATCAGAGAAGGGGTTGGAAGGCAGTGTACTGTAATGGCTCCAAAAGCTAGGGGATCAGAGATTTTGTTGTGTGTAGGTGTCTACTTGTGTGTGTGTATGTGTGTGCTCCTCTGCATGCGCACACACCCTTGCATTGAATCAGTTTGTGTCTGTGTGCATCTTTGATGGCTAGGAGAGCCACAGTGGACTGTGATGAGAGCTGAAGGAGAGACCGAGGCAATGGAGGGGATACAGGGAAAGGATGCAGGGGGAAAATACGAGCGCTTTGGAGGCTGCGTGTAAACAGGGCAGTGGTACACACCGTGCCGTTAACCAGCTGTGAAGACTGCTCACAGTGGGAGACGAATTTACAAAGGATGTCTCCCTCTGATATCCAGGAGACGCTGCACTGATCTCTGCTCCACTGCTCTCAGCACACCATTGTAGTGCTAAGCACTGTGCCACTAATGGCACTTATATACCTTAATGCCTGGAAAACATTTACATTTTGAGGGAGAGGGAAAATGTGTGGCTGTGGAGGGGAGAAAATGTGTGTGTGTGTGTGTGTGTGTGTGTGTGTGTGTGTGTGTGTGTGTGTGTGTGTGTGTGTGTGTGTGTGTGTGTCTGTGTGTGTGTGTGTCTGTGTGTGAGAAATAGTTTTTTATCAGCAGCATCTTCAGTTGATGACTAAGATTTGAGAGGTTGTGTAATTTCCTTTACACGTCACACAGTTTAAAGAAATTGCAAGCCCTCCAGTGTCTTGTACATAAGTCCCTCCTTAACATGTTCAGTGATATTACTCTCCACACAAAGAGAACATTTTGTTACACTAGATCATCAGCATTACTGTCATAATGTTTCTTTTTTTTTTTTTTTTCCACTCGCAAAGTCAGTGACTTCACTCTTCTGCAACACAGAATTGCTCTCCAATCTTTAGGGAGTCTGGGATCTCAGCTCTAAAAATCACAGTTTAAACATGAGGCAAGCCATAACCAGGAAATGCCTGTAGTATTAGCAAGGTATCGGATTCGTGCATTCCCCTCTGAACAGCATGACTGCCCCTGAAAATCCCACATCCATATTTTACATCACGGGAGACAAGACACATGTGTTTCACCCTAGCTTTCAAAGCTGTTTCTTCCATTTATTTTATTATCCTTTAATGAATTTAATTAGACGACATGTAATTAAATGCAACTGTGCTCACCCCCATAACATACACACATGCATGTGCAAACACACATGCACACTTTTGGCTGTAAATTGCGCAAAACAATATGTGCAATGTGAACAAATTTACTGGATTAATAGGGGTTTGATAATATTTTGGGATTGTATTTCACTCTAAACGGCTGTGCGCGGAAACAAAGGCTGCAGCCCAGGCTCATTAATCATAGTCAACGGGTTGCCCGGGTGCAATTTGCATGACCGAGGTGGCTGCACATGCTGCCGTTCGGCCTAGGTTGCTGGATCTGCCTCGATTTGGCCAGACCGTTAACGCTGCGTCAATCAAGGATAACCCAATAACAATATGACAGAGGAAGAGGGAAAAAAACATTTTCTCCTCATTACCCAACAGTCCTTCCCCTCCTTCCCTTTCCCTGTCTGGCCAACTTCTTATTTTAGTTAGCACTAATTACACTGGCCTGATGAAAAATGAAACCATTCTGTTATGTTTATTATAGAATCTATCATAGAAGTATAAATTGATTTTTTTTAATTGTTTTTTTTTTTTAAATTGTACGTTTTTTGTTTTTTTTTTTTAAATACATGAATATTTAAGATATTTGAGTTTCTAGTATTTAACAATATTTTTAAGGTATTTCAGTATCATCCAAATGTGAAATCTATCCTTTTAGAAAATTTGGGGAAAATAATCACTTTTATCTACAAAGAAAACTTTTTTGGTTTGTCTGTATTTTTTGTCAGTCACAGTTTGGAGCCTCACTAAGCCATTTTAACTGCAGATAATTGGGTTGAGGCGTGATGCAGTGAAGTTCAAAATGAAGCACAATTTCACAAAGCTGTAATCTCACCACTGGCTCCATACACTGAATTCTAATTATCTCGTCATGAACTTTAAAAAAAGGCAATGTTTTAATGGCTTTTTAACTCCATAAGAGGTGTCTGTGTCTTTGGGTGTGTACATGCAAGCCTGTGTGTATGTGCATGAGATGAGGAGTTGAAGCTTGTGTGCATTTGTGCGTGCATGTATGGTTTTTGTGTGTCACACACACAGACACCCACCGTCACCACACACAGACATGTGAATGCGGCTTGTGTCTGGTCTGGCCTCTCTACCTAGCTCTACTGCCGAGGCTCACGCTGTGCTCTCCCCCCATCCCCTAATATCCTGGAGGCATTTTTCTCATTATCAAATATTGTTTGATGTCTTTGTTTCTTGATGATTAACCATGGTCACCAAACACTGGTCTGGATTGTTTAAAATTTAATTTTGGGGCTCTGAAGTACCTGCAGAGGGGCTGACTGGTGGGGACACCCGTATTTTATGTATGCTATTTTTCACGCTGAAATGCAAGAGGACACACATTGAAAAACACAATAAATCCTGGAGGAGAATCATTAGTGGAATACTAGTGGTTTTTATGACCATTGTTATTCAATGCTGTATTGAGATGCAGTAAATTATTCTGTTTATTATGGGTTTATGGATTCGGTCCCATTTTCAGAATAATTATGTTGTTCCTCATTCTGCATAAATAGATATACTCTCTGCATACTTTTATATGTATTTAAACATAAATGTAAATGCGACATATTTACACTCCAAATATTTATTTTTGCAACAGTAGCAATTTTTAGTTTTTCAAAATTATTTTTATTTGTGCATCTTTTGGATATAATACGTGTTTTGACTGTACTGACCATGTTTATATTTCTGCGGTAGTTTGAACATCATAAAGACAAACATCTTGCCTAAGGAATTCAAGATTTATGACGGAATCGACATTGTAAGCAAACAAATAGGGAAACAACACTCTCCCCTAATGTCAGCATGTCAAAACTATATTGAATACTTGAAATATCTGTGTATCTAAGGCTGAATAGCAGCCATTGTATCGGTCTAATGATATTATCCTCTGAAATTTGGAGTGAAAGAAAAATGGCAGAAATGAGCAGTACCATTGTCTGCCCCATTTTATTTAAACAAATTGCAAGAGCAGGGAGACACAGACTGAGGGAAAGAACAAGCAAGGGAGAGGGAGAGAGACAAAAAGGGAGAGAGAGTGCTCTGTAAATGAAAGGTTATGCGTCGTCCCATGTGTTTGTATTGTCAATAACTGGAGAAGGCTGTCAAGAAAGTGGGGAGATAAAGGTCAATAACTCAGGCAAATGTGTTTGTATTTGTACACTCCTGCTGATAGCATAGCAAACGTCAGGGCCCGTGTCTGACACCGCACAACAATAACACAAATAGTGGGGCTAGCACTAGAATAGTCATTATTATTGTTGGTGCTGGAAATGAGAGGGAACCTCAGCACATGGCTGTGACAGCCGGCGCAATGTCACTCAAACGTCACTCCATAATGAAACACGCCAGAGATCAGAAAAGGCGATGATAAAGTGTAAACACAAAGAGATTATGCTGCCAGATGATTTTGATATTTGCCTTATTTTCTTGTCTCTGAATAAATATCATCGTTACCATGTTGTTTTGGCAGCACTTGAGACAAATGTAAATATTGGACTAATTATGGCTGTTAGTTGTTTTTTTCTTTACTAAAATCTAATTTTATTGCATCTAAATCTATGATTTTTCACTCAGTCCTGCTCATCACGAATAGATATTTTTATCAACAGACTACAGTGAAATGTTGCAATTGTGAATTTACCCACTTTTTTGTAAAAAGAAAGAATATATTGCTGACACATTTTCCACTGTCCTCAGACTAAATGGCAAGTAAATAAAATTTGTAAGACTTATTTTTGCCACACAAGGTTAAGCTGTGATCTAAAAGCTTAATTTATTTTTCATGATTCCCATACGTGTTCAAGTGTTATTTTATTCCGGAGCCATTTAGTGTATCTCTCTGTGGCCTTGAGTGTAATAAATGTGCAATTAACAGACTTAACTAATTCATGAGGAACATTGTGAAACTAACGAAGGGCATAACTACTGTACAGACGCCGCTGTCATTGGTGAATATTGTTATTGTTCTGCTTTTAATTGCCGGAGGAGGAGGTAGATGAGGAGGAGGAGGAGGAGGCAGCATGTTTTGAATATACGTCCTCGGTTACCATAGCAAAAAAGAAACACTGGGTCCCTCCTGACAGTTATATCTAATGTCAGAGGTATGTGGAGGTGTTAACTTCTCTGGTTTAACCAGTTACCAAACAAATGACCCTTTTTAACATACAACACAAAGAGAACAGATATAAGTAGTAATGCCTCAAGTTACAGTGTGAAATCCTCAGGCCATTCATCTTTATCAGTGGTCAGTGGATTTTTGTGTCTCATTAACTCGCAGACTTCCTTTTTTTTTTTTTTTTTTTTTTTTTTTTACCTGATATAATTTCTGCTATTTTAACTGTTGTCAGTGTAGAATCAGCATTAAATTGTGTGCTTCTTTCTTTAGGAGACTGCGATAATTAAAGCTATAAATCATTTAAAGTAAATAAAGAAATACAGTTTATGCCTAAAATTGGTGCCTCTCATTTTGTTCCTTTAGTATATTTAGGTGTTTACCTGAGAAGGTTATTTTCTGTTGAATCATCAGCTTGCAAGCCCGCAAAATTTGCAAACCTCGCCCTATTGTTGTGAGCAGATGAAGCAAAATGTACTTTTAGTAAGTATATAAAGTCCATAGGGGAAAGCGGATGCCTCTCCCTCTGTCACCCTCTCCCCACTCAGTTTGTTTGTTGGCTGTGGAGCCTCGTAGTGGTTTACATTACATATGATTATGTAAATCTGGAGCTGTTCCTGTGCATTATGGGCCAACGCATTGTCAAGATCTTTTCTAAAGCAGTCAAGTAGCTATTTCTGAATTCTTTTATTATCTGAGAGTGCAACAAAGAAAGTCTTTTGTTCACTGTTTGCTGCACACACACTCTCATGCATACACACACATACACGCGCACTGCTGCCGTCCATGACTTACTACTGTCCCCTAGTGGTGCTTGACTCCATAGTCTCTTTTAACTCTCCATTTCCATCAACTTTCCACACTTCCATTCACCTGACTTCCCCCTGTCTTTGTCCCGCTCCCCCTCTGTGTGCCTTCTCTCTGCCTTATCATGCTCAAACATTTAAAGGGTTGATTTGTTGTATTGTATGACAGAGAGCTCCAATTATGCATTGCTGTGTCCACAGTGGCTTTGCCTTCAATGGAGGGCTCAAACAGTGTCAACAAAAACAGGAACCCTGATGTTTTGTGGCTATTGTGGAGCCAGGGCTCATGTCAATAAGGAATTGTTTAGTCAGAGTGCCACACCGAAACTGCAGTGAGAATGTTATCGGACCTGTGGAAGTAGGGTGTGTGCATAATAGTGCTAAAATGTAAGTATGATTGTTTGGACAAGCCCAACACAAATGCACACAGAGAACAGTCTTGGAGCCTTGTCACCTCTCTACACTGCTTCTTCTTTTTTTTTTCTTTTTTTTCACAGCGTACACTTTAAAAAACAAAAACCTTTATGCAACTGTTGCTTTTTCATCTCATTCTATAATTACTTCTTGATTATTCATTCTTTCTTTAATATTTTTAGTAAGGTCAAAAGAGCACTTTTTTATGCTTTCCATCACTGAGCTGATCCTCCATTCCCTCAGCTAATAGTATGCATTTTTATACTTTTTGTTTTCCTTTCCTGATCACTGTTATTCCAGCCCTAATTGGTGTGATAACCTGGAACAGTGCTAATAAACAATAGGGTAAAAGGGTCACTCTCCAGTGGCAGATGTACGGACACACACAGTCAAGTCGCTCATGTCAAATGACCAATTATACAGGTTATAGAGGATGGCACCTCCGTCTCCAGTGCCCCGTCCCTCCTGGGATAGCTCTCCAATGAGAGGGCTATCACTCAAACCCAAACCACATTCATTCATTAGCCCGTTAAGATGGGCATCAATTATTCATTAAGAAGGTGGCCAGTGGATTATGTCTGTCAGCGCTAGGCTTATTGTATCAAAGGTTGATTATGGCTTGGTTGATTTTGTAAGCACTATTGTGTGTGTGATCAATCAATAAAAAATATGAAAAAAAATGTGAATTTTAATTTTTACTTTACTGAAAAACTCTCTTCTAGTTTTGAGGGTTGGTAAACACACATGAGCATGATTATTTTAATGATGTTTGTTTTTACTTAAGTGCACAGCAGCATTACATCAGTGAGAGGGCTTAAATCTAATTTTGGGCATCATTGGGGCCTCATTGCTCAGCATAATTCAGCCAACTTAAACGTAACATACCGTATGATATGACATGGTGTCTTCTTGATTTATGGGTAAAATATGCTCAGCACCTTTGCTTTATTCTTCCTGTCCCACAGTAACAATCTTGTGCTCACCTCTTTTTCTTTTTTCCATGGCATCATCCCCAAAAATTCACACTCACACCACTCTGTAAAATCTTTTTATTAGAATGTTAAAAAGTCCTGTGGGGATTTTTTTTCTTCGAGAAACTCTGTGAGTGCTCTGGGAGAGGGGAACTAGTAAAATAGTCGTGTTAAACTGGAGGGCTGACAAAGCCTGAGGCTGCTAGCATGGACTAATGCAGTTCATTGTTTACTATTTGCAAATTCCACCATAGACTTAAAGTATTAATTACATCATGCATTATATAAATTAAAAAGTACTTAATATTAACATTGACGTTTTTTCTTTAATTTTCTCTTATCTATTTTTTATATTGATACAATTTTTTTAAAAAGTCACTTATTACTTCTTCTTACCTTTTTTTAATTAAACACATATTTTTTAAAAATAAACAGTATTGTTACTTTATTATTATCTATCACAGAAGTGCCTGCACATCCATCTACTTTTTCCTGCCTTTGACCCACAGGATGCCTTTAGAAAACATGACCGAGTAAAGTGCCATTTAAGCAAACAGGTTGTGAGTGAGGCAATGTTTTAGCAAATACAGATGGAGTGTTTAGGAGATTAGCATCCTGTTACAACACATCGCAGTGCACTTCAGTTTCATGTTTGCAGGGCTTTTCAATGACAAATCTGACCTCCGACTTCAGAAAAGTTGTTCAAAGCACCAGATAGCATTCAGCAGAGCAGATATGACATGTAAATATACACCATGTAAACACTTCTTTCCTTTATTAAATAAGATTTTATTACACTTTTTAATTTGTTTTACCTCAGCTGACATTTTCATTGCATTCCATTTTGTGTAAAAGTGTCATACAGTATATATGTGTAGGTACCACAATTTTCTTACAAGTAGGGTTTTTTTATATAGAAATTTTATTTATATTGCCTTTCATCATATAAAAAAAATCCAGCTGTAGTCCAAAAATTTTGCTGCTATTTCTAAAGTGTAATTTTCTTCACAGACCTGAATCTTAGTAGTGTGCTCTTACATATACAGCAGAAAAACTTTATGTGGTCAGAACACTAGATCTCTCCTTTTGGTGAATTTTGCACCAACCTTTCCTCCCTTCACCAAACTCTGCAAGTGTTAAAACAATATCCAAGTGTCATGTTGTCGCACAATGTCACCACTTCATAGGTAAGAAAAATTCATTCAGAAAAAAATATCTCGGGCGTGTCACTGTTTTCAGAGTCGTAATGCAGAATAAACATTGTGACGAGGTGTCAGAGCGCAGACCTTGGACTTGGCCCTCGGCTTTGAGCCACAGCAGGCTCTTACACATGATGCAATGACAGCTCTTTGAGATGGTGGGGAAATTAATTCTTGCCCAGTGTAAAGAAACTATTCATAACAGCTTTGCTTGAAAAAACATTAACAATTTTTCATATGGATCAAAGTGGCCATCTGCTTAAATTCACACAGGCTATACCTTATTCATGCACCTCCGTTACTACTCTCAGTGGATTAGCTTAATTTTTTGTCTTTCTTTTTCCCTCAGGTTTGTGCAGTACTTGCAGAGGGAGATTCTCTCAAGAATGTGTCTAATTTAGTGGCTAAGAGGCAGATTTATACCTGTGCTAGTTATGGAGAAGGTTGCTCCCTCGAGAAGCCCAATGACTGTTTACGGGCGGCCCGACAATGCCTTAGCAGATGATGAAGCACCTGCCAGAGTTCCCCCTCGTCTGTTCCATCCCTTTCTGTCTGTCTGCTCGCCTCCCTTCCCCTCGCTTTCTTTCTTCTTTCACTCTTCCTTCCTCCACTCTTTCTCAGCCTTCTCTCCTTCCTTGCTCCTTCCTGTCTCCTGCCTATTCTCTCTCGCTTTGTTTCTTTTCTCAGTAGAGCCACATCTCCTTCAGTTACCATGGAGTTGTGCATTTTACAACCATTCCCACTGCTCTCCCCAGAGTGAACCCATCTACTTACCCTGTCTACCACAGAGAATAAGAGAATTTTTGTCTCCATGTTCCTCTACCTCTGCCTCCCCCTTCACACACATACTGGATAGACAAATCGACAGCAACACACACACTCTCCGGCAAACAGAACTGTGGTCAGGTTTTGTTTATGACAGGGAAAGGCAATATCGAGATTGTTTCAGAGTAGTGTCATCACGTGAAATGTATCGCTGTCAGGAGTATGTTTTATATGTCTGGGCCCTTGGCTGAAGCCATTTTGGGAAACAGAAAATATCATATCGAATGACCTCCTCTGGTATAAAAGTAAACTATCAGCTGTAAATCCGATCCACAACTACAGGAGTATATGTGAAAAGGAAGGGAAGTGAGTTCTCTGTGGCATACGGCTCACTAGTGAAATAAAAAATAAGCTGTTACTTGTAGTAAAATTCTGAAGTGAAGGTGAGGCAAATTTCTTTTTTAAATACTTAATTGGTGTATTGATGTATATCAAACTAGATGTATTATGCATTTCTCAGAGTGAAAGACTTTAGTGGTCTGTTTCTGTTGCTGGATGAATGTGAAAAAACTGCACTCGTGTTTGCTTCTGGACTCAAGCTGAATAGTTTTGTAACTTGGGAGAATGGGCATTTTTTTCTTATAACTGTGATTTCAGCTCTTTTACTGGTATTTTATATACAAAAGAAGACTTTATAAGGAAATGAGGCGCTTAGAAAATCTAACTTTTAACATTTTTTGAGAGGGTATTTCAAAACTTCTTACAAGAGGACTCAAGAGAAATATCTTGATTTCCCAAAAATGGAATTTCAAAGAGTAAATACAAATACCCTGCCAGTTCCTGTATTTCAGCTTTCAAAGGGTTTATTTTTATGTATTTTCCAAATAGGAGGCACTTCTAATTTTGGTTGCCTGAAAATTTATATATCCTGTAGTATAACACTATTAAAGGATTTATAAATCTCCAAACACATTATTTATGTCTCTCCTTATGTCATTTGAGTATTAAATCATCAAGCGTTGACCAATTCTTGGTCACAGTGCTGTAATTCCAGTTCCTCTTTCTCTTAAATATCCAGCCTGCTTTATACTCAATGGGCCGTAACTCGTTAATGTATGTGGTATAATTTTGCACCTGTAATTAAGTGTCAGTTTATAAACACACAAACACTAATAATACCCAGAGCTTTTCTGGGCGAGCCCAGTGGTGGCAAAAGCCCATCCATCAATGTCCCTAATGAGGCTCCATATAGACAAGTCAGTGGAGGCTTCCTGGGCCATTCAGTCTTATTTTTAATGCTCACTACAATAACCACCCAAATCCCCAGTAAGATGATATCAGCCAAGATAGGGAAGATGTTAATGTGTGTTTGTGTGCAAGCCTGCATACTTGCAGCATGTGTATGTATGTGCGGGTATTAAAGGTCCTGTTCAAAGTTTCCATTAACCTCACTGTCATTTTAGTCATGGTGACGTTAATCAAAACCAACATCATTAAGTGTGAGGTCGTTAATATGGCTACTGTTTTCAATGTCGCCATTAATAATATAATGCATGGAGTCCAACTTGAGGAGCTAATGAGGTGTCACAGGTCATTTAGACCAATCAGAAGCCACCACAGGACATTAGCCAAACAAAGGCTTTGGCTCTGCAACTGTCTGCTACTGGGACAACTCAGCATGTGAGCGAGATCATAGTTAAAGCAACAATAACATACTTAGTAAGCTAGGACAAGCTGAGACCAGAACAAGGAGGTCCTTCACTTCTTTTTATAGAGACCTTTTGTTTATTTATGGTCTCATCAAACCCAACATTCTTCACTGAAGTTCTTATGCAGCTTATGAGTGATAATGCTCTTCCTGTTTATTTAAATTATAGATCTCTCTCTCTCTCTCTCTCTCTCTGTCTCTCTCTCTCTCTCTCCCTCTCTCAGACTGGAGAATGTGGTCGACATGTTTAGCTGACAGATAGATCTACAGTTTCAGAAGCTGAGGCCCTTGCGCCGTGGGACAGATTTCATGAGACGAAGTTTGAACTGGGTCCGGGATCCTGCAGGGATGGGAGGAGGTTTCTCAACACAACATTTACGGTATGATTAGGAGTGCTGATGACACATTTGAGGGACTTAAATAGTAGAGGTCAGTGTTCCTGATGGCCGTAAACTGTATGTTTATGCCTGGGCCTAACCTGGCTCTGGTACAAGTGAAAGGAAGTCTATAATCTTTGCATAAAACTGCAGTCACCAAGTACTTCCATGAATGTCAGTTTCAGACTTTTCAATTTTGCAAATACGGTTGGCTAATGCAGTATGGGCTGCACCATGCAATTATTTTAATTAGCTATTGATAAATGTTAGTGTATTTTATCCATTAATCAACCCCTAAGCCTAATCAGTAAGTAAGTATGAAATGCCAGTGAATAGTAAAAAATACCCTTCTTAATTTCCTGGAGAAAAGAAATTCAATTTCAAAGGAGGCGGTTCAGGAGAATCTGAAAGTCTTCATATTTTAGAAGCTAGAGCCAGCAAATGTTTAGTGTTTTGTCTTGATACAAGGTTTAAATGATTAATTTTTAGTTATTAAATTTGTGGCCCATTCAGACAAGTAATTGATGTTCATAAGGCACTAAATGTGTTGGGATCTCTTCCTTTTCACTATTAAGCAACTTTTTCAGGTATCATGTTGAAATAGCACAACATTTTCAAGGACATTTCGCTTGTCATTTCTACACATTTTAAGCTTTTTAACTCATTCTTTTAAGGCAGTGTAATCCCACGTGTCATTTAACGCCATTTTGGGTTTAGGGGTTAGAGAGAGGTAAAGAAATGAAATGGCGCGACATGTAAGAACAAAAAACTCATAGTGATAACAAGCAAAATAACTTGAGGCAATTGACGTGTTACTCAAACGCTATTTGGCAAGACCATGCTGGAAAACCTCACAGTGGGTCCTGGTCTTGGTATTGAATGTGATAGTGTAGCCCTCTCTCAAGACAACAAATGTTTCATATGTTTGGAAACTCAGATTTTTTTCAAGTGTTCACTTCCAGCTTGTGATTAGTGTGCATTAATGTAATAATAAGGAGAGACCACTCTAGAAATACTTTTAGACACCTTGATATTTTTTCTGCATTTCTGTGCGTGTCAGTATGAAAGCAGCAGCAGTCAGTGTGTCAGCGGGTAATGACAGAGGAAGTGACGTCTGACAACTATGGCCTGCCACTGTGGTTGGTTCTTTAAGAGCAAAAGGAGGTGGCCACGTCTCAACGCTAATGGAGGAGGAGAAAATGGCCGTGTCACTCCTGTCAACGTATTATGTTTTAAACCTAGACAGTCGTTGTCGCTCTTGCAGGCCCATAATTTTATGCCATTAAAAGTGCCAAGGGGGAAAGAGTGAGGGAAGAAGGAAGGGAGGGTGGTGGGCTCTGAAGTGAAGCAGTTGTAGGGTTTTTCTACCTCTTGTTCTCTTCATGCCTGATTCCCTGCCACTTTTGTGCTGGAAACTTTTGGCATTTCTTGAAAGCATAAAGACTAGTTGGGGCTTTAAAGTGATCATAAAGTCAATCATGTTGGCTTGAATTACCCGGCAATCTCTGTCAGTTAGTCCCTTCTCAGCTGCTATGCCACGAGATGTGTGTGGGAGTGGGGTGTAGATGTGTGTGTAAGTGTGTGTGGATACACGTGTGATCCGCTGTGTACATTAATGTGCGCACTGTAAGTGTGTGGGAGGCAGGAGAAGCAGAAGTCAGAAACTCAAATGAGAAGTGATGGCAGAAGAGGACTCATTTTCATGCCTAAGTGCTTTAAGTCCAGTAAAATTGCTGACATGTTAGTCACCTAAAAGAAATAGGACAAAGACAAAAACATGTAAAAGAATATATTTTTACTTTTAGAGGAAACTACATCTTTAGAATACCTGTAAAAGCAAAGATTTTAAATACATCCTGTGGCCAAATTCTAATGCCCTGCAGGTCAGAGCAACCCTGACACTTCTGTATGAATTGCCACTAATCGAAAAATGTTGGCGGGAATTACTGTCACTTGTACTGTTTTGTATGCATGACAACCTTTTCATCTCAAAGAATACTAGACCCCACAAGGTCTTTACATTATGGGCAAACATTTGCAATTATGATGAACTCCACCAGCTTATCTCAAAAGGAACAGGTTCCCTACTGATGGACAAGTAGACGTTTTAATGAAATATGCTGCTTTGAGCTGATGAAATAAAGATTGCTTCACCTCAGGGCACACTCAAATTAAATTATCAAGATGACTGCATGCACGCCACTCCCATTAACACAGGTATGGTAACAGCCTAATCACACTGCACTTGTTCTATATAGTATTTCTGAAACAACTTCTGTATGATGCTCCCTAATGCTCAGCCTGTTTTTCATCCCCTGTCCTACATCTCAGCTCTCTCCCATGATGGCTATAGGCCTCTCAGATTCTTTTTTACTCTGTTCAGAGGGATGAACTAATGATAAAACCATGTGTTGTCCCTAGAGGCTGAGCGAGTAGACACTGCGATGCATGCAGTTTTATACATGCAGATAAACATGGGCCCGAAGGCTTGTCAGAAGCCTGTGGACAGAGCCCAGAGTCCTCTGCCTTAAAACAATGTTGGTGTTGGGGCGAGAGGGACTGTGACTGGCAATGGGAAACACCTGTGCTGGGGTGAACAGCCGGGCAGTATGCTGGGGAAGTCAGAGGTGGGGGGTTACCACTGTAAGAAGAGGAAGGCAAGGCAGGAGGGAGGTATAAAGCCAGTCGGAAAGGCCTCTGCATCCTCGCCAGTTGCTGCTGAGGAGTGGAGGTCTGAGGAAATTAGTTACAGTAATGTCTTGGTTGTTGCCCCTTAAATTTTAACACACATGTTGGCAGCAGCGCCCAAGCCTGAAGCTCAAACTGTAAGTGTACAGTCATATACAGATACATTAGCTGAGAATTATAGCTATGAAAATGTCAAAGAAAACGCTGTGAAAAAAGGAATTCAGAAATATGAGTTCAATATTCAGCTACGTCTCACAATGGTATTTTTGTGCTGGTACTATCGATCCCCCCCAAATTTTCTGATGTCAGAAATTTAAACAAAGGCATTCTTTTCCCATACTATAACATTTTATGGCTGTGCTTTAACAATTGTAGGATTTATTTTTGGATTTATGTCTCTCAGCATATGTACTATAGGAAGCAATATAGAAAGCTGCAATACTTTGCATCCATAATCCATAAACTTTTCGTTGGCTTGAATTGCTTTGAGATACTTTGATTAGAAACATTTAACCTTTTAGCAACCCCAGTAGCATGTAAAACTGCTTTTCTTTATGTGAAACTGAGGATCACTTTTTTAAATATCTATCATTAAGATGTTATCATTCATGTCAAAATGCATTGTAAAGGTCTCTTCCAGTGAAGCATTAGATATATATTTTTTAATATTATATCAGTCAGTAATTCATTTCTGTATAGTAACAAAAAGGTGTAAAGTATATTAAGGCAGTTCATGCAGACACGTCAGTTTTATTGGTTTTTTAAAAAAACCAGGCTATGAAAAAGTGTGCTTACACTGTAGACATGCAAATCCCAAACGAAACAAAGAACACACAACACGGCAACATTTTTCCAGCCAAACATCTTACCCTGCTGTATATCCATCAGCCTCTCCTCAGTGGGCCAGCGCTCCACCCTTCAAGTCAGGTTGATCATTCCATCTCCTGCCTCTCTATCCTGAGGTGCCTACTGTCAATTTATCAGACTCTTCCTTTTAATTTCATACTTTCCACAGTGTAAGCATCCATCTCCGCTGTCTGCAGCAGCGTTAGAGGGTTCAGAGCTTTGCAGTGTGAAACAGGTTGATGTGAAGCCAACAACTGACAAGGAGAAGCGTGTTGCAATGGAGTAATGATCTCTTGAAAAAGGCTGTGTACTGTACACAGAGTTTGCAGATATTGCTGTATATTTTCTGTATCCCTGTCTTTATCGAGTAGGTTTCTTGGGTTTGCGGTTATTAAATGTTGATGACACTTTTCTGTGCACTTTTGAAAAAGCACATACTTTTAATTTCCAAAAGTGGATAATATGCAGCAGCAGTATTACAGTATCCATGTTCTGAACTGACATTTATCAGTGGCTGAATCTAGTAGTCATACAGTATTACAATCCTTAAAACAGTATTCATGTTGATAAATGAGAAATCAGATGTGTTTTAGGAATCAAGCATGCAATCACTAGATTATCTCCATGTTAAACTCCATCTACTTCATTGCTCATCCTTCGACACATCTGCAATTTGAAAATAAAGTCAATTATTACTAGATTTGACACGCAAGTATTGTTAAATTTAATCTTAATTTAGGTCTCCTAAACCTTCTTAGTATAGTCCTCTCCTCATCTCGTCTTTCCTGATCTTTTTCTCTCGCTACGTCTAACAAAAGTAATTACAGTATGTTTTATTTTATGAAGGTGTCAGGATGAAATGATGAATGGCTTGTAATATCAAAAGATTAAAGACACAATGCAATGAAGGACGCGTCTGCTTACACTGTGGTAGTGCTTACATGCAGACACATGTATACACACAGACAGACAGACACACACACACACACACACACAGACCATGCACACAGTCTCTGGGGGCACTGATATCTGGTTTCATATTTGATATTAACTTACTGGGGGAGCGATTATGGCCACAATGTCATTACCAGTGGTACAGGGGCATAATAGAAGTGAACTTTTCAAAAAGGTCCTTATAATTGCAGGCTGGGCCCTTCTTGATAAAATTCCATATTGATACGTACACTGGTCCCCTCATTATGGCCACAGATGAAAAAGAGCATTTCAGCGTTCTTTAATGAGCGCTGTACCAGTGAAGGTCAGCTTAATGGGGTTCAACTTGCTGTTGGGAGCCAGAGGTAATATTCTAATGAGAAAGAGCCACAACACCACTCTAGTAATTCTGTAATTGCACACATGGATGCCATTTTATTGTTGCCTATGCAGTAGTATTGAAGTCCTTTGTTGTCATTTGCAACATTGCTTGTCCTCTCTGGTCTGGTTTGGTGGTCCAGCCGACACTCGATACGTGCGTGCACACATGCAGGCGCACACACCCTCATTACCATATTTCAAATCCACTTCAAATGCTATCTGGTGTTTATTGGAAGCTACAGTTTATTCATTGCTTACTTATGGGTGGAGGGACATCAGAGCCACCTAGCAAAAAGAATGAATATTAACCTCAGTACACAGCAGTGTGGCAGTGCAAGGACAGAAGGAATGTTTGTGTGCATCTGTGCATGTGTTGGCTGTGTTTGTCTGTGCATGTGTGTATGTGTTGATTTTGAGTTTGCCTGAGTGCATGTGTGTGTCCAAAAAAACAACAACTTCATGCCTGAGGCTGTTTCGCCTCTGATTCTCAGTCTATTCCTGAGAATAACAGAAACTTTTGCATATTGCAGTTCTAACATGTATTTCTATAAAGATTTTACTCAGTATTGTTGCTGCTACTTAGAACTTGTTGCCAAGCAAGATCTGCAGATTTACATACATATTCATGCTATTGACAGAGTCAATAGAGTGTAAAAACCTTGCACCACTACATTACCCACAATGCAACTTGAATGCAATCAGTCAGACATTTGGGGGTGTTAGAAGTAGCTAATATTCAATTTCAAATTTCTAGTTTTCAGCCCCACCCGACACTGACTCAAGCAACATCATTTGAGGCAGTTCAGATTTTGCACAATTCCCCTTAAAGTAAATATAGTTAAATCACAAATTATACGTGGAGCACAAAGAAGAAGCAGACATTCAGTACGTCTAATCCTGAATGTCTTGTTTTTCTTTAGTCCAGTCCCTGAAAAACCATCCCAGTGAAGCATGCCGACAAGACAAATGGACATGCAGACAGCACGTGGCGACCATCTGCGATTGCTAGGTGGCCTTTCCTCCATAACAACTCTCACATCAGCTCTAAATTCAGATGAGAAACAGATCAGTTTGTACTGTACCTCTGCCACCACCTATGTTTAGACTTACAGTAGCTTTTGGTCCAACAGCCAGGTTGCAGTGTTCTAACTAGAATCATCAGGTGAGTTTATCTCAGTTGCATGGCACAGTAAATAGGTTTATTTGGTTTATTGTGATGTTTATTGTGTGTGATGGATTGATTTTTTTCAGCAGTGTAAATGGAAAGCTCCACATATACTGTAGTAATTTCTCAGATATAAAAAGGGGGTCCTTGGGGGGAAAAGAAGGAGTGAATATAGTTAAACATAAACTAAAACAGGCTTCGAGAGTTCTCCCTCCCTCTTCCTCTCTGCACTATTATTCCCTCTTTGTAGGTCATGTCAGTTTAAACAGGATCCTGAAATATTTTCATGATGACTTGTATGCACATGGGAGATGCACAACAGAACTAGAGGTTAAAGGTCACTCAGCTTTTTCCCTTTTTGGACACAAAAATAATTTTCAGAGTCACGAATCATTAACATTCAACTTCCCATCCAAAACAGTTTAAATTTAAGACAATGATGAACAAGATGTAACCTAAACTTACAGCGTAAAAGCTTCGGGGCATATACTCCTTGGGGAATTAAAATGAGCAATTTGTCAAATTTCATTCAAAGCACTCAAGTGTAAAAGTAAAAGTGTAGATGAATTTCAATCTGTCTCCACTGTCTTTGACTGACTGAAGTAGGAGAGTGTAGAAGAGTGAGCCTGCTCCATACGATTCAGACGACTGTGTAAAAGTATGAGGGAGTTTTAAAGGTGATAAAAAAATGGCAAGGCAGTGAATATCATCTTGTAGATAAGACAGCCACCCCGCTTTCCACAGGCTACATCCATTTTATTGCATCTGGCAGCGAATTAAGGCACGTGTGGAAAAAAAAAAGGACGATTGAAAATGAAACCCGGGGCTAAGACCGCATTCAGCCTGACTGCTTTCTTCCCTCAACACTGACATTAGACTTTGATTCTCACATGAGATCCTCTGATGATGATGATGAACCATAAAAAATGATATAGCTCAATAAAAGTACAAAAAGGCGCGAGTTCATAAAGAGGACCTGAGGGCCATGTTAGGTTTGGTCCGTGCCAGTGCATTTCTTCTCCCTCTGCTGGCTTTTAGAGATGATTACCTTGGATATTTATGGAGGAAACATTTTTTGATTTGAGGGAGTTAGTGTGGCTGGATGTTTGTGTCTGCTGGATCCTGTGAGGCTGATACAGTGGCTTTGCTCTTGCCATTACTAAAGATCTATGACCTATTATCTGTTAAAATCTGGGATAATATGGAAGAGTTGTCATCACTGTCACCATAAATAGCTCTGCAAAAAACCTGCTGTAATATATTACTGGCGACAGAATTGGAAAACCGACTGATATTGACATGCCGATTGAAAGGACAAATGAGACGATGGTTGTAGTTTTCTTGGTCACCTTGAAAGACTACATTGGGTTCGGTAAAAGACCTAAACATGCAAATGGGTCACATGCTTCTATATATCATAATGAGACCATGCCAATACTTTGCCTTATATGTCAATACATTGTGGAAAATCAACTGCTATCTGCAGCCAAGAAACGGCACAAACATATCAGACCTCTCCTCTCCTCATTGATTCTTTTATCCTCTCCTCTCTATTCAAAGAGTGCAGACTGGAGATGGTAGGCTCTAGTGAGCACTGGCTCCCTCCTCTTCAGGCAGCGTGTGATGTGACTTGAGCCGTGTGATCTCCATGAGAGAAAACCCTGATGCATACAGGAAATAATCAGGGCAACACAGGCAGGGTTCAGAGGAATGCAAATATTTTCAGAGTGCTTAAAAAACAATACCACACACACGCACACCACCAAATGCAGAACCCCCATCACCACCCTCACCCTCACACACAGACACACACAACATCATACACACATTTAACCACAATACATATCCACACATCACACACAGAGGAACAAAAAAAACAACAACCAGCCCCCTGACAAAACTCTCCCCAAGTGCATTTGCATAAAACATTAAGCTTAACAAAATGATTACACCTGACAAGTTGAGTTGGAGGAAGAACATCGCCGGTGGCAGCCGGTTACTTGCAGATCCTGCAATCATTCTCTCGTCAAGCAACTGTTTCATGGCTGCCTTTGTAGGCACTGTCATGCCGCTGCATCGTGATTAATCCTTCCCTTTTGTTTTTCTTTTCTCCCTTCCACCCCTCTCAGTCCCTCCCACAAATCCAATAAGTTGCCCTTAAATCAGGTTACCCTGCACCTTGCAGATAGGAGCATTGTGATGGATATGCCAAAATGCATGCCAGGCAGCATGTTTTTGTGCGGAAGCACTGTGAAATTGTACTGCTGTGATTTTGCATTATGGTGCTAAGTGTTTGTCTTGTAATGCAATTAAATGTGCATGTAAGCCGCCCCCACACTCCCCAAACTATTGTGTGCTGTATTTAATAATTTTATATACGCTCTTTTGTGACATTGCCATTTAACCCAAGGTAAAATAGAATAATTTAGAAGAGTATTAAAAGAATAACTTTAGAGTGTTTGCCATAGAGAACACAAGCTGGATCATTTTAGAAAAAAAGATGACAATCAAAACATTAATATCCTTCTCACTCATATGAGCCTGCTGAAAATTCCTAGCTCTGAATACTTTGCTGAAGGATAGCTCGCAGATAAAGAAAGAGAGAGATTATTGCCTCCTTTCATTTCTGCCCCCCTGGCAGCGGTAGGTATGGTAATATGGTTTTTGAATATTTGCAAGCATAAACTTAAGAAATGAGTGCTGATAAGGAGTGACAGCAACAGAGGCAGCAGAGATCTTCAGCATGACAGGCGATGTCAAAAACCCCGGTGACGCTGTCACTGTGACAAACTTTTCAAAAGAACAATGCACACACACACCGTTATTGAAGTGAGCTGCTGCAAGCCTCTCTGACAGTGTTGTCCCAGCAGTTAAAAAATGGAAACATCACCTAATTATGCACGCCATATTTTTTCTCTGAATACTTAAGCCTACAAACTTTCAACGTATGTCAATATACTTTGCAGAGCGCCGGGTGCACAGACACATCGGTAGACTGGGAGTTTTATCAGCTATGTAATAAAATATATAATTTGAAAAATAATTCAGATAAAATATTGAAACAGTTAATTGAAAAAAAAAATTCAGGCACAAAAAAAATACACACACACACACACACACACACACACACACACACACACACACACACACACACATATATATATAAAATTTTAGCCTCAGCCTGAGGCTTTGCCCCAAAACTGGCATTAACCTCCACAAGAGCAAGTGTCTGTCTGAAATGCAGGTTCTGTAATTGAGTTTCACTTGTCTTTTAATCTTAGCTGTACTTTTATTAGTAACTCAGCAGACCCTGTCAGGTCTGCGAGAAACCGAGAGGATCATTACTTTCAAAAAGAACCAGCTGGCCCATTGTTTAGGCTCTGCCAGCTGTGTCTATTTTCATAACCCATTTTCCTTTTGTTCTGCTACACCTCCCTATAAAAGTACAGAGACAGGAAGACAGAGTTGTATTTCACCATTTTCATGAACTCTTACCCTTATGATAGCCTAATGCACAGTGCTTCACCATTTGGTGTGTGTGCCTCCATGCGTATATGGGTCTGTGTGTGTGTGTCAGTGTGCATGTGTGAGTGACTGCGAGGAGGAAGGCAAGGTCTGTAATCACCTAATCCAAACATACACTCGGGGAATCTCATTACTGGACCTAACAGTTCCATTTGAACCTTATCTGGTTTCAATCAGCCGCCTCTCGTTTGGAGCAAGGCGCAGAAACTTGATTCCTTTTGTCTAGAAGTCTCTGCTATCAGGGGTCTCCTGTTTGTCTTGTCTATCACCATCTTTTACAGCTAACGGTATTTTAAATTCTCCATCAGCAGTTAGGAGAACGACTTCAGTGGCAGTAAAAAGCTGCTTCTCGTCATCCAGCTTGCAAGTAGCAGTGTGTGACATCAGCGGGTTTGTATGTGCAGAATGGACGGCTGCCATGGGGAACTCCCGCTAACCCCACACCCTTCCTCACTAACCCCAGTTCTTCCCCAGCCACCCACTCCCACAGCCCCCCATCCACATGCAAACGGACATTAAAACGAAACCTGACCCTGGCCCTGGAATCTGTAAGGTACTGTTTTTTTTCTCCTTCTTTTTTTTCCTAAATAGGGAATCCTGCAGCTTGTGCGTGTGTGTTTGTGCGTGCAATGTTAGGGTAGTCAAGCGGGGGGTCAGAGAAAGGTGAGCAAGAAGCAACGTCAGCGACTGAGAGTGAACTGTCTCAGGAATCCCCAGATTAAAAACTCCAGAAGGTTGAGAGTCGGAGATAATCACAGGATCTGGAATTCACAATAACAAACTGGCCATATATCTACCTGTCTCCGGCCTTCCTCCCTTAGAGGGCCACAGGGTCAACCAAATGGCTGCATTCCATCAACAGCTCTTTTTTTCCTCCTGCTGGGCTCCCAATGAAGTGTCTGGAGGGATCAAATATGGCCTCTGGAGCTAAACCTTCAGCTCTTCTCTCTCTTTCCACACCAATCTACCTACCTTTTTTTTGATCTGACACATGTATTTATTCTTGTCCTTTTGAGCACTGAGTGTCAAAGTTATCATGAATGTGTCACTTCATCGTACTGTGCTTTTAGTTCTGAAAACGGAGGGAAACTGAGTCTAAAGAGCTGAATCTGGGGCTCATGATTAATGTGGGATTTTGACGTAGATGCTACTAAGACCCCGCCACTACAGCATCACTAGTGTGACTCAAGCTAAGGGCTTCAGGCTGCAGTGCAGGAGCTGAGGTTAGAGGTCTGGAGCTTTGTGGCTAGGGTTAGAGTGCTTCCTCTGAGACTTAGGTTGGAGCCACGGGCTCTGCGGCTGCAGCATTTTCTGGGTTGAATTAACAGTTGAGCTGTGACTAGTGTCTGGAGGGGGCTGTTGGGGTCTGGTGTAGGGTCTAGTAGGGCAGGTATGATTTACATAGCTGTGAGAGAGTCCAGGATCTAAGTCTGCCCAGACCCTTCCCCAGGGAACCGTGTTGAAGGAGGTGCTGCATTGTGATACTTGTGTGATTTATGTTCCCCACGTACTCTTCCTTCCATTGCCTGACAACTTCATTTTTTATTTATGTTTGTTGTGATTATTTGCTTTAGCACAGTTACAGATACTGTATATTGCGCAGACTTTGTGTAAACCTTGGGTTGCAGCCTAGAGATTTGACTGTGTGCCTGTCTTTTCTTCAGATCTGTTCTCTATAGAGGTTAGTCTTTGTTGTTGCCCGTGTACCCGTCTAGACACTGAGGATAATTTGTCCCTTTGCTTCCTCCTCTGGTTGCTCCATTCTCAGCAAGGGAAATTACCTTACAAAGAGGGCAAGGGTTGCCGATTGAAAGTAAGTTATTTCGTCAGTGTAAAGTGTAGTAAATAGCCTGAGGTTAGGAGAAAAATAATGATATACAGTCCTGTCCAGAGGGAGACTACAGCATGAGACACAATCAGACCCTTGCAGAAAACTTTCTGAAATGCTTTCAGAGGATGTATTTCATCATGTTAGATTACTACTGTGGATAGCACCACTACTGGATGGTTATATCATATTCATATGCTGGTGCAGAGTCTCGGGCATTGTGCACCAGCATTCCTCGAGCGTGGTGCAGGGTATATCTAAATTCAGCTATTGATTAACATTGCGGCAGAAAAAACAAAAACGAAAGCCCCTGTAAAGACATCACCGTCTGCAGTTACACAGCAGACTGTTTAATTCCCCCCTCAGTGCTGCATTCAAATTATTTGCTTTCACAGTCGAAAATCGAAGGGTTGTAAAAATTGACTTCCTGTACAGGCAGAGAGAAATAAATTTCAGCAGTATTGACAGCAGCCAAACAGAAAAGCTATTGCCCAGCATTTAATTATTGAAGACATTGATCAACAAAGTGATTTATTTGCTGTGGTTCGGTTAAAAGGCCTAATTGAGTCGTGGTGTTCTGTAAAAGGCTTTTATTTGTTCATTTGGTCTGGATCAGATTGCATGATAACCCGCAGTCAGAAAGTATGAACACTGTTCAGTTTGAATGAATGCATTTAATGAAGTCTTTTGAAAGCAGGATTTAATTTAGGTATGTTAACAAAAGAAGTAAAAATGACAGGCTAGTTATTGATTGAGGCAGAGATAGAAAGAGGGACAAAGTGAGAGCAGGCTTCAGAAATATAATAGAAAGAATTGTGCTGATGACATTTGCGGTCTCAGTGCAAGCATATCGCTGTGCCTAGGATGAACATAAAATCTAGGTATATCCTCCTCTTCAATAGTGCAGCACACATATAAAACTCCATGCATAATCAACCATCTCCAGAAAATCACTCTCGCCCTTCCCCCAAAAACTGGAAGTACATTTGTACAGTAGAAGGGGACCTTCAGATCTCCAGCTATTGAGCTGCAGTTCTCCACCTCTCCCTTTGATCATCCCCTCTTCCCATGCTTTCATCAATAAGCTGGGAGTCTGATCTATCAGGCACTTGGGAGGCACCATAGTGCCCTTAGTCTCCCTGTTGGAGCTAAAGTAATCTGGCTGTTGTAAGCTCTTGCCTTGTTCATTCATACTCACTGTTTCCTACTATCACCTTCTATCTGTATTGCAGATGAAAGAAAAGCAATGTTATGACTCTGGGAGACCATGCAAATTTTTGCTGATGTATCTCCCCTAGCAGCATCAATCAAATGTGATGCACCAAACACTGCAATTAATACAACCAGAGAGATTCTGAGGCACCCATATTTTTACCAACAGCATCCTTGTGCTGCACTCTCAGTATCCCTTTTTTTATTGAACATATACCAACTTGTTATAAAGTTGCGCACTATACAGAGAAAAATCATTAGAAATGTACACAGGACCAAAAAAGCAAATTGTGTTCTTTTCATTTTTCCATTTGTAGTGAGAGTAGCATTTTCTGCAGATGTTCAGGAATATGAACAGTAGTGTTGGGCAGGCTTCACCATTCTCCAGCCTCTTCGCCCATCCCAAAGCTCTGGCTCACATCAGCAACATCCAGAAGGAGGAGAAAGGAGGAGCAGGCAGCAGGATGTTTTCATCAGAATATGTCTCTTTACTCCGCAGCCAGTGAGCAGTCTAATGATCTCACTTTAGTCAGAGATGGGAATGTCGGGATTAATGGCATTCCAAGAGGAAGGCTGGGGCTCCAGGTTGTGTCCCCGGCACAGTTTGAAACTGGAGGGAAGAGTCAGACAGCAGGACTGGAAGAAATTATGAGATAAAGGGCGAGGGGAGTTTAAAAAAAAAAAAGAAGAGAGAATTGAAAGAGAGAGAGGTGAAGGAGGGGTGGTGTCAGCGAAAGACACCATGGGAAAAAAAAAACGAGAAGTGGGTTGTTCATTTTCTGGATAGATAGATCAGATGGAATGGAACCATGCGTCAGACTGAAGGCAGCTGTGCTTTTGGCAAGGACTTTCTTGGCACACACGAGCACATGAGCACACACATGCTCCTCATCCCCTCATACACAATACAAATGTACATACACCCTGCACACGTGGAGGTAGGGATCTTCATGGACAGGTGAGGGTTAGCTTTAGTATCAGCTCTGTGCTGCAGGCCTGGATGAGCTCAGCCACTGATTTCTCCTTCATTTTTCCTCTCTGGGGCTTCAGCCAAGGGAGCAGTGTTTAGCAGGCCCTCAAGGCATGGAGCCATCTAAGCAGCACTAAGTCCTGGAACTGCTTCAGATTACCTGCTGTGTTCTTTGCCAGATAGCGCGTCTGTGCTTGTGTGTGTTTGTGTGTTAGTATGCACGTTTTATGTTTACTGCAGGTTTGCTACAATTGATGTTATTATCAGATTACTTAAAACTGCACATGGATGCTGCTTGTTGGGTAGGAAGCTGGTACGCTGATTACTCAAAGGCTCAACAGCAGACAAGATGGTGTGTCGGTCAGGACACAGGTAAAAAGGACAGGATTTGGAACGGTGCTCCAGCTGTATTTATTGCTCTCTGATGTTCACAGCATCACAGCAGTCTAAAATAAGCAATAAACAGCATTCAGCTCAGTCATGAATACACACACACATCCTACCGCCTCATTAAATGCAACTAAGGAGCACATACAAAGTATGAACAACTTAACATGGACTTAAATAAAGCTCTACATCAAACACACACCCTCCTCTCATTTCCCTCTTTCAATATAACACCACATAACTTTACTGTTCACACAGAAATTAACCGACATGTAAACACACCAGTGAACTTCATGCAAACTTACGACGCCGCGACGTGCGGCTGAAAATACACCGTGCTAACTAGCATAGCGACTTGGCAATAAGTGAACAAACTTAACGACAGGACACAGCAACACTCACGTTTCATCAGCGACTTGAAACTGAAAACATCAGCGGCTGGAACTGCAGGTACTATCCAGATTATGTGCGTTACAAACTGAATATTTAATAACAAAGTACACCGTTACTCGTCCTCGGATTATGCGCGTCCTCGTCGCGGCAGAACAGGAACGTAGCGCGATGACGTCAACGTCGCATCACGTGATCGCACACGGGGGGTGCTGAACCTTTATAACAGCCGCCCCCAAATGTGCAAGTCACATTTGCTCCGATTGCAGGAACACTAGGAAGCAGAGTCTATTCCTCTCCAGCAGGGAGAGCTGGTAGCATCACCAAGCGAGCCACAGGTCTGGTGTACACATGACCATTTATCTCTACATCAGCTGACCTAGTACACCCATCATCACTACGATGAATCTTGGTCACACGTCCAATGGGCCAGCAGGCTCGGGGTATCTGAGGATCTACCACCATGACAACTGCCTGCTCCAAAAGCTCAGGGGAAACTAACTGCCATTTCTGCCTAGTCTGGAGAGTAGGGAGGTACTCTCGGATGAATCTGGCCCAAAACTGGTCAGCTAGCACCTGGGAATGCCGCCAGCGCCTGCGGCTCAGGATCTCAGTCTCTGGATAGACAACTTGGGGGAGTGACCCATCTGGCCGCCCCATCAACAGACTATTGGGCGTGACAGGATCAATGTCTGCTACATCTGCTGAGACGTAGCCCAGGGGTTTGGAGTTCAGCATGGACTCCACCTCCAAAAGTACAGTGAGTAGGACTTCCTCATGGACTGGTTGGGCTCCTACACAGGTTTGCAAGGCAGTTTTGACAGAACGGATTTCACGTTCCCACACCCCACCAAAATGAGGAGCTGCAGGGGGGTTGTAGTTGAACTTAATCTTCAGGGGTGCAAGCTGTTGTTGCAGGGTGGGAGCCATGCTTATAAAGGCCTCTTGGAGTTCACGTTCCCCGCCCTTGAAGTTTGTCCCCTGATCAGACCATATCTCGGTTGGGGTGCCCCGTCGGGCGATGAATCTCCGCAGTGCCATCAGGTAAGCATCAGCATCCATACTCCTCAGGAGGTCCAGGTGTACTGCTCTTGTCGTTAAACACTTGAAGATGATTCCCCAGCGCTTCTCCTGGCGTCTGGCCACTTTCACCAACATCGGACCAAAGCAATCGACACCAGTGGAGTAAAAGGCTGGTTTAAACAACCGAAGTCGGGCAGCAGGCAGGTCGGCCATCTTGGGGATAGCTGGCTTTGCTCTCCAGCGCCTGCACTCCACGCAGGCATGTTGGTGTTTGCGGATTGCTTCCCTGCCTCGAATGATCCAGAATGCTCTGCGTAGCTCTGCATAAACCCGCTCGGGACCAGGATGCAGGAGGTCTTGGTCATATTTCTGGATCAACAGGCGTGTAACAGGATGGGAAGGGTCTAGGACGATAGGGTGTAAGGTTGAATCACTAAGGCCCTCTGATCTACGCAGCCGACCACCTACTCTAATCAGGCCGGTGGACTGATCCTGCTCAGGAGATAAGGTAAGTAGACGGCTACTGGAGGTAACAAGCTTACCAGCTGCCAACAGTTTGTACTCCTCTGGAAATGAGTCCTGCTGAGCCCGTAGCAACACAGCTGTTTCGGCTTGTTGATATTCCTCGGCACTGAGAGGGGAGTCCGGGTGATCTTGTCCACGGAGCTCATTAGCTTTAGCCCCCACAAGCTCTTGCCAGGTGCTGTACTCTTTGTCACCTGGACTCGTGGGAGAAGTGACAGTCAGTGCACAAAGGGCGGTCTTCCGAAGCTCCACCGAGTCCTCTGGTGGCTCCGCATCGAGTTTCTCTGGCCAAGTGTCTGGGGTTTGTAGGAGGAAAGGGGGGCCCTGAGACCACCGGTTGGGTTCGATGAGGGCTCTCAAGGTTTTCCCTCGTGTCAGATCATCTGCTGGGTTGTTAGCCGAGTCTACGTAGCGCCAGGTACAAGTCTTTGTGAGCTCTTGGATCTCGGCTACCCTCACGCCTACAAAAACCTTGTAGCGACATGACTGCGATTGGAGCCAGGTTAGCACAGTTGTTGAGTCGGACCACAGCACAGTTTGAGCCACAGCCAATGTGAGTTCATCCTCTAGGATGTGGGCTATCCGGGCTGCGACTAGGGCTGCACAGAGCTCAAGGCGGGGAATGGACTGGACACGCTTGGGAGCCACTCGTGAACGTGCAAAGACAAATGACACATGTACCTCCCCATTGGCCTCTTCGGTTCTCAGATATGCCACAGCCCCATAAGCCTGTTCCGAGGCATCTGCGAAGATGTGGAGTTGGCGGGTGGCGCCCTCTAGAGTAGTGCCTGCAGGAACATAAGGACGGGGAAGGGACAGGAGAGGGAGAGACTGGAGCTCAGCTTCCCAGCTGGTCCAGGCCTGCATGAGCTCCGAAGGGAAGTTGGTGTCATCCCAGCCCCGCTGCTTATCCCATAACTGGCGAACGATGAGCTTAGCCCTGGTGCTGTAAGGCAGCAAGTAGCCTAAGGGGTCATACTGGGATGCTAAGACCTTATACACGTTCCTCAGGGTTGGAGCTTCATAGGTGACGGGCCTGTGTTTGTAGCCTAAGGTGTCTGTCTCCCAGTTCCAACTGAGACCTAGAGTGGACTCTTGGGGGTTTGACTTATCCTGAGCTAACCACATATCTAGGCTCTCGGACCTGGCTGCTTGAGGTAAGTGGCTTAGGACATTTGCATCATTACAGGCCCACTGACGCAACTCGAAGCCTGCTGAGTCTAAGAGGGCGATGAGGCGGTCAACAAGGGACTTAGCTTCCTCTGGGGTGGGGAGACTCTGAAGGCAGTTATCAACGTAAAAACAGTTCTCAACCGAAAACCTAAGGTCATCGCCAGGGGGGCTATGATCTAGGACGTGGCTTTGAAGGGCGTAAGTAGCACAGCAAGGACTGCAGGTTGTGCCAAAGGGGAGGACCTGCCACTCGAAGATCCTTGGAGGTTGGTCAGTACGCAGGTCACGCCACAAGAACCTGAGGAGGGGACGGTCCTCGGGGAGGAGGCGGACCTGGTGGAACATCCCCTTTATATCGCCTGAGACAGCGATGGACTGCTCACGAAACCTTAACAGAACACCTAGCAGAGATGCTCCCAGGGTGGGGCCGGGCAGGAGAAACTGGTTCAGGGACTGGCCGAGATATTCATGGGAGCAGTTAAACACCAGGCGGGATTTACCGTTGTGGTTAACGAGGTGGTGAGGGATGTACCACTCTTCCTGTGTTGGGGTATCTGAACTAACCTCGCTTACTGCACCGCTTTCGATAAGTTTCTCTATCTCTTTCTTATAGGTCTCAGCGTGCTCAGGGTTCTTGAGGAGGCGTCTCTCTGTGCTGCGCAGCAATGGTATTGCAGAGTCTTTGGGAGCAACCAACAGGGGCATATCTGGGTGGCGGAGCAATGGGGTGGCGTATCTGTGAGTGCCCTTCACTACAGTGCGGACAGTTTTGGTTTTGAGCATAGCTACAGCTTGTTGGTCCTGTTTGGAGCGTATGACTTCCCTTTCAGGTCTGCAGGGTACAGAGTCCATCTGCCAGAGCTTCTCAACATGTTGGTACAGCTCCTCTAACTTGGGTGGAGTCGAAGTGAACAGACACTGCATGGAGTTAGTGGGCCGCCCCATGGACTGGACCGGGCCCTGGAGAGTCCACCCCAGTTTTGTGTGGACTGCTGCTGGGCTGCCAGGAGGACCGAGCCTGACAGGCTCAACTGGCGTAACGAGGTGAGCTTGGTCTGAGCCGATAAGGAGGGATGGCTCTGCATTTCGGAGGGCAGGTATGGGGAGGCCACGTAGGTGCTTGAACTTCCTCTGTAACCTCTCAACAGGATAAGTATGCTGAGCAAGGCTGAGACGGTTAGCTGTGAAAGCACCCTCAATCTTATAAGTAGTCGAAGGATTGGACACTGGGGAGATGTGGAAAGACACAGAATACCCTTGGAGGACCTGAATGTCTTGCCTGACAGTTCGTAAGGGGAGATCCTCTGGGCTGCCCTTTATGCCGAGAGCTCTGGTGGCAGCTGGTAACAACATGGACCTCTCTGATCCGTCATCCAGGATGGCAAAGGCTCTTAGGGATCTGCCTCCGTAGTGGATAAGGATGGGAACAACCTTTAATAGAACTCTGTTACCAGCGCCTGGTCTGTCAAGGTAGAGGGAGTTAGAGGCAGAATTGGTTAGGCAGCTCTCCTGTTTGACTACGTCTTGGCTAGCTCTCTCTGTTCTGGCGTTGATCTCATGGAGGGCCAGGAGGTGTTTCCCATTGCAGCGGCTGCATGGTTTCTTTAGAGTACACTGGGCAGCAAGGTGAGCTCGTGCACACCGCCAGCAACGCTTGTTAACTTGGATCCACTCCTTCAATTGTTCTGTGGAGAGTTTGCTTACGTCACTGCATTGGCTAAGATAATGTTCTTTACTCTCACAGTAAGCACAATACACCATGCTCTTGGTCTTTCCCTGGCTGGGAGTAGCTTTGGAGGGTGAGACCGACTCACCAGCGCCGTGAAGAACTGTGACGCTTTGCCTGGTGGCACGGTCGTTATTCTTTGGATTTGGTCTGTCCCTACTAGGCCTTGGGGTGGCTTGGCCGTCAAACCCTTGACACCATGCCTCATAACGGAGCCACTCAGACAAGTCCAGGAGGGTGTGGCAGGCTCCGGGCCGTTTAAACTGGTGTCGCCGAAAGTCAGCACGCTGTTCAGCAGGAAGTTTGGTCAGCAAACGGGCTACATGGGAGCCACAGTTCAGTTCAACCTCCCCCTCAGGACCTAAAGTCTGCAGCAGGCCCACGAGGGATTGTATCTGCAGGGCAAACTTCTGGAAAGCTGCTGTATCCCCACGCCGTACCTCAGGGGCGTCGAGCACACAAGCAATCCTCCTGAGGGCAAGTTGGTGGGGTTGGCCAAATTTATCATGGAGGGCTGCCATGGTGTCAGTGTATGGGGTGTGGGAGTTCAGGTAGGCGTCGGCTATCAGCTTAGCCTCTTCTAACTTCAGATGATCAACAAGGATCTGATATCTAAACAGTTCAGTGGTGTTAGCTGGGAGAAGGTTCTCTAATGCAATGCGAAGCCGGGCAAACTCACTTGGGTCTGGATTGGTAAACTTAGGGATTGTGGGCTGGGGGCCTCTGTATACATGCTCGGCTACTGGGGGTGGTGCACTAGAGTAAGGGGCTGGGCTAAGAGATGATGCTCTGAAGGCGGGTGGGCAGCACTGAGTTGCTGCAGATGGTAAGTACTTTCGGCTTCCACAGGGTGCAGCTGAGGCCATGTGTGGTGGAGGGGGAGGGGGCCACACTGTGTCATAGACTGGCTCTCTAGGGATGTAATACGGCTGATAACTGGCTCCTTCAATGTCTAAGAACTGCATATTATTTTGCAGGTCTCCCTCAGGTTCAGGCCAAGGTGGGGGATCGGGCCAGTCCTCATCTAGTTCTGCTTTAAGTTGGCTGGTAATGGGGGCTGTGGTCATAGGAGGGGCTTTAATTAGGCTTGCCGAACCTGAGCTGGTAGGGCTTATTTCTGTTTTGAGGGAGCGAGCGACCTGTATCAGCTCCTTCATCTCCCTGCGGGCTTCATTCAGCTCCTTTAGACCTGACTGGATCCACTGTTGGGACTGCTGCAGCCTAGCATTCTCCTCCTGTATAGCTCTGATCTCTGTGGAACGGCTGACATCTTGGTAAGGGACTGCCTGGGACAAGTGTGTGGAGGGAGGGGAAAATGGGGTGCTCTGGAAGCGACCCGGGGCTAGCTGAGGTGTCTCAGGCTGAGCAGCATCCCCAGGGAAGCTCCTGGAGTGGAGGGGACTTGGTGATGGTGATCTCCACTGTGATGGACCTCTTAGCTGATATCCTACATAGTCCACCTCATAATCTTGCAACCTAGGAGGAGGGTGTATTTGTCTCTTAGGCCTCACCATGGGATGTAGCTGTTCTTCTGTGTCCATCTTGAAGGCTGTTATCCGGCTCGAAGGACCAAAATGTTGGGTAGGAAGCTGGTACGCTGATTACTCAAAGGCTCAACAGCAGACAAGATGGTGTGTCGGTCAGGACACAGGTAAAAAGGACAGGATTTGGAACGGTGCTCCAGCTGTATTTATTGCTCTCTGATGTTCACAGCATCACAGCAGTCTAAAATAAGCAATAAACAGCATTCAGCTCAGTCATGAATACACACACACATCCTACCGCCTCATTAAATGCAACTAAGGAGCACATACAAAGTATGAACAACTTAACATGGACTTAAATAAAGCTCTACATCAAACACACACCCTCCTCTCATTTCCCTCTTTCAATATAACACCACATAACTTTACTGTTCACACAGAAATTAACCGACATGTAAACACACCAGTGAACTTCATGCAAACTTACGACGCCGCGACGTGCGGCTGAAAATACACCGTGCTAACTAGCATAGCGACTTGGCAATAAGTGAACAAACTTAACGACAGGACACAGCAACACTCACGTTTCATCAGCGACTTGAAACTGAAAACATCAGCGGCTGGAACTGCAGGTACTATCCAGATTATGTGCGTTACAAACTGAATATTTAATAACAAAGTACACCGTTACTCGTCCTCGGATTATGCGCGTCCTCGTCGCGGCAGAACAGGAACGTAGCGCGATGACGTCAACGTCGCATCACGTGATCGCACACGGGGGGTGCTGAACCTTTATAACACTGCTCATCATGCACTTTATGGGTTTCCATTACTTTTAGTAGCTCTATATTTTAGTTTAGAGGTGCAGGTCATACATTAGCATTAAGCACAGTTTAAGTCAAATATGTGCACATTAAATGGACAGTTCACCCAAATTACAATCAAATTTTCAGGAAGATGCTTCTGGTAAGACACTTTGCTGCTGAAATTTAACATGCATTAATCAGAACTATCTGCATGTCTAAATACCCATAGACTTACCCTTTAAATGTACACCTCATAATGACTTATTATGAAATGGAAAATTATGCACAAGAACTGGCTACGTCTCACATTATATAAAACAGTGGGATTTTTGTTCCGTGTTGCAGAGAGCAAAGCACAGTCGGCCAGTACTGGAACAAAAATAAACTGTTATCCTTGGAAGTGTCTTTATTGTACTTAGTCACACACACATTTATCATGAGGTTATAAATCTTTGTGAGTGAAGGTTGTTAATGACTCTGAGAGACAGTGGTGGAAGTGCTCTGTCTCCTCCGTTAGACAGGTTGTGATTCTAGTTGCAGAAGACAGAACAGTGGCTGGGATAGTACTTTACCTGGCCCAGGACTCCCCTGGGCTCACTATAGTGGAACACTCTGCAGACTGGGGGCCCTGGCCTCATGCTGAGCCTGTCTGCATCCAGCAGTTTATGGAGACGCTGCATATAGACTGACACTGACAGTTTGATGTCTGCTAGCCGCTTCTTGTACCTTCCTGTTTGAGAGTGTATCTACCTCTTTTTATTGTTTGTTTAACCCTTTCTCTTTGCCTCTTACCCTCTGTCTTTCTCACTTTCTATTTCTGTGTCTTATTTTGTTTAAAGAAAGATGGCTAGAGCTGGCTCTGCAATTTTAGGCAGTAGGGTCTGCAGGATTTCACTCAGGAAACACTCTAAACAGTGGTGTGCAGAAATATCACTATAAGGCAGAGTTGTTTAATATTTCCTTTCCTCTGTAGATATGAACATGAGGGAAGTATCCTTCTCCTGGGATCCTGACCCCATAGGAACTATCTATATTCCAGGCGGAACTCAAACAATGACGTTTGGACAAGGGCAGGGGGGCTATTTGTAGTGCCGGGTCACTTCCAAGGCATCAGCCCAAACCTTTCAGGGCCTCAGACTTCAGTCCATTTTTAGTGGTGAGTGCAGTGAAAATAAGCATCACCAGCAGTTTGTCTTTTTACAGCCTTGCATCATTTCCTGCCTCCCCCTCTCTTTTGATCATACTCTCTCCCATTCTTCCCCGAACGCACACATATATGCAAACAAACTTGCGCCATCCTCCGACTCCTCCGTCTTTCCTCTGTCCCTCTAGCCCTAATGAGTCTTTCAGCTGAGGGATGATAGACCTGTATTTATTCTCCAGGCCGATAATTTTAGGGAGTGTATCTCCATTCTCAGTGCCTGGGGCCCATGCCAGGGACAGATCAGCCTCTGCCCCAGGCAGTGAGAGGAATGAGGAAATGGTTTTTCTGTATCCACCTCCTCCCTGCCCAATTTTTCTTTACAGTAAATAGACACACTATAGATAAGTATTACTTCATTATACCGTAGGCATTGTCACTACTTGAATTTTTTCCAAAACAATTTGCCCTCAACACACAGTAATGCACATACATGCATGCACTCACACACTCACACACACAGCTAATCCTGTCAGCTCATAATACATTGACAATGGACAAACTCCAAGCAAAAGCCTGAGGCTACCGCTTCCTACCTCCTAGCTCTGTAAACAAAGAAAAAACTGACAAAATAAGACAACATCATAAAAATGTTTCCGCTTGTCGTGGAGTCAGGTTCAAGTGCCCCAGCAGTTGTTTGCTTTTGCATAAAAACTTCAAAGTTATCAGCAAGTGGCTGTATGTTGTGGAGAGGGACCCACGGCATGATGGAGAGTGGCGGGCTGGGGAGACGGAGCAGCACTGTGAGATAAATCTAACATGCCGCTCATGAGCTCATTAATTTAACATTTCAGTCCATATGGATGAGACAGGGAGGGCCTATCCAAACACTGTCCCTCCACAGCGGGGCTCTGAGCACTCTGAAGCACCCTCTATTTACTGTAGGCCTATGTTTGGGCTTGTGCCATGTAACACTTTGACCCAGTGAGAGGAGACTGTTGAGACTTGTATCCAAGAAGGAAAACAGTGAGCTATTGTGAGTCTCAGCACAGCAGGGTTTGGTTGTGGAGGGCTTTATCATTTTCTCAACTTACTGACACGTATGATTGGTAGTCTCCCTTAAACTTTATGCTGTTTTCCTGTATGACCTTCCTCCATTATTAAACTTGATACATAACACAGTCATTTTTTTATCCATTGATAAAATGAAGACATGGAGTATAAACACACATGCATCCGTCTTTAGAGAGAAATTTAGGCTGAACTACACAGAGCACTGTTTGTTAAACTCTAAATAACCCATAGCATACATGTTTAGTTTTCTCCGGTAGCTTTTGGCAGAAAACTTTTTTTTTTTTTTACTGCATGGAAAATATGGGTGAGATACCTTTTCAGTGATCGCAAGGAAAACCTTTACTAGCTCCACTGCACCCCTACCCTGGCGTCTTAAGCACACACACACACCCATTCCTCTGACTCAATACTTTAGATTCCACTATTGCTCTCAAACATCCCCTTGGTGTTGACATTAGATCCACAGGATCAGTTTCTCCCCCGGGCAGATGGTCTTTGGGGAGTGGTAGCACAGCTCCCTGGATGCCTGGATTTGTGCTGGAACACGCAGGACAAATCAGAGCACCTGTGTCCGTTTGGACATAGCTCTGCACATTGCATGATCTGTCTGAGGCAGGACTGGGAGTAGAGGAGGTTATAGCAAGGGCACATAGATGTCCAGAGATCATTCTCTGACTGCCTCCGTGTCAACCCAGGAAGAGGCTCATCCGTCACTGCCTGCGCTTACTTCAAAAATCACCATATTTGATGTTTTCTGCTCAGTTTCTACTCTGAAATTGTCCGTTTATTACCAACGCTGTGGTCATGTGCAAATCTTCTGTACAGTTAATTCCATGATATTTAAGAATTTGTCACAGAGTCTCAATTACAAAATTTCCAGCTTATTTATTTCAATATATTATATTGTTTTTATTTATTTATTTATTTATTTATTTATTTATTTACTGCCCCTCAATTGTGCTTTGTGTAGGAACAATATTATTTTGTTGCTTGGACATCTGTTCGTCGACGGTAAATAGGCGCAGCGTCTCAGCACAGACATCTATAGAATGGTTTTATACGTCCATACGACAAGCTTCAGGTCACACGGCTTGATGATATCAGCCTCGCTACCCCTCCATCAGAGTGATACCACATGCTGTGGCCTTTGTTTAGGTCTGGGAAATATTATGTTTTGGGGTGAGATCTCGTGTATGCTCCAAAGTAGCACCATATTGTCCCAAAAAAAGGAGAGTAATGTGGAACAGAAGTGCAGCATTGCGCTATTGTCCAGTGCATTAACCCCAATCAGCTTATGGACCGTATCCTGGAGCCAAAGAAAGAAGGAGGCAGAAGAAAAAACAAATATCCCTTTTTCACTCTTTTTTCCCCTTTGATTTATTTTTTGAATTTACACTGAGATCTCTGGGGTTACAATTATAAACACTTGAAGGAGTTAATTTTTTATCCTCTTCCTATCCCTCTCAGACATGGTTCATTGTTTCAAACTTTTATCTGCTACACACATATGTAAATGTGTGGTTACACAAACTTTAGCTTTTCCTTTCATAATATGAATTGTTACTAATATCATAAGAAATCTAAATCTATAGTGCCAGTAAATTCAAAGTTACTTGTTACTAGTTACTTGTTACTTGATTCATCGTACATTAAGTTCAAAAATTGCTTTAATATAATTTAACTATCAGCAAATCAAAGCCTTTAAAATCATCCTGTCCTGTAGACTTGATGTGTAGTTGTCCTCTGCCTTGTTCCCTACTGTCAAAGTGGATGACAGGTAAATGACCTCTGAAAGTGCAAATACTGTCATTCCACTGTCATAAATGCCCCTGTATAGCAAGACACAACATGCATATTTATGATGGCGCATAAACACTGCCCTTACGTCACACCGGCAGGCAAATGCGCACCTCACTATGCCACTCATCTCCCACCCTCCAGAGCCCTGATGGCACAGAGCACCAAGTGCAGAGACGTCAAAGAGAATGCCAGCCTTTGTCAAACTCTACATGGTGAATTCCATCAAGGCACAAACTAGAAAAAAAATACCCTTTAATCTGCCCATGGGGGAATTATTCCCAAGCACTCTGTGATAGGAGTGTGGCCATTTCATCCTGTTTTGATTTGGAGGCTGCTGATGGGATCTAAAGTACATGTTGAGACAGTGGGGCCTTCTGCTGTGAGGTATCAGTCATTCTAACCTGTCAGAGGTGAGGGACTTTTATAAACTCTGCTGATTAGTGGATGATGATTCCAGACATGTTGCTGACTGACAGCTTCACCTCCCTGCTACAGCCTTAATCCAGGAGGAATGGTGGGAGGCGAGGCTGGGGTATTAATCTTTTAAGTGTTAGCCTCATCACAACACAAATTCCTTTCAGTGTTTTTACAAAAGCATTCGAGGCAGTTATATTACTTACTTACTTGAATATAAGCTGCAATAATTGGCTGTTTTTGGGACTGTTGCTCTTCCTTTCATACTCCTGCCAGTGAGGTGGAGGTAATAACCAGGGCTAAATTCTGGAATGAGCCTAAACAATTGGACACAACTGGTGTGAAATCCTTTTTGGTCCCCAGTGAGGTGCTCTGACCACTCCACCACACCTTGGCCCATCTTTCCTCTCAGTGGGATGCCCTTATGAGACCTCCGGCTTCCCCTGGCAAAGCAGCCAGACTTCCTGTATTTCTCAGCCATGAGATATTGCATACAGTATGCACAGTTGTTGGAAAGGAAAAGGTCCAGTTAAAAAGCCTGCAATAAATTTTAACAGACATCTAGCTGTGAATTGGTTTATGTCCTTTTTGTTTTCCTTTTGGCTACTGTAGTCAGTCTGATTTTACATCCTATGTACAGTATCTGTTACAAATTAGCAAGCTCTTCTGAAGTAGGCATATTTTTAGGAGGTGTCGAAGAAAATGTAATCTTTTTATTGGTTTTAAACACTCCTGCACACACTCACACCGTAGTTCAACCAGAGCATAGGTGGCACAGGAGTGATTAAAGCTAGTTTTTTAAAAGCAAATGCTCTCTGACCTACGCCCTTCCTAAATGCTGCTATCCTACCTTGAACCCTGGGTTAAACTCATTCAACCCGTTCCCATAGGTCAGCTAATAACGGAGACATTTCTGAAAGATGCTTCCCGAAAATTAATGTATTGAAAAATGTGTTTCCTCCCTCCCTCACATTTCACATAACCTCTGCTGTTAATGGCGCTCTCTTAGCGGACAAAGCCTGGACAACAGAACAGACTCAGGCGAGGATCCACCTGTGCTGGTGGTAATGAAAAGTCTAGTCTAGTCTGAAAGTCTTGTGACGAGGAGACAGCCCTGCCAACATCCGATGCAGCTGGCCGCAGCTTCTCAAGGTCCACACTGAGAAAGTGAAGCCCTGAGGGCAGAGAGTATTAGATATTTAATACTTGATTCTGTCTTGATATCTGTTAAAGTCAACCACAATCCCCAAACTAAATCTGTGCAGACAATTGTGTGGGTCAGTTTGTCAGTAATGTTGACTTTTGCACGCCGCAGTGTCAGTCGTGATGCAAGAACAGAAAATAGAGGCTGATAATATATTTCAAAACATATTTCTCATGTAACTAAAACAGCCACACAGAACTCATTGTACCACTTCTTTCAAAGCACCGCCTTAGCAGATGGGTATTTATCCTTGTAGGTGTGAGTTGATTGACAGGTGCTTTGGAATGTTGCGTGAAGCTGTTTCACAGTTCAGTGTCAAGGTTATGGTGCATCACACAAATCCGCACTAATCGTAGCCCCTAGTAAGCTCCACCTGACAGCGAGAAACTCCACTGACGATGAATTGTTGACATGTTTTCCGAAACCAGCATGCCCAGCACATTATTTTCCCTTAAGCCTATTCAGAGTAATGGGGAGTGCTGAAAGGATTTTGATTGTCTGCTAAAGTATTTAATGCACAGCAAATATTTTAGACACTGCTCATGGTGCGGAAACAATACATACAGTTTCCAGCATTCTTGGTTAATCAAGCAGAACAAAACAAACCAAGCCAGTGGGAAGAAAGGCGAAAAAATATTGGCCTTCTGGTGCGTCTGGATGACCTGATTGTGAAGGAATTGCTGCCGGTATTTTACTTTCTCTGAATCTTTTTCTTTATTAAAGCACACTGTGACTTTTAAGTATATGAATATTCACCTTATTCCATCAGGCTTGTAATAAATGAATGATAAGATCACAATAGGAGTCTTTCTTCAATGAAATTTAATAGCATTACTCTGAAATGAACCGCCTCTGCCCTGCAGTGTTAAAAGGATTGCTGGAAAAATACAATATCTTCTTTGTCAGCACTTAAGGTCTATATAGCCGTGCCTCAGGATATCCCTTTCCCGAAAGGAAGGATTGCCCCATTTTATTTATTTATTTTTTTTCTACTCTCACGCTGCTCATCACATTAACACCTCAGCCACACTCCAAAGCAAAGACTCCCCCTCATAATGGGATTAGTCAGAGAAAAGTTGCTATTTTCTAATGTAGTGTAAAGTGCCACAGCCCTCACTTTCCTTAGATAAAAATGGGCATTTGGCACTTCTTTTTTTTTTGTTCATGTGTAATGACAGTAAAAAGAATGTAAAAAGACACATTGTTCTTATTTTTGGTTCAGCACAGATTTCAGATTTTTACTCCAAGGAAACTGTTTACTTCTACCATGTTGATTTCTTTTCTGACTCAGTTGTAGATTTCAACAGGATTGTGTGAGTTCTTTGCACAATCCTCCCGTATTGTCTAACACCCAAGGCCCATCACACACCCTTCTCCCCTGTCCCCTTCCAGATGTTACCTTTTGACTTCCTCTCCATCTGCCATTCTCTTCGTCTCTAACAAAATCAATAGCAAGTCCATTTGCCATATCATACTGTAGCGTCTCCCCAAACTCCGGATGGTAATGATGCGATGATAACCCAGGGGTGAGGCACATAGGGGAGAATTTTATACTGATCAATACAGCTGGTGTACAGCATGACAAAGTTTTTTATAAGGATGCACCATCCTTCTGCTACTTGCTGCCTAGAATATGATAACGTTTGATATTTTTGATTACATGAACGATTATGAGCTTAAATGTAATGTTCTGCTATTGGCAGTGGCACTTTTATACATAAAATATTTTATTATTCTTTTGGTAATTTCTGTCCATCATCATTAGCTGGTTTAGGGTCAGTTTATGGGTCACAGACTTGAATTTTCTCTCTGTCCCTGGACAGTAGCAGTGATATGAGCCAGAATGACATCACTCTATTAATGTGCTCCTCAGCCAAAGAGAGCCAGAGAGTGGCCCCTCCTTGGGGGAGATTTCAGCGAGGGTCTTTAGCGTTATGAGCTGCTCCAGCAAACCTCACTTAAAGCCAGCCTTCTGCTTCCTAAACATGGATTTAATACCCTCATTAATGATATATGACAAGGGAGATCAATGCGGACTGAGAGTTAGAGCCTTGGATCTGTGTGTGTGTGTGTGTGTGTGTGTGTGTGTGTGTGTGTGTGTGTGTGTGTGTGTGTGTGTGTGTGTGTGTGTCTGTGTCTGTGTCTGTGTCTGTGTCTGTGTCTGTCTGTGTCTGTGTGTGTGCAAGCATTTGTATGTAGTCATGTGTGACTATACATGTGTGTTTGTGTTGTGTGCACCACTCCATATACTGCCTTTAATGGGTACATGCTGTTGGATATCATAGAGACTGGAGTGCATCTGGATACATTACACCTCATGAAAGAGAGGTTGGGAAAAGCAGGATAGCATGCCTTTGGAGGTCATAGCAGCTAATTACACAGAGAGTAAAGGTTGGTTTATCGTAATGGTTGAAGCCCCTCAGCTCTTGGTACCTGCTGTCTGAACTCCACTTGTTAACAACATCTAAATTTTGCTATCTTATTTACTGGTATTTATAGAAGATTAAAGAGAGTAAAGATTCAGAGGATACTGGTCATGTCATGTTATCATGGAAGTGAGAATAAAGGAAGGCAGAACAGACAAAACGGACCGTGGAGATAACAACTGTAACAAAATGGTAAAAATGTAAAAACTTATGTGTTGCATATTTATACTTATTTTAATCAAACTAAAATAATACAGAAATACGTTAAACAAATATCTGTGGAATTATCTTAAAATAACTAATGTTTATAGTATTATTAGAAATTTACTATTATTAATTATATGCATCTATATAATATTTGGCCATCATCTAGCTGCACGTCTTTTTAGAACAGTGTCACTGCCCTGTGAAAAATCGAAAAGCACCCCAGCTTTGTGATAATGATTATTAATAGATTTATTTCCTATGGTCTTTCAGTGGTTTATTTATCTTGAGAAGTATGATTAACGTTCTCCAACCTTAAAGGAAGACTAATCCTTCAGTTTGTCTGAAAAACTCAGACTCATCAAATCTGGAAAGAGGTGGTTTTCACTAGCCAGCAACAGTAAAATGCTAATGTTGTCCCTTGGGCTTGGGAAGCGGGCTTGGCACCAAAATGTTGCCAGTTCGATTCCCTGGACGAGCGGGAAAAAAAGAAGTGGGTGGGGGGTAGTAAATGAACAGCCTCTCCTCCCTCAACATCCACTCCTGAAGTGTCCTTGAGGCACCTAGCCCTCTATTGCTCCCCGGGTGCTGCAGCTGCGGCTGCCCACTGCTCCAGGTGTGTGTGTGTGCACTACTCTTAGTGTGTGTAATCTCATTGCTCACTGCTCCTAGTGTATATGTGTTCACTGCTCACAGATGGGTTAAATGCAGAGGTCAAATTCCTGACTGTGTATAAAACATACTTGGCCAGCCAAGGATTCGTCTTCTTCTCTTCTTTATTCTCTGTGCATTAAATAAAAATACTGTGTATCCAACACACTATATTTACAGTGGGAGATGCAGCTTAGAAATATTGTTGGCATGGCTCCATACCAGTCAGATATTTTATTCCAGCTCTGTATACAATGTACAATTCACTGTAGAGGCGCACTGCCAGAGACATCCAAATAATCTTCAGCGCTGGGATTGAATTCCTGTTTACAGAGCACCAAGGTTAAACCCAAGTTTTAAAAGGTAAAACTGAAGTGCCGTCTACTTGACCCTGTGACACTATTTGAAGGAATCCATAGCCGAGGTGATAGCATGTAATAAAGTCCCTGGATCAAAGTTTGGATTTGATTTCCAGCCAGCATGGCCCACTGAAGAGGGCCCAACAAGCCCATTCCAACAGCTATGGCAACCATTCAGCGCTTTATTTTCTTATTAGATTGCTCTCCCAGAATTCCATTTTTATCCACATAGATCTGGCCAGTGAATCACCATTAAAGGGCCCATCAAGCTGTCAGGCCATCCGGAGTGCAGGTGCAGCGGGGCCCACTCCACTGTAAACAAGCAGCACAGGCCCCTGAATAATGGAAGCCCAGACTGTTTTATGTTGTTCAAGGGGACTTAAAGAGATTCATCTCCTGCTGCTTTTCACCAAGTTTGCTTCACAACTCCAGGCTGAGCTGCTGAACGCTACAGTCTCATATGAGGAGAGAGGGAGGGGGGGCTGTAAAGAAAAAGGTTGGATGTGTAGGCGAAAGGAGGGGGCTTGGAAGAAATGGAAATCTTTCTCTACATTCTCAGACATCACTACCTGAGAGGCTGTGCCAGAAAGCTTTGTTTCTGGAAAGGAGTCTAAATGGAGCATTTTATGCCTGGCTGAGCACTGACACTAAAAAGCTGAGACTTCTTCATATCTGACAGATTTTCTTTCATTATCTTTTCTCCATAATTTCTTCAGTAGTTAGAGGGTCTGCAGTTCTTTGTAGAGCAGCGAAATGTCTGACTTAACTATTTGAGACACCAGACAATTGCCCACTGGTCCTTGTTCCCCCAAGGTCAGAAAGAGAGAATGGAAATGCCCAAGAAAAACAAATGCAGACCATAGTGTAGTTGTCACACACTCCACTAACACATGTGAAGGCTGGCTCCTCTTTTATTCTCACATAAATTGCCCTGAAGAAGTGCTCACACATAAATGTGTCCCACATAAACTGAAAGAAGAGGGGCATTCTTCATGATTTGCGAAAATAGTCCTCAAAGTTTATCTTATGTCATTGAGTCTGAGTGACATCACCTCTCCATTAGATTAGACATTAGACACCCACGATGTGCCGCATTCCCAAGAAATGGTCTGAAAGATTTTTTTTTCAAAGCTCAACATATAAAGTGGTGAGTGTTTACTTGTAGGGAAAAGGAAAATCAAAAGTGATACACTTCTCTTAAAGTGGAGATTTTTTTCCTAGGCAGAATCGTATAGCATGCATTTCAACTGCCAAAAATGATCTGAGAAAATCTACCCATTACGCCTCAATTGGAAAATCTGAGCTAGCAAATGTGTGCAAGATATAGCTCTGTGGGGTAGTTAGCACCTTAGTGCCCTGTCTTTTGAGGGTGTCTGGTTGTCATTAGGGGTGATGGGCAACAGTACAAGCAGGTGGGGCTCAGTGCTTTAGGTTCACTGACAGTTTTGCGAAACTGTAAAAGATATTATCCAAGGGGAATGAAAACAACACTCAGCGGGTCTGTCAGGGAAGACAGACAAGTTAAAACAGATGATGCACGTCCCGGTGACTGCCCCATCATTTTAGTGCCCTGCTACGCATGCAGCTGCAAAGAACCCTGGGTCTCCACATCTGGCTGGGCTTACCTCGAGGCTGAAGGCTGGGGCCTGGGGGGACAGAGAGTGGAGACTAAAGGAGAACTGTCAGAACAGACCAAACAAAGGCTTGCGGGCTACCGACAGGCTAAAAGTCGAGAGGACCCAAGACACGGTTTCTGCTTCTGTTTTGTCCCTATCAGCCCTCCAAAATGGCACCTCACAGGGAAGTGGCTGGCTTTTATTTCAGTGTTTACAATATGTGGCCAGCTTCTGTTTATGGTAGCTGAGGGTACTGATGTGATGAGGCTACTGAGATATCCGAAGGCAAGCACACAGCTTTCACAGTTAGGGATGATGTAATTATTTGAAATCTTTAACAGTAACTTTGCTTCATTGAGATAAGATTCATTTAAATACATGTCAAAGTAAACATTGTCTGACATTCTGACTTGAAATGGAACTGAAACAAACAACCCACAGCAGGATAATACTATATCAAAACATACTCAGAATCTTTTGAATTTTTTCTAGCTGTAATTGCCTGCAAAAACTCATAGCTGTGATACTGCGGAACGTTACGCACCATTGAGATTACATAAACAGTAAATTTGTTAAAGGGTGATGTTTCTAGTCCATCAAACCGCTGGATTTTTTCCTGACTCTATAGAGGTCCGGGCTTATGGCCTCTGGCGCTGTGGGCTTTAGAGGAGAAGAGGCCCAGGCCAGAGAGGGCGTAGGGCAACACGGGGTGACTGAAGGACACAGTGTGGGGTCACACTGGGGCTCTTCCTGCTCTGCATGTTCCATGCCCCAGTGCTCTGGAGGCCAGAGCCTGATTACTGCGCTGGGATCCAGCCGCAGAGCGTTTTCATTAGGGAGAGGGCCAAGATCATCCAGGAAGGTTCCGGCCCATTAATACATTTGAAACGGCGAGTGAAAGGGGGGGCTGTCGGGGGATTTGAAAGGGGGGCTATGGGTTATTTTGAAAGGGGAGAGCCCTGTGGAACGACCATGAGAGCCTTAGTGAATAAATACCCTGTGGATCATCTTAACCTCATTTTACTTTTTTTTCTGTCCTCTCCCTAAGATCTGCAGCCAATTTTCCTGCAATTTAGGATAAATTGTTTGTGAAATCCATGTCGATCCGTCCACTGGGAATCCATTCACAAAAGATAGAGAAAGGAAGACTTGGCTGGATGGATAACTGCAGTGAGAATGGGAACAATGTACAGAGAATCTGGTTAATCATCTGCTTCCTGTTTCGGACTTATGTTTTTCATACAGACAATCATAACATGCCGTAGAAACAGATTTTTCATTCACACTTGAAGTAGCTTGGAGTGATCAAAGTATCTTCATTCATGTGATACCTTACAGTATGACACTGACAGATGTTTGCACAAAGCCATGATACTTTTGATATGTGTTTTGAGGTCTGGGGATTGGGGTCAATACAAGCTTACAAATGCAGGAACTGAATTTCCCAGGGTTTGTGTTACCTAAAATCTTCTCTGCTCGTACACCGTCTGTCATTACTAGAAAATACCAGAAAGCAGATTGGTCGAATTATAATGAAGGTTAACTGCTCATTTTCCCTCTCTTTGGTAAAGATGATATTTCTCCAGCTAATAGTTGCACCACTGAAGGTGTTTATTACCAATAAACATATGAAGCCTTCGCTGCTGGCGGAAAAGGAATCTCCTCAGGTCAGTTTCCAGACTAGTTAATATTTTGTGTGGTGGTATAATGACTACTATTGATTTTTCATCATCTCTTATTAATGCAGTCTGGTGCCCCAGCAAATGTTAATCATATATTACGCCTCTCTATAATTTTCATGTGAACTTTTTTAATTACTGTGACTACAAGTATGTCTCAGTTTAAGGTCTTCCAAACCTCATGACTGTATTTCAGAAGGCTGTTACGATGCTGATCCCAGCTGGGTGTTTAATGTGAGTTCTTTTAGACTTAAAGTAAAATTATAATAGCTATCTATGTATTTCTGCAATTACTGGGGCTTTTTGGTTAATTTAATACATTATTATGAACAATAGACACCAAAAATGACCTTGTAGGCTCCAGTGGCTCAGCACACACCTCAGACAGTGACCCTGCCAATAACACAAAAGCCAGACTGGGCTCGCCAACCCAGTGCAAAGTGAGCTGTTAAAGCCTGACGTGTGTTTTGTCATTGAAGCATGACAGGGAAGAGGCTGACGGTAAGCACTGAGCAGTGCTCAGGGAGCAGAGGGGGTAAAAAGGCTCTGTGACTTGGCAGCAAGGATCGCAGTCTGTGCCAGCACAGCTGTCCAGCAGGCGTCTCATTCAGCGCTGCTCCCAACGTAAAAGCGACGACCAATCTATCACTACAGCAGTCGGGCACACAAGGACACAAAGGTGTAAACCCAGCCTGCAGAAGAGAAGGGCTCAGCAGTGCTCTGACAGAGTGCAAGAGCTTTACACATCATAATCTGTCCTCGTAGACTTGCATGTGCTAAAGTGATTTAATTGGCTTGTCTATCTAGACAGGAAACTATATTTTGATGTCTTCATTGTATTCATGGGTCAGTTTTGCATTTACATTGTGATCTCTGGCAGGATTCCCAACAGCACATTCGTTGTATTCCTTCCATACAAACTGCTCCTTGTTTACTCAGCCCTTCTAAGGACTTATACACATGCTATCTAACAATGGATAAGCCAGGGCAAAACTCAAATCACTTAAAGTTTTGAAGTATGTAATTCAGTCAACTGTTAATAACTCGCAGGGCGCCAAGCCTGTGGAATCTCTTTTGTGAAGAAGACAATGGTGAGAGAGGAGATTTTATGAGCAGGCGTTTCTCTCTTGTGCCAGGTTTTTGTTTACACTTTCATTATATCTCTACTATATTATCTGATGCCTACATCCTGAGTCCAATCTCGCGGTTAGGTTTTAATCTCCTGACGCACTCAGCTCACTCGCCTCGCTGTCCTGTGCCACACAGGGAATCGGAGAGGGGTTATATTACAGCACATGAATCAAGGCAAAATGAAATGCACTCCAGACGCTTTCAGATGGTTTTAATTTATGGCAGAGGCCTGCGGATACAAAAAAATGCATTAAATGTAATCTGATCACTTTATTCGATGCTGAATTTATGAGCAGTCGGACTCTGTCTGGCTGAGTGACTGATTTTAAAAATAGACCCTGTGATAGATTACAGATCTTTAACCCTAAAATATGTTGATGATAGTATTAGCAATGATAACAATTAGAATTTTTATTTGAACATAGTGTCTCCAGTAAAAGGGAACATATTCCAGCAACAACACTCTTCATGAAAGTAAGAAGAAACTTTACACACTAGTTACAATATAAGCTCCAGTTGAACTCTTTGGACTTTAAATGAGTTTAGGATTTATTTAATTTACTAAGCAAATCTGTGACCTCGCAAAAAATAAGATAAAAGCACTTCAGAGATACTAATAAACAACCACTTCAGTAATGTGTTTGATTTTTCCAGTGCCAGAGTAGCAGGGATTGACTTTCTCCATCTCCTCTGTTGTGGTCTATGTTCCATTGATGTCTCAATTGTAAAAATCATCTCTCATTCTGTGTCCTCAGAGATCAAATCAATTTATGAGAGCTGGATATCTGTCGCTGGACCAAATCCATTACGGTCAATCCAACCCGGCAGGGCATTTGGCTTGCACATTAAGAGGTCCACAGGCATTTACAGTGAAGTGAGGAGACGCATCAAGTTTTAATGCTCAAAGCCACAGAAACCAATGAAGGATTAGTCTGACTCATTACTTGACATTAATGCCTTGTGGCATTAAAAGAGAAGTGCAAAATGCTGTCAAACAAATATTTTCTTCTGCAAAACACAAGTGATCTGAGGTTGTTTTTAATCTTTTGCTCTGTTGAGCAGATAATGCATGGCCACAAGCAAGAACATTAGCATACAATCACACCATTTGTTCCAGCTTGTGTGTGGATGCAAAGACCTAGGAAGTGCATCCATCAGCAATTTCAGGCCCACACTGGAAAACAAAATTGCCTTTTCCTTCCTTCAACTTTGACCCTGTGTGCAACCAGTGACACCTGGTAAGTGAGGATGTTCCAGTGAATGGAGAAGGATGTGTCTCTCCTTCAAATCTACTGTGTATTTTAAAACCACAAGATGTGAGATATCACGGTGCTCTCAGGCTTGGACAGAGTGTCTGCGTATGGAGAGATGTTGACGTTTTTCTGACAGCAGCTTGTGAACATCTGTGTGAGGAGATTTTTCTCACTTTCGCCCCTTCTCTGTGAAATCAAGATCAACTTCAAGTCTGGTACTTGTGCATCTGCCTGCTCTCTCACTCTGCTCCATGGATGCTTTCCTTACTCCTTTCAGTTCCCTTCCACATAATATCTGTGTCACCAAATTTTAGCCATGCTAGCAGCATTCTCTGTTGATGGCAATGTCAGCCTATCAGTAAACCAGCCAGTCCACTGCTTAGCTCACACAGTTTCCCATATGTAGAGGGTCAGTGTACATATCATATGTACAATGTACTGTAGTGCAGTCTGTCGGCAGCTCTGTTTTGTAGTTTGTGTTTATGATTGCATCACCAATGAATGACCTTTATTTGGACAAGTTTTAAAAATAGGCAGAGGCATGTGAAATGGAAAATTATTATCTTTCCTTTCATGGTTGAACGACATTTAAGTTTTAAGGAATTCCATATTCTTCACCATAGATTTCAAACTAACACATACAGCAAAAAAAAAAAAAAAAAAAAAACATAGAAAAACAGTCCGGCTTTTACGGTTTAGTTCTGAAACCACAGTGGGAAAAAGTGCATATCTGCAAATCTTTGTTCAAAGATGATGCACAAAGACTGAGAATAAAGCCCAAGAATGAGGCAATAATTGTAAGGGATGCTTGTGATAAATCTTTTCATTCTGTTGTTTTTCCAGCTGTGCAGCACCTATCTTGGAGTAATTGCTACAATTGTACTCTCGAACTGGAATTATAAAAGGCCTGTCTCAATGTAAACAAAATCTTTAGCAAACAGCAGAGCAAAATCACAGGCAGCCATGTTTTGACAAGCGCATGATGAGTGTCCACACACTTGTGCGCTCGTTTACAATTAGATAAGCTAACTCCTACCCACAATCCCTTTCAGAGCCTGCCACCCTGACTTTCTTTCTGCCTGACTGCTCACATAAGCTCTTCTTTTAATGTCAAGTTCTGAGCCCAGTTTTGCAAACTTTCTTCAGTTAAACAAAGAGAGACTACTACTGTATTCAATCTCTTTGCTTTCTCCACTGCAAGTGTTGAAATAGTTACAAGGACTTGGTGGTTGGTTCTGTAAAGATAGTGTTTAAAAAAAAAAGAAAAAGAAAGACTTTTGGATCTTGAAGAAATTATTCACGGCTGTAGTTCAGAGGAGCGCTCATATGATGGGCTGTGACAAGTGTACCGCTCTAAGCACGTCCCTGCCAGCCTGGAACTCAGTGCTGCATGCCTTCCACAGACACCATTAGTGCTCTGAACTGGGAGAACGGCTCGTCATCACACTCTCACAGAGGAACAGAGGAACCTTGGTAACATTTCTGAGATTTGGCGGCAGTGAAGTTTGTTTTGAAGGCTCGCCAAAGTGAAACATATGATCTGAAATTTGAGTCTTGCTTTCAGTCTGGAGTATCATGTCAAGAGCTTCTCAATATTTTTCTCCCATTTGTAGCTGAGGGAGCAGATAAACACATTTCATGTCTGGTGGCTGTTTTGTGCCAAGATTACATCCGTGACAGTCACATTAAAATCTTGGTTTTTAATTTAAATGATTTCTAATAAACTTTATCTCAATAATAATTCACTTACAAAAATGTCTATCAATGTATTTGTTCCATAAAGAGATTCAAACTCTTTTTTGAGACATATTTGAACTGTAAAAAAAAAAAAAAAAAAGAACAGACAATTCTTTCAAAACGACTTCAAGACGCTGTGGTGTTTTGTCTGTAATTGCCCTGTCCTCTGTTTTGAGGTCCAGACAAGAAGGGTTTATGCATTCAGAGATGATAACAAAGGAGCTTCGCTTTAGGCCCAGCGTGAGGACAATGACATGTCACCCTTGTACACACACATCAGAGAAAGTGATGGGACTGGGGCCATCCCAGACTACCATAACGACCCTACACTTTCCTCTCATGCATGTATTGAGATATGTGTGCCTTTGTACCTTTGGTCTATTATCTGTCTCTGACTAGGCCTGCAGCTATCCAGATGAACCAGGGAGTTGAAGTTTTGCACGGCCGCAGACCTACTGCTGCCTTGTGTGGCGAAAGAGGGTTCAAACAAACCAAGCCTGTGAATTATGGAGTAAAGCTTGCTCAGAGCGTTGTGTAAATTAGCCTGGTTACATATGCACAGGCCTCCTTGTGCCCAGAGGTCATACATCAACCTAAAGACACGGGTGACATCAGTTAGACGTTCTGTGCTTTTAAGCGGACAACAGAATTATCACAGAAACATAACCATAGAGGACGTGTTTTCATTTATTCATGGGTTACTTATTTTTTTATTTTTTAACCAATGTAGTGGAAAGTCTCTAACCACATCTATGTCCAAGTTTTTGTTCTTTTCTTCTCCTATCTATCAGCTTGCAACTCGTCAAACGCATACTCACCTTTATCACTAAATGAGAGGGAATGGTTGCCTTCTCCTGACAGGTTATTATTGATCCTTTTCAATGTGCTGTCAAAGTTAGATCTGCCAAATTGCGGGGTTGGTCTTAGCATGTTGTCCATCCATCCAGGAGCCGTGAGCTGTGAGGCAGGTCACCAGCTGACCAGTCAAACATCTGTCTTAAAGGGCATTTCAATTCTGACAGTCGCAGCATTAGAGGAGAGCAGCCAGGGTCAGAAACAAACAAGTCTGCCTGTCAGGACTGTAACAAGAGTGTGGAATCTTGTCTACCCCTGATTGCTCCCTCAGCAACACAGAGTTTTTATCCCCGAAAAGAAAAATCTGTGAAAATGATTCACTGAACTAGTTTGTAATAGGTGTCAATCTTTAAATGCCAGCAAAGAGCACTGGAGTTTTGAATAGAAGTTTGGTTAGTACAGCAAGCAGAAGCATTTGATCAGTCAGAGGTCTATCAGGCCTAATATGCTAAACATACTGTACCATTCGTGTTAAAGGAATAGTTTGAAGTTTTAGAGATCTACACTTATTCACTTTCTTACAGAGAGTTAGATGAGGAGATTGATACCACTCTCATTTTACCAAAAGACTGGAGTCTTTAAATTAAGGAAAGAGAAATCAAATGAAGCTGGAGCCAGGAGTTGGCTAGCTTAGCTTAACAGAAAGACTAGAAGCAGGAACATGTTGTTATCCTCCAAGATGTGGCCAAGAACCAGCGGAAACTGCAGGAAGCCATTATGCACATTGTGCGTTTGAGGTGTCATTTAGGCTACATATCTTTTAGATATATTTCAAACAAAACATGTACGAACTGTGATTTATAGTGTTAGTGCTTTAGATGTTAGATTAATAGATATAAGGACAACCATCTGTGCAATAAGAACTTTATGTACTGTAGCATCACTACAACAGCTTTACCATTATGTTCACAGGAAATATTGTACCTGTACTGTAAATAACACATACTCCACATAGCTAAGTACTTTGCGTTAAATAAGGTGACACTAATGTTCCCGAAGTGTTACGTGTTTTGGATGTTGCGGTGCATGTATGTGTGACCTATTGTTTATGAGAGGGATTTATCAGAAGACCAGTTTCCAATGAGCTGCCTGTGTTGTCTGCCCAAGCAGAACCTGGTGAACCGGTGAACCTGCAAACCTTGAAATGCAGATCTGAGGCCTGCTGAGGAGTGATGACAGCTGTCATAGCTCTGTGATAAAGTCAAACAAAAGAGAGAGGGAGAGAAAAAAAGAGAAGAAGCAGCAACTTCAACACTTTTGTGCTGAAGACACAAGAGGTTTTTTTTTTTGTGGTGTGGAGGGGGGCGGGAGTAGTGCGCAGAATTTTGCTACTCAGCATAAAATGTGTCGGATTGAGAAATAAATAAAGGCTGTGAGTGACCACTTGAAACACTGCTGCGCTGCAGGGGATTCTGCTTCCTTTGTTTAGATGCTAATATGCTGCTGTGATAGCAATATAGAATGAAGGGGTCCTCCTCTGCCTTTGATACACATTATCCCTCCGCATCTTTTTTTACTAGCCTGGCACAACAAGAATAGTATCCCTTGGAGAGTAAATGAGGGCCTTTTGTTGCAGGCTGACCTGCAGGCACTGAGCAACCATTAACATAAGCATATGGGTAATATCTAACATTGCTGCCTTCTGCTTTTGTGTACAAGAAATAATGATGCCTCAATAATATGGCTTTGTTGTATGTACAGTGTTGTGAACTTCTCTGGGGGGATAACTGTGTGGTCTTAGATGGTCGAAGAATGTCAGTCTCTTCATATATTCATATTTAATGTAATGCCAAGATTATCTTCAGAACATTATCTCCTGCACAGGCTCAGACTCTCATAAGTGACCTGGTTGTGTCCTCAGTTTTTTGTGTAAAATGAGCCTGCCTGCCACACACAGGGTCACGGCACTGGATCACTTTGTGAGCTGCTATGTTGAGGGTGTGTGGGCAAACTTAAGTGAGACCCCAAGCAGGAAATGGACAGGAGGGGATCAACATGAGTGATGGAGGGACAGAGTTCGACTGGGAAAAAAGGAAAACACCAAACTAAGAGCAAGGACCTTCTCAAGTTTCATTTTAATAGCACAGGGCCATTTTTCTCCCTTTACGCTAAGCACAGGCCTGGCCATTAGGGCCTCTCTGTAGAATGTGTAAACCTCTTGCTATTAAAACCACAATTTGCACTGTCAGCTCCTATGAGCCAAATCTATGACCACACTACAACCCCTCCCCCCTCTGCACGACTCAGACCCCTTTTTCCCCCTTTTGTAACAACTTTCAGGCCACAATAACCATCATCAGTTAAAGGCAGCGGGTCCATTACACTTCCCCTGTTCACACAGCCCTGCATTAAGCTAATATTATCTATTCCCAGAGTAGCCCAGCCCTTCACACACCCCATCAATTATTAATCTCCCTGCTCACAGCTAATGTTTGGTCTGAATTATTTAAACCTATCTTCATTTATCAATAAACATAAATGTTAAACAAAGAATGCTGATGAGCATGAATTACACTGTAAAAAAGTTTATGAGATTATTTGGATGGGAGGTGATTTATAGATGTGATATTCATCGGTAGTGTTTCAAAGGAAGGACAGAGGATTGTAAAGGCATGGAGTGGAGAGAGAGTGGGAGGGCATTCACACACCACGGCTGGTCATTTCATTGGTCAGTGTTGTCGGCACTTTAGCAGTCAAAGAGAAAATACCATTTTCAAGCCACATTTCAAATTGTGACATGGTTTTCATCTTATCCTTTTTTTTTTTTAATGAATGGATTCTTTCACACATAAGTGAATCCAAATCTGTGCCCCAGATATTTGCTGCTGTTGAAAGCTCTTACATATTAGTCCAGTCCTCCCTGGGGTGCCATTAGTGGTCAATACCCCTGCAGTGAGAACAAAATGAACCAGCGCCTCTGAGATGTCCAACCTGTTAAATGGAGAAATGAGCTGACATGAACACAACTTCTCTGTTGGGTCCGGCTCTGAAAGAGAGGCCCATCCTGCTGCAGCCTTCTGACTAATGAGAGGAAAGAGGCAAACATCACAGTTCTCCTTAAGCAAACACATTTGGACTATATTATTCCTGCCTCCGTAGGTCATCCATAATACCTATGGAGGCAGGAATAATATAATTCCTGAAAGGTCTGAAGGAGCTCAGCTTGGTGATGGCTGCCTGGCAGACAGATGTAACTTAGGTCCGTGCCACCTTGACTGTGGAATGCTGGGAATTCCTCGCCACCATGCCCTGCAGCAGAGAGGATGACTTGGAAGATATGAAGGAACAAATACCGAATTTATGTTAGACAAAGAAAGAGTGGTCTGGGTGTACATGTGCTTGGGGAGGATGTCTGTAGAGTGGGTGGGATTGGTTCATCTCCTAAATACCCAAGACTCTCATATCCAATCCACCTGTTATTATTGAAACAGTCTGAATGGATAGATTATGTTTCACAGAGCACAAAGAATGGCAGTCTGCAATCACAGAGATATGAGAAAGAGAAGCCACACATTTATATTTACATTTATAGTGACACCCAGGGGTATATGTCTTCATGTGATTTTAGATCACTCACTGACATTTTCCTACCATCGTCTTAGTCCAAATTTGATGCCCCCCGCACAGCACCTCACCACACCACCTAAATCCTCACCCTCCCTACCTCCACGCCGCTGTCTCCTGTGTTGGGTAAACAAGGCGGAACCCTCGTCAGTGCGGTTAAGCTGGCGGCTCGTGACAGAACGCTGAATGAGTGATTTAAGGTTTCAAGTGAGCAGCTTTCACAGTTAATTAACCTGCTGATGGCTGTGCATGTGTGGAGAGGAGCGAGGGATTCGGGGAGGAAAACCGACTTCAGTTGCTTTGCCATTTCAAGTCAAGACAGCCACAAGCATTATTGTGACACGAGGGTTAAAGTCTTCCAGCAGAAGGCTCACTCATTTGTTTCTGTGGAAGCTGCTGGTTCTGCAGGTTTAGCCTCTTCTTCTCTCCTCATCTCCAAACATAAGACAGGGGCTGCTTGCAGGAAGGCATTTCAACTTAAATCTCATGCTTACTTATTATATAGCGTTTTTACCTTTGGATATAGTTTCACTCTTTTCATCTTAAAGTCTGACACACAGAGCATGAAAAATTTCCAAGTCCTAAATCGGTAATTACAGAAGCCCTGAGCCACTCACTCAGGAAGACTTGTTGCCACTGGGATGGCTAAATACCAGCGACTACTTCACCCCTGTGAAATATTCAGGAAGTTGGCTGTTAAGCTGCATTTAAATATGAGCTAATCACTCCCGCTGTAAATTTCCTAAACACTTGCCATTCACACTGGGAGGTCAGGGACTTTGGGGGTAGATGTGTGCCTGATTTGCTCTAGAGTGTGTGTGTTTTTCACACACACACACTCACACACTTTGAACGTGGAACATTACGAGTCATCAGTGCTCTTGCACTCTCACCAGGTTTCTTCAGAAACTTGATATCTGGCATGCTGAAAGCTGGGTCTTCACCTGTTAGCAGAACACCCACCAGTCTCCAGGGTCACTGTGTGTTTTTCTCTGGTTTGCCACCCAGGCAGGAATGCATGGAAATGGGAGGATAGTGTGTGTGATTCATGCCCTGATAATTACAGTGTGTGTCCTCTCATGTTTAGCAGATGACTATTCAAACAGATGCTGTGGAGATATGCCCTGACAGAAATTTGTTTGTTTCTTTGGATGCACTATGCAATTTAACTGAAGCGTACATTTCCTTGAAGATGAGTGTGATATTTTAATTGCCTTTTATGAAACAATACTTGTAAAGATAATCTTTATTTCCATCAACAGTTCATTTGAAATTTTGCTATAACCAATTAATCTGAATGTAAATGGGTACTGCACTGACAATCTACATAAATGGAGTAATTGTCCTCCAAGATGGAGCTTTCGCATATTCATCTGTGTGGCAGTAATGTAAAAATCTTGGTTAATTTACATCATCCTTGAGGCAGTGCAGCAAAACAATTTCCCAGTGAGGGCAAAGGCATCGACAAAACCAAATAAGAACATGTAAGTCATTATTGACTCTTAGCCTTTTTTAACTACTCTCCTAAGGACACCATAATTGTCTATCCATGTATATGAGTAGCTCCAGGTTGTTTCAGATTGCTCCTTGATGAGTTCATGTATGTGGCCTCACTAAATTGTACAATCATAGTTTGTGTTGGTATGGATTGTAGGGTAATCAGGGGAGCATTTAATGACTGATTTCTCTTTTGTATTTCCTTCTTTAAGTTTTTTTTATTGGTATCATTTAAGTGATTTAACAAAGTAAAAATCATTTTTACTTTGGAGTATGTGGAGTACAATAATATCAGCTTGAAACATAAAACCCTACTGAGACTCTTGTGTGCATCTGTACACTTGAAAAGTATCATGATTGTATTACTGTCATTGTTTAAATGACTATAAAACAGAACATTTTATTTATTTATAATATACTGTGCATGTATTATTGTTACTACGTTCTTGAGCTCTCCATGAAAGTCAAGACATTTACAAATTCAGCATACCCTTGTAATATTCATTTCCAAACTCAAAATAACACACTTCTTAAAGTGTTGAAATGCTGAATGAATAATATCTGTATGCATCCATGTATGCTCTTTTTTTTCTAAAGTGAAATGGGAACATAGAATAGAATGCTGCACCACTGATCTATGGGACTCGATGATGCAGCCCTCTCCCAAGGCACTCTGGGATGCATTTAGGACATGCATGGAGAAAACAATGGCGGGTGTATTACCCGAAAAGATAAATCTATCTCATTAATCCCTTATTCTCCCAGGCTGGGAGGCACATCTAAGGGAACATGCAGAAGCAGTATTGTACGCTAGGATCTTTCACACAGATGGGCAGAGAAGAGGAAAGGAAGGGAGGAGGGGCCACAGTGTCAATCTGTGCATCATTAGACAGAGCAGCGATGGCGAGAGGAAGAGAGGGATTACCAAGATGTGGCTTTCACAACAAAATGATCAATGATGTCTTTGTCTTGTCATATAAAACATGCTGTATCCCTTTTTCTTTGAAGCCATGCATTAAGATTAATTCACTTTTTTTTAGAAACTGAAGTATGAAGAGGCTGTGGATTTAAAACTAAAACTTAAAACAAAGTAATTTCTTTTTTAGAATGGTTTGCAGCAATATGGTAATTTTAACATCCTTGCCATTTATTGACGAGATCAAAATCTCCCTGTTTTCTAGCCCACAATTCCCTTGTACCCTTATTCCACTGCATGTTCAAATTACCACCAGTAAATTCAATTGATTTCAGTCAAAAATGACATTGATTTTTGCCCATCTGAAATGGCCAGGGAGTCCATAAAACAGATAAAGAGGTCATAACCATTTTACCAGCCTGTAGAATCCCACAGAAAGATTTAAGGGGTCACGAAGGTCTGATGGTTAAAAATGAGGCTTGTAGAGTGTCTTGCAAAAGGACAATGAAATGTACCAAGAATGCTACATCACAAAACAGCTCCATCTATAAATTAGTAAGTGTCGATAGCTGATGGCTTTGAAACCAGATGTTTCGAGAAAAAATGTGCCTTTTGAGTAGAAAAGTCTTGAATTCATATGAAGGCCATAAAGTATTATTTGGAGATTTACATGGACACAATTATTTCCTTTTAAAGTGCTACAAAGAACACAAATGGAAGTAGACTGGCTGGGCTGAAACCTAAGTTGATTGCAAATTCAATTAGGCAAATTCCTGTGCTAGTTTCAGAGGTTGGTTGTTATCTGATACACCTGAAGCTGGGAGATTTTCCTATGGATAAGGGCTCTAAATGAAAAGCCTTTGGTTTAAATAGTAGTGTGTGATTTGAATAGCTCCATTGTGTCCATAGTTACCAAGCCCTTTTTGTACATTACTAAAAAAAACCTTCTTATGGACAGAATGTGTGTTATTTGCTTGTTAATATCAAGCAATATCTTTGCAGGCGTCTCCTTACAAACACTCACTGCAGATTTTCGAATGTGTATTTTCAGACAGTCACTTGTTTCCGTTCACTTTACCTCTCTATGAAAATCAACTTGTGGGCTTTAAATTTTCTGGGGGAAAGCTGTTAATATTTATTGTTTTATTCTTGTCAAAGTGACGCTATCGCTCAGCAGTAATTTAGTTAAACGTGTGTAGACGGTCGAAGTGCACCACTGACCTTGGTGCCTTGCTCCAGGGCACTTCAGCGGTGGCTAATGAGGAAGCAGCAAATGTTATTGATTCACTTCCCATCCAACTTTATTATACCCATGTGGGGATCACACTTTCATGTTTTTCAATCTTTTTCTTGAGTGCATGGCTAACTTTTAAACTTAAGGTGAATGTGTTTGAGTGCTGTGAACACACCAGTGGGCTGATAGCCAGTGCCTATACTGCTGACAGGTAAAGCGGTATTACTAATTTATTTCTTACCTTTCCCTAGTCTGGCCTAAGAGCTGAGGAGGCCATGTCTGGGGGGCCAAGCTGGATTCCAGTCCTGTCAACCTTTTCTTTCACCTGTCAGAATGGTGACGGACGTACAAGTGCTTGTTTGGCCTTCCTGACATCTTCAGCCGCATTGACTGTGACAGGCTGTGTGGAGGAAATAGACGGAGTGCACCTTTCAAGGACCCCCCATGTCTTCATGGTATAGCTTCACTTCATGTGAGATTGTGGGATTTGAGGAAGCAAGCACCTCTTCCTTGTCTTTTGCCTCCTGAGACATAATTTACTCCTATAAAGGAGAAGGAGAGAGAAAATCCGGTGGTTGGAAGTGGATTTCAGAGTCTAGAGGAAGCTTTAAGGTCAAATCATGAAAACACTCATCCATCTAAAGAAAGATGAGATGTTCATTCCTAGTCAGGCAAACTTAAAACCAAACCCAAAAACTGTACTCAACACCATTTTCATAAAACCCTTCAAAACAGCAAATGATAGTTTGTGTTCTGGTGAGAATGTTGAGTGCTTCTTGTCAATCGTCCAGATCACCCAGATCCTTCAGGAAGTAGCATATGATCTCCTGAAATGTGTGAAATCTAATCCTGTCACAAATTTGTTCTGTGCAAAATGAGAACTGAAGTATATGATCGCTTACACGTAAGAGATACATGGGCATATATGTGTCTTTTTCGGTGCTGATTTCAAAACTATAACCATTCCGCTCAGATGTAGATATTCAGCTCAGCCAAATCCACATAATGACATCAGATTATACCTCTCAAAACCATGAAAATAAATATGTCTTTCTGCAGCCTTGGCTTTGAGGTTTGTGAGGCTGGAGGGCCGCTGCTTTTTGGACATGCATGAAAGGTTTTGTCTTTATTTCACTGATCTATCTGGAAGTACTGAGACTTCCTCTGTGTAAACCACTGAAGTTTTAATGATAGATTTGTAGAACATGGAGAAGACAGCTCAGCTGGACTCATGGCAACTCTATTACAGTCCAATGTGGTGAGCTCTGAAACAGAGTTCTAATTTTAAGCTAAGTGGACATCAGCATCACCTGATCAGCTTCAAATAGAGATCCCTTGAATATATTTGATTTAGGCAGTCATTGTTTTTCAGTGACAACTAAGTAACTAAGTACTCTAAGTATCTAAATGTATTTGTGTACAATTTTGATGTAGTACACAACAAAATGATCGTTGATATTTTAGTCTTGTCATATGAGAGATACTGAATCCCTTTTTCTTTGAAGCCATAAATTTTATTTAATTAACCTTTTTAGAAGACATAAAATTGAAGAATGAGGAGGCTTTGGAATAAAATCAAAAAGATTTTTTTAAAAAATCAGTGAAATGCTCATCTGGTGGAAAGTAAGTGTTTACATTTACTCAAGTTCTCTACTCAAGTATAATTTTGAGGTATTTGTGCTTTAGTATTCTCACTTTATGCTACTGTTATTTCTACTCCACAGCACTTCAGAAGGAAGAATTGTACTTTTTATTCCATATATTTGCCTACATACAGGATATCTAACAGCTTAGTTACTAGTTACTTTGCTGGTGCAAATGTTACATACAAACAACATATGACCAACAAGTAAAATATGGCGCATTTTCTATATATGAAACTAACCAGCAGTTTATAAAACAGTTAGAACATAGCTCCATCTCAACCAGGAGTGTAATCCCAACATTTTTTTTTGATGAAGTTAACCTACATTTTCAAATTAATTATTACTGATCTTACAGTGCTATGAATCATCCAGTCAACACTTGCATGCATGCTCATCCTGAATATTCTTTGTATTCTTGTATAAAATATACAGTTGAATCAAATGGCAGGGGCTCGTTTGTTGCCTGTGATGTGTCCACTGGCAGAAATGAGCGTTGGCTGAGGGGTGGAGTCCATGTCTCTCCCTCTCTGTCAGCCGGTAAGGAACCCTGCACAAGCGAACTTTAGAATGAGCCTTTGTTTTGGTCGACTCTCCTCCTCTAGCTCTCCTGTCATCCTTTGATCATGTCAGGCTTCTTGCTCTCTTCCTCACTCTCTGTCTACCCTCATGGGTCTGATGGGAGAGGAGACGTGTTCAGGGCTGCACCGAGAGAGACAAAAGGATCCCATTCACCTCGTCCATTTCCCCCCGCAGGGCCATTCCTACCCTCGCCTCCCAGCCCCCTCCTCATGATCGTCAGTCAGGTGACAGTAGGTAAGAGAACACTCCTGGCTTTCCCAGATACAAGGAGATTAGCCCCCCCCCCTCCATGCAGTGTCAGTCGTACTCCTCTAACCAAGACTAGGGCCAGCACCTGTGGATACCACGCCATGCAGCTGTAGAAGGATGTCAAAATGTGCCAGTCCGCTATAGATTTAGCAATTTCAGGAATGAAGAAAATTTCTAGGGTGTTATTGTTGCATTTAGAGGCCCTTAGTCCATGATCACTGACAGCTAAACCACCCAGTCTCCTGTCTTGTCCGCATTTTAGCCAACAGTGGCTAAAATGCTAGAGTAAAGGTGAATTTTAGCCATTGCAAGCCTGTTTGAAAAGTTGTGTTGTCACTCATCACTGTAAACTCCACAACCTTACTCCATCTTTTTCTTTTATTCGTCTTTTTTATTTTAGGCGTAGGTGTATTGATTTTTGTATGCCCTGGTCGTGCCCATACATCTTTTGCTCCCTTGTCTTCTCCCAGGCTTGCTGTAATACCTCGGTCCAAACACAGGAAGTGTCAGTCCTCTGCTCTGCATTTGGTGCTGCTACCCAGCTTTAAATGCCCCCAAACTCTGTCAATAATATTGATGTAATCCACAGGCATTTTTGAGTGATCCTGCTGTCACGGGGACATAATGACAGGCAGCGGAGGCCTGATTGGATCTGCACTACAGCGAGGTCGGCCGGCGCACAGCCAACACAGCCAGGCATTGATAAAGTGTCACAGACTTCAGTGCTTTGATTAGCCCTTCGACTAATGCCATGCTAAGCAGAAACATTACTCTGCCCCCGCTAGCTATACAGCTAGAGGAGGGGAGGGCTGGCTGAGGGAAAGGGAGAAAATATACTCTACAGGGAAATTAACCAATGCGGATGAAATGGTGTACCAAGGAAATTCTTGGATAAATTAACAACGCAATTACATTACATGACACACTGCAAGATGGATGAGGAAAACTTGGCTGGTATTATGTTCTGTTTTCCAAATTGCAATTTATTTGAGGGCTCTAATGGATGCCGTATTAAAACATCTTGGGCTGCGGTCAGATTTCATTGTGTGTCACCCAGACGTGATTGATGACCTTCTCTTCCACGCCCCTCGACCCCCCCCCCCCCACCCATGTCCTCTCTCGCAACTCTTTACTTCACCCTCCTACGTTCCCCCTCCATGCTGCATTCTCTGCACATTTACTGGGAATTTTAAACATTAGCAACATTTATATGGATCCAGGAGTATGCAATTGATTTTCTTATCACTTAATTTCCTTGCTTGCTCCTGCAACGAGACGATAAATTCTGTGCTACTTGCATAGTGAGAGCCGTAGTCCATCTCTCCTCTCAATCTTTCCCATTCTCTCAGCCACAGTAAAATATTATCAATAATGCCATTTTCCTGGAATCCCACCCTCTCATCATCTCTCTCTGATCTTTCTCTGCCTTTTCATGTGCTTTTGTTCCAGTTGCAATGATAGCTCCAGCTATTCTTGAAATGAAAATATAATCGAAAGTATTTTTATTGCTGTAGCAAATGCATTAGTGTGTAAGGGACATCTGGAAATCATCCACAGCGAGCTTGCTCAGTTATGGCAATATCATAGCGACTTTATTTTACCATTCATAATTACTCACAGGACAGTGAAAGACCACATGCTATCTGCTTTGAACTTGGGGGGGAACAGGGTTTGCCCAGATTGACCCGAACAAACGTGAAGCAACCCAATCCTTGATACACTTTTCCCCTTTCAATCACCCCCCCCCACTCTCTCCCCACCCCACCTTTCTCACTCACTATGAGGTGAGTGGAGCCTTCCGGGAAGGGAAAGGTTAATAACATTCAGAATAAATCAGCATGCAGCACATCCCCTGGATGACATCAGCGAGTGCTCCTCCAACCCGTAGGGCCATAAACAGCTTTGTTTTTTTCAGGTTTGTTTCAGATGTGAGCAAACGGATAAATAATGAATGAGCCGCACTGACGGGACACATATTTCACTTAGCGGAAATGGCTTTAATGCAGTCGGCCTGTATTACACTCCCAATCACTGAGAAGCTGAGACGCTGCATGGGGGAAAGGATGTTCAAACAAAATTCAAAGTGCGTTGCAGTCAGGTGTATCTCCAATGTAAATGACCTAGTTTTCAACAAAACTCCTGAACCAGCTCCTCACCTGCTGTAGCCTGTGCAAAAAATGTGTTATGCAGGGAGCTCTGGAGGTAAAGGTAAAGTTGGAAATTTATAAACATTAATTTGGAGTGATTGGTTGTATTGTATTCGTGCAACATCATGTCTCATTTAAGAAAACCATTAGACTAATGACATAATATTGACTACTTTTTTTTCTCCATTGTTTAATTTCCCTCAGACATTACTCTTTGCTGTCAAATCATTTCCCATACCAAAAAACTGCATCACTTTTACATTCCCAGCATATAAATTAAATGATTATTTTTACTTTTTGGGAGGGACATAGTATCATATGCAGCCCCATGAATTTCCACTTTATGGACTTTGATTTCTGGTATGCAAAACGTCTGAGATGTAACAGCACAATCTTATTCTAATTCACTATTTATTTACATATTCCCAACAGAAGTATTTGCTTTGTGGTTTTGGGGAAATTCAGCATGACTTTCCCTTTTCCCAGGTCTCGATGGTTAAAAACAAAAGTGAGCCTGAAGTATTTTTTTGGCCATCGCATGACTTTTAGAGGGTTTGTCTAAACAAAGTTTGGGGTTTGTAAACAGCAAAGGTTATCTGGCCATCAAGACCTCCAGATGGCGGCTGAGCCAGACCACCTGCTATGGAAATGCCTTTGCAGTGAGGACTGGGTGGAAGTATTCAGGCCCTGATTTTCTTTCTCACCCGCTGTGTCTCTCACCCATACAAACACACACATCTTTATGGTTAACATGGTCGGAGCAACGATGAGAGGAAGCCCTCTGCTCATTTTCCCTTTTGAGCGCTGCTCTCGACTCCCCCCTTTGCCCCCTCCCCTCTCCCTCATATTGACCCCCCATCACTCTCCCCAGACTTTACCCTAAGAACAAAACAGCTGGACAGGGGAGGGCTTTCCTGCAGGTCCAGACCTATCATGTAAAAAGATGACACATCTTTTGAAGAAACTGGGCAAGAGGGAGAAGAGGCAGTTTCTGGAGAGAAAACATAAACAAAGGTGTTTTAATATGATGGTCGCCAGTGGCACACAAAGACGAGTGGAGGAGGGCAAAAGAAAAATTGCTTACAATACAAACCCTTTGAATGACAGCCTGGAGACCCAAAGCATGGAACATAAACCTTGTTTTTAGATTCTGATTGCAGAGGAATGGATTTTGTGTTTGCCTCATACTTTCTCTGTTAGAGTCAAGATCCAAGTGAATATATCTTTACTTTTTTTTGTTTCTTTTATCTGGTATTTTTAATACTTTATAATCCAGTTAGAGTTTCCCTGTTTCATAGCTGAACATCTTCAGTAAATAAGAAGAAAATATTACTGCAGTGTGTATATTCGTGTCTAAGAACACATTCCCAGAGATACATAGCCTCTTCTCCATTGTTTTAGAGAGAAAACTCCTCTGATACCATATCACCCAACTGTCTGTTTTGACACTTGACTTTGATCGATAGAGGTTCAGCACTGTGGTTGAACACACGCCCCCTTCCCCACAACCCGTTAAGAGGTCATGAAAAGCACCATTGTACATCAAAACAACCAACACACTCCCTGCCACATCATCCAACATGACACATGTGAGACAACACTGACCACAACAATGGCTCAACCCCTTTGATGGTAAAATGCCTGAGTGTTTATTTACATCGGGTAGCCTCCTCGCCTGTCCGTCAGTTGTGTGCAGTGCTTTGGGATCTTTGAAGTCATCGGGGCACAGCGGTGATGCAGCATCCTGCCCGGGGTGCGTGAAGAGAGGCGGCCATATTGGCAGCACTTGTTGTTCGAGACACATGGGCAGAATCAGACACAGAGTGTTTGATCAGGCAGAGTTTTCGCCTGTAATGGTAGAGTAGGATGAGCATGCAGCTGCAGTGTGGTTTTTTGATTGTTCCGATGCAAAGTGTGGTGCAGAGATGTTTGAATTCAAAGTCCTTTTGGATCAGAACCATGCTTCGCCTGTCAAAAAGATGTGAGTTAATCCACTATCTTGTTGACTGTAGTAATGATAATAGGCAGTGACTTGAAAATGCAGGAAATATGGGGGAAAGATGTGTGCACTCTTACTGACAGCCACTTTCTCATTAACAAAAGGGCACAAAAATACAATTACACCTCATGGATACTCACAAAGACACACACACACACTTTTTGCATCACTAACACTGCCACAGATATGCATACTGGCGCCAACCTGCACCCTCCAACCCCTGCCCCCGCTTTATCCCACATTGTTAATTAAACCTGAAAGGTTACAAAAGGTGGGAGCCAATAACAAGGCTACATATTACATTTAAGTTGCTTCTTTTCCTTACACCCTCTCAATAATTCATGCTATCAGAGCGTCTACAAGGAAGTGAGGCTTCTCTTCCTCCCAGGAAGCCTCAGACAAGGATCATCTGTCCGCTGGACTCATTGTAAGTAAGGAAGTGTGGGCAACAATACATAGCAAACCAGCCCCAGCCTCATAAATAAATATGGTGATTGTTAATGGGGTTTAAAATTACTCTTCCTCTGCTCCCCAGTTGACTACTAGTGTGACCACTGTGGCATACAAGTGCGTGGAGGCTACATGTCCCTCCAGATAGAATGTCTGGCACCATTGATACCACAAAATGGCCACAATGCCTCCACTTCCACCTCATCCTTGTTGTCTTTCTTATCTCCAGATGCATCGTCTTCCTCACCTTTTCCCTTGTTTCAAGGTGGATGTTTTTTCCACACCTTTTCTCTAGTTTCAAGGGGGCTGTTTTACACCAATGGATAGCTTTTTTTTTTCATGACTTCCAGTGTTTGCCTGTACCCAGAGCTGCTTTTCATTTTTATGCTCCTGAGTGTTTACTGATTTCTATCAGTGTTTGAATGTCATTACACCTGCGGCCACCAAGGCTATCGTTCTTGGGGTGTATTTTGTTTATCTTCGTACTGAATTGATTTCACTCTGTTCAAGCATATGCATTCAGCAGACTGATAGCCCTACTTGACTCATGTAAGGAAATACTACTCAGGCATGTAAAGATATAGAATTATGCTCCGTGTTGACTCTGTGCTTTTTAAAAATACCCCACTCTTTTAGAAGCTGTTATGACTTTTATAGAAATATTTTTATAATTGAAATATAATACAAGCGCAGTCTTCCATTTCCACCCACTTGTACTTGAAAATATATTTTTCTTCTAATACTGAGAGAGTGCAGAACATGCTCTCTAATAGAAATGTAAACTGTCTGTGGTCCATGTTTATTCTAGCATTGATAAACATCATGAATTCAGGCAGCATCTGGTCTTAAGGACAGTGTTTATTTTTCTACTGTATAAGAGAGATGATATATTTTCTCCAGATTCCTTTGGTTCTGTTGCAGTATTTCTGCTTGTTCATGTTCATTTCCCTCAACTGGGAACATTCTCACTTACGATGTGTTGTGAATTATTATTATTATTATTATTATTATTATTATTATTATTATTATTATTATTATTATTACTTGTATAGTCTCAGTTTTACTGAGGTGTAGATCTTGTCTCTGCTGTTTTCTTCACCATAGTGTGGTGTAGAGTTTCTTGGTGCTCCAGCTCGATTGCATGCCTGTATCTCCCCCTCCAGGACAACTTGCATTATGGTCCCATTCTCCCACAGCATTAAGGCTGGAGAAGGCAGCAGTTGGAAAGCCATATCTCCAGCTCCAGCTCTCAGATTTTGAAATCTGTCATTCAAATCACCAGAGAAAAAAAAAATCTAAAATAAAATATCCAACAGCCAAATGATGCTCTGTTCTGTGACAAAATAGTTCTAGGAGGGACTCGGGCAATTTGCCTGAATTCTGTTATTCCCAACCCCATTCTCGTCTGTGTTCCCTACTCCCCAGCGCCAGCCTGAGCTGATAACAAGTGAGTGCACTCCCTAGAATGATGGATGGGCCTTAGCCATGGGCTTGTCAGGAGAGGGTGCAGGGCCATATGGAAGTGGCATATGGAAGCTCATAGTAGAAGATGGGGCAAAAGGAGGGGAGTGACAGAGATATACATTAAAGACACTGCTTTGCTCTTAAAAATGCAAGGTTCATCAGTTTAGTGGGGAATATCAGTCAGTAGCGCTTCCTTCCGTGGGACTGGAGGCAGACAAACACGGGCAGATGCAGGAGGCTCTTCTTTTGTAATTGCAGCAATTTTTTATTTATTTTTTATTTTTTTAAAGTTGAGGCTACAGTAATTGTTTGCAGTTAAGACCAGAAAGCTATGGGAACAAAATGAAGAATTTATTGTTGTTGTTGTTTTTTAAAAGAAAGATTCCCATTGGGCTTCAGCAGAAAATAACTAATATAAGATTTCTGTTTTATATTCTGAGCATTTCCGTATTGATTCCGTGTTGTGTTGTTGTCACATTTAATTTCCACTTTAATTCAGAGGGATGCCTGCACACAAGTTCACCCATGCAGTCCTGTGAACAAGCATTAATTATGTCTTCAGATCAAGCCATGATCAGTCTATTTTTACCTTTCCATCTTTGTCTATGTGTGCAGGTCTGTGTATATGTGTACTATCAGGCAAGAATATGTGTGTGTGTGTCTCTGTCTGTCTGTCTTTCTTAGTGCCCTGTGGAGTGTCTGTGGGCCCTGAGGAACTCTGTTTGATTGTTTAAAGCCCTTCTTAATTGGCGCTTTGTCTGTGCGCTCCTAAATGAGGCGGGACACCCACGGTGGGGGTTCCCGTAGAGACCGTGGGCCGTTTGACAGCCCCCACAGTGGGGCCTGTCCCACAACCCCTCAAACTGCCAGCCGCATGACAGCGGCCCATGCTGCACCACCCTGGCCAATTAAAACTCAGCTGTCAGGACCAGACACTATACCAACACTGGGTGACTGAGTGTGACTGTGAGATAGCAGAGAGAGAGTGAGGGAGTGTGTGTGTGTGTGTGTGTATTGTGGTGTTCATGTGCTCTTGCAATCATTAACTGATGAATAGACCCCCTCTCTCCTTTGCCTCCTGTGCATTTGTTTGTGTACACTATGTATTCATTCCAGTGTCATAAGGTGTACATAAGGCACTCATGCCCATGCATGCTTTAAAATTTTCACCCCTGGGATGTTCAAATTGTGAGTGTATAAGTGTGTGTTTATGAGACGTGTATAGAAGTGTGTGGTTTTTTTTTTGTGAATTGAAGTGCTCAGCAGATAGGCTGCATTGGGTTACATGCAGACAGATTTGTAATTCGGGAGTAATCACTTAGGACAAGCCCTTACACCATTTTATCTGGTCATGACTCTAGGCCAAAGTCAATACTCATAGTATAGTAATGAGTAGGGGCTAACCGAACACGTTTTATTAAAGCTCTGAGGAGTGAATCTGATGCCAACAGGCTTCCCCATGAAAATATCTCATTCTCTTTCTTTCACACGTTTTCTTCTCTTTCTATTCCTCTGTCTCTCTCTCATTCTCTGTCTACCTGCAGCAGCTATCCGACCTTAGGCCTTCTGTTCATAGGTGGTAACAGCACCTCATCCCTTGCTTTTGTTGTCTAACAAACGTAAACAAATCCCTTCCAAACAGGATAAGGGGAATTATCGGCACTAGGTAGGATCTTGCAGAAGCTGAGCAGTTCTTTCACAAATCCCAAAACATCGAGCAAGTCTCAGCAACGTGTTTGGTAAAAAAAAATCTCATATTTATGTTTAAGACATAAAATCACTGCAAAACAGGTATTATGTGAGGAGATTATTCTGGAATGACAAAGGTGAGTTAAACCCCCCCTTTGGCGAGATCCAGATTTGTAATCCAAGATTCCAGCATTGGGCATAGATTCAGTTTAATCCCTGCTGAAGGCAAAATACAGTTATTGGAAACTTCTCACCTCGTCATAACCATGTTCGAGCATCACATAAAAGCTCACCTCAGCAATATAAAATCCTCAGCATTCTTTCCAACAAAGAGGATCGTCTTACCTTATGGTCTCCTTATTGAATCCTCTGCCTCTCCGTGGTAGATATGCTATATGTAGCGAACAATGTAACATTGTTGAGAAGGTGCACTCGTACTCTACCCTTGGGCTAGTCTGTGAAGGAGCATGATTTGATTGACAGACAGTTTCTATGGGGCTAAGTAATAAAGTCAGAGTCAGAAACAGTGTAGCTGCATATCCACCTTTCACCTGCTGCGTGGCTGAATAAAATTACAAGATCTTCTTTTTCAGTCTTGTTTATAAGTTAAAAATGCTCCCTTCTAAAAGTAAAAAAAAGAAAAAAGTAAAGGTTAATAAATAAGTTCAGGCAAAGTACAGCAGTATTAAAATAGACACAACTCTTTGCATATTTTCCTTTTGCAGCCTAAGGAAATATAATCTCTGAAGTGGTCAAAGTGGAAGACAGCAAGTAAAAGTGGACCAATCTCAATGTCCACCTGTAGAAAACTTAACCTTTTACTTCTTTCATTAGAGATATCGACATAGATTGTGCTTGACTACAAACGTGGTAAAGTAATGACATACACATGGAAAAATACACACACGCTCAAACACACAGATGCACTCATCTCATCCTCTGTCCTGCATCTGGAAGTTGCTCCATGAAAAGTGGCTTCTTCCTGCTCTCACTGGAAACATTTTCCAACCAGTAAAAGGCTTCTTCTGGGAGCTGGCCCACATCCAGGAACACTCAGGCTTCACAGCTGTCTTACAGCGTTTAAATGCAGCATATGGTACACAAGTACCATTGTTTCACCACTAAACACCCTGTTTTTTCATCAAGGAAGAAAGGCCATTTAATGTCAGTTTCACTTGGAGAGAAGAAAGGAGTTTTGAAAATGAAAACTAGGCTGTGAGAAAGAGTGGCGCAGTTTTTTTTTCTTTTAGGTTATTTTCTCAGACCATCACTAATTTTGGCAGTGATGACATTTTGATTCTCAGCCTGTGAGTTTGTGAAACAACACCATCTGTGTGCTTTCCTCTAATTAGGGTAATAGCCACAAATATTACGGCAACAGTTCCTCATGACAAGCTGTTACATGCCAATGTGTGAAGACTTTTCTGGGTTTGATAGGCACAAGTTAGCAAATGCACTGATGTAACTGAACAGCACGGCTGCATTTTAATAACAATCAGGAGACCTTGTATTTATCTCATTTGGCATAGTTCCCATGTAATAAATCATGTCAGCAATTTTGTACTTCTCTTTTACGTGCCTTTTTTAAACATTATCTGCATATTTTTAATTTTCTGTTTTTTCAGTATGCAGTTTTATAAGGTCACGTCTTATGAAATGGAAAAAGACGGTACATATTATCATGTTTTCTAAAAACAATAAGACCTTTGTGCTGCATGTGATGAGAGCACGACTGCAATTACTGAGCTTCACCTGCTGTGCAACACGCTTCACATTACCTCAAAAACAATATCATATTCATCATCAAAACCTGACAAAACATTTCATTTTAGGACACACGATACATCACATTATCTTCTCAATCTCCTTACTTCATTTTCTTTGGTACCATTTGAACCCAAAATCTGACATTAACAAATGAAAGTTAATTTGCCTCCCTCAGAACATGTTATAATCAGTCTAAAGGTTAATGTTTCTGCTAATTTATAAATGCAGGATTGCTGTCAGCATGAGGGGGAAATGGTTTTGAAAGGCCTGACATTGTAAATTAAGCCTGTCAGATTGTCTCTCTGTGCCGGCGGATCAGAAGATGCCGCAGTCTATGATGTCAGACAGGCAGGCAAACAGCCCTGGGGGACAGACCTTGCTCCCTCACTTCCAAACACCGGAACGCCGGGAATTATGTGGCTTTGGAAAGGTAGCTTGGTGAACAGGCAGTAAGGCAAGGGGAGGTCTCACCTTTAGGGCCTGCGCTCAGTGGTCGAAACTATGTGTGATCTTGATGGCTGATGAGATTTTAGCTAATTTAGGGAGACTCACAAGGGAGGATCACTGGAATGAAGATGTCATGCTTTGCCAATGCAGTGCATTGTGGGAGCATGGCAGCCAGACTCTCAAGCCATGTGTCTATGATTAAATTTGCACTGTATAGCTATTTTTCCCCTTGTCTTTTTTACCAGTCCAAGAGAGAAAGGAAAATAAGCTCCATCTATTGGCATTCTTGCTTTACAGCAACTGGATAGTTAAAGTTAGTAATGAATGGCATGTGTGGACAAGAAGTCTCTTTCTGTCTTATTCAGACATGGTCAGTAATTCAGGACTGGGTCGAACCAGTTATTCATACATCCATTCACAGGTTTGTGTGTGAAGTCCTTTCTAAGTTTTTGACAGATACCGAGTTTCAAACTAGTGATTTTCAAAATTGTGTCACACCAGAGCCTCAGCAATAAATGCAAAAAAAAAAAACATGTAAGAATGTTGCTGGGAAACTACTGTGTGTGGTACACTCCATTTAACTTAAGTGATGTGAAAATATCTGCTTAGCAAACACTTTTGTTATAACTAGGCTAAGTTTAAACTTACAAGGAGCTGGTGCACGTGGAACTGGTCAAAGTACAGTTTGTGCTAGATGAGCCTTTCCCCTGCTTTCTTCTAGTTTGTCCTTGCTCTCTTTTTTATTCACAGAATTGTTGGATCACTAAATTTGCCTGTGAGGAACAAAACTCAGCAATGCCAAGTTCACATCAACTATCTTCCCTCTGGAATTGCTCTATTCATGCTAAGTGTTACAGACCCTTGTGGGATGGAAAGAATTACAGCCCTATAGCCGAGCCTATAAGCCAATCAGACATTGGGGGGTTGTTACAGGGGTACAGGGAAGCAGCCAAGCTCTGACAAGCACCAATCTACTCCTGCTGGTGAGATGATGAGGCCAAGAAGCAAGATAAAGATTATGTCAAACCTGTGGTAAAATCTCCCCCCATGAAAAAAAATTTGATCCAGGCAAATTTCTTCCTCAGTGGGAGGAAATGGCAAACGACAGATTAGACATCTTCTACTGTAATCTGTATAAAGCTTTGAAATATATGTCGGCTGCAGGCCAATTTTTTTTTTCTCTCTCTATCTTTCTCTCTCTGTCATCCCATCACAACCACAACCACAACCACACACACACACACACACACACAAGCCAAATGACCAGAGGAGTTACTACAGCTGCAGATGGAGAGAGGCCTGGACTAACTGGACTCGTGTCCGTCGAGCATCTGTAGGAGTTGCATGTGTGCATGTGTATGTGTGTGTCTCCTGCGCAAAAGAGTTCACCCTCTCCTCTACAGTGACCATCATTACTGCAGCCTGTCAGGACCCAGTCTAATGGTGTCTCACCTGACAGCTTCACAACCTTGCGCCAAAAACAAGCAGCACAGGGCAGGAGGCAGAGGAGGGGTGAGCTGAGAAAATGGAAAATAAGAAACTAAAAGAAAATTCAGTCAATAGAAAACCCATACTGTTTCTCAATGTGACAACATTTCAGATTTATTGATGAGGTGCTATTTAAAGAGAGAGATGTCTTCAGTAGCTTGTGGACCAGTGTAATCCTTGCTATGTGTGTGCGTGTGTATGCATGTATATATATACATGCAGAAGATTCTTTTGACAGGGGACACGCATTGCTGTGCTGTATGAATAGGGTGCAACTTACTGGGCTTTCCATTGTCCCTGTTCCATACTGTATCTGTCCAGTCTGCACCTTCCCTGCCCCTCTGCTCTTTTTCAGAGACAGATGAGTAGAAGAATGTGCAGGTGTGTTGAATTTTTTTGCCTCATCATCCAGTTTTCTAGTTTCAGTCTCCTATTTCCTCCAGAAAAAGGAACATGTTGAGAAATATGAAATGTGTTTTGTTGGCAGAGCCATCCATAATTTTAATCAGTGTAGTCACATTCATTACATCATGACTTTTTATTTTAGCATGGTATGCTGTGTATGAAACAGATCTCATTTAGCCTTCCTTTTTTGCCATCATTAGTGGAGGACAGTTTTTTTCTTTTTTCTTTTCCCGGGGCCTGTACATGTCTGGTTATGTCTTTGAGTTGACATTCCACGCTGTCTGTATGTCCCTGGGCTGTGATGACCCCATGCTGGGGCTCCAGGGCCCCGCCAGAAGGGCCCGAGGTGCTTCACCAGGGTGACTTATAGCTGCTCTGATGAGAGACACATTCATACACACAGACACACACATGCAGACACAAGGAAACACTAATTCGCACTCATGCATGAGGTTCATGTACACAGACACAAGCGTAAATGAGTCCATTTTCCACTCAGACAAGTGGTTTATTAACAGATATGATGCATTTTGTCAACCACTAAATTAGCATAATTAAAAAATTCATAGTCTGTTGCATTAACTTTTTTGTTACAGTAATTGCCACCTTTTTTAAAAATGTGAAAAAAAAAAACATATTACAAACTGTGTACATTACAAATGGATTACAAACTGTAATAATCGCAACCTGAAACAACAGGAGGGACATAAAGTGGCAAGCTCCAATACTAATAGCATACTCCCTTAATAAATCACTCTCCACACAAAAGCGAGCACATACACATCCATAGACACACCTGGCCACCCCTTTATGCACTATATTCTTGCTGCTCCATAGCCCCACCCAGTGTAGAACAAGAAGTGCATGACAGTGCTCTCTTGGACATGAGGATTTAATAGGTGACCCTGGGCTGCATGCTGGGTCCCCCGCTGCCTGGGCTCATCCAGCCGTAAAATGAGGCACAGGCAGGACCCGGCTGGTAATGAGAACTGGCATTTTGCTCAGGATAACCTCGGGAAAATCGCTTCTATAAATACCTTCTATAAATAAAAGTGTACCTTGGCCCAAGACTGTGTAAGGGGCTTTCTCTGAAAAGGTCATCTATTGCCCGACTCAGGCACGACTCACCATGTTCTTGTCTTCCTCCTCTCCTATACCTCTCCCTCTGTGTCCTGGCCCTCTGCCTCTTTTTCTTTCTTCCTCTTATTTTATAAGGTCTTTGTGTTTTAACTGCAGAGAATACTGTGAGTTATCATTCACGTCATGTGACCCTTGAAGGGCTCCTTCATCCTTCTCATGTGTACCCTCTCCTCTAATGATTCTGTGTATCCTTGACCTTGGCCGAGCCAGAACATACATAGTGAAGTGAGAGAAAAAGAGAAAGAGAGCGGGAAGGAGAGAAAGACACAGATTCAGCATGTAAAAGAAAAAGTTTGATAGAAAAGTGACGAATAAACTTAACAAATTTACAAACATGCAGAAGGAACAGGTTTTGAGGTTAGATGCACTGGCCCTATGTTAATTACCCCCTTAAAGGCTTGTGTGTGTGTGTGTGCTTGTGTGTGTGACACCATGGTTATGTCTCATTCATCAGTGCCTCATGTCATCTGTCATCTGTCGGACTGAAGCATAGCCACTGAGTTCTCTGTTACCCACACAAGAATCTGTCACATTCTTCCATATACACAAGCTGCACACATAATCTGCTAAATAGAGACTATCCACTTGAGAAAAAAGACTAAATCAGTTGTTTCAGCAATGTTCAATGTTTTTTCCATTCATTGTGTTCAAGTGACAAAGTCATATGGTGGCTGATGTAATTATGGAGGTTAGCATACTTGATTATAGAGCTGCAAGATCTACAAAGGCAGAAGGTCAGGGTGGGTCAACACAGTGTCTGACTTTAACACTGGAGAGCACTGTGTTCACTACCTTTAACCACATGTTTGTTTTTGTAACCATGATGATGAAGTTTCCCTAACCTTAACAAAGTAGTCATTTTCACCCAAATCATGATGTTTCCCTAAACTTAACAAGGTCATTTTTATGCCTAAACCTAACCAAATCATAACCATAGCATTGTCAAATCAGTGCCTTGCAAACTGCATAACAGTTATACAGTTTGCAAGGCACTGATTTGCAAGGAACATCATTTGTACAGACAAATTACGCTGCCCATGTGGTAGGGGTGAGAAATCAGAAAATGCTTTTGTGTGTCATTCTGAAGAGCTTATTGGCTAAATAATAAATATTTTCCTAACTGATATTAAGAGCTTCAGAGCTCGGTGATTTTGAATTTTTCAGCTAGAGTCAAGAGATTAAGTAGTCTTTTATGGGGTGAGAAAATTGCTCTACGCTTGAAACTCAATAAATAGTTTAAGAGCCCATCGAAAAACCTGAAAAATGTATTGTCAAAGCTACAAAACAGCCCAGTTTTTCTTTGATCATGAAAAGTTGATGTTTTAAAGATACTGTACATGGTTTTCACAAGACAGAGATATACAAAAAAATCTATTTTAGTACAGGTGAGACTGCAAATGAAAGTGCAATGTGACGGTCTCAGGCTCAGCGACTGTTGCGTGAATCTATTAAATGATCTGACAGACTAAATTAAAGTCCCTTTATTCGTTCCTCATCTCCTCCCTCTTTCTCTGTGGGAGCTTTCATGACACAGAAGGAGCCAAGGACTCTCTCTGCTGGCCAGGTCACTACTTAAACTTCACTTAGCCCCCATTTTACTGCCTGTGGGCAACTTAAACTGATTAGCCTCGACCCTACTAGGACTTACTGACCTCCCAGCGCATCCAATACCACTTATTGATCAATATTCATATTGATCCAGGCCCCCCATTGCTGGATCAAGGGCGAATGTTTCTATTGATTTGACCAGATTAGAGAAGACAAAAGGTTGCCAAATCAGTTTAGATGCAACCTGCCAACAGGATATGACAGCAAGCTGCATGGGGATTTCCAGCCAGGATTAGATTTGATGAGTGTTAACAGTGGAATTGATACGGCTGTAGAACTGTACCGATCGGTAGCTAATCAAGTAACACAGTATGTTAATGCAGTCATGCTTGCCCTTTAAATGCATGAGGCTATAGCAATTGATTTATCTGACTAACCCCTGCTTTAGATCAAATGCAGACAGAGACATATATAAGTTATAGCTAGTTTTGATAATAGTGAAAAAGGAGGTAACCAGTGCAGTGAAATGTTGTTTTTTTTTTTATCTGTTTCAGAAACATAACTCCAGATTCAGATCTTGAGTTGGCAGTTCTAATACCCAGCTCCTCCTGTCCACATTTTGAAGTGTCCTTGAGCAAGATACTGAACCCCAGCTGCTCCCCGTGGTTAGGCCCAGTGTCTAACCTGGTAGCTTGCTGCCAACGTTGTGTATGTGAATGGGTGACTGATATCACGTTCATGTTTTCCCTTTCTGAGAAACAAAAAGACAAAGCTAAATTCCTCTTTGTGACAGACGTGAAGTGGGTGTATTGAAAAAAATGTGTCGTGATCAGCTTACGATAATTGCCCTGACGGCAACATTGTTTCATGGTAATGTAACCGAGGCATCACAATTAATTTGATAATGTGTAAAAACCTACATCTAATGGCAATTAAAAGTAATAATTTGGATAACAGTTTTATGAGTGAAGGAGACGTCGCCTGTCAGCTGACTGCAGGTCCAGCTCCAAAGACAACACTGGCATTGTTTGTTCTTCACCACAGGAAAAAGACAGCAGAGAATACACGCTGTTACACCACTGCAGACAACACACTCACATATGCGTTCACATAATGTGCGTGTGTGTGTTGTGTATGCACACCATATTCTTTATTATGCCTTGGGAAAACATGCTTCCATCCCTATTAAATATTGATGTCCTCAGTGGGATAAAATGAGTGAATAAGTCATGAAACATTGACAACACAACACTCAAAGAAACAGAGAGCATGTGGACATTTGCAGTGTCTGATGTGTGAATGTTACCACAGAGAGTAAGAGTGCAAAGGAGAGAGAGATACAATGACAAGGAGGAAGGGGCTGTATGGTAACATCAGTGGTGGTCTTTACAAAATGAAAAATGTATTTAGGAAGTGGGAAACCAGAAGTAGATGTGACCATTCCATTTAGGGCTTTGAGGGCAAATGACACTGAATAGACCCCACTTTGTTCCTTTAAAGTGGTTCATGAGCTCTATATGCTAATGGAAAACTAATTTTACTAAAACAGAGATGGTTTATCCATACCTTTGCCTTGGCTAGTCATATGTATGAATTGGCAGCTTCACTTTGGACAAATAATCCATTTTCTTTGAGAGCTAAACGACAGTAATTGAAAGATGGAGGCTCATTGGCTGGCATTGGCTCTAACAGCTGAAGAAATGGCTACTTCCCTTCCGCTGTCCCTGGTGGTCTCATTTTGCGGACATCACTTTTTTGGGTCAACGAGTTAATCCCAAAAATATGTCCTGCCAGAAACCTTGCCATTTATCTATGTGGGTATTCTGTGTCAAGCTCAGCATGGCTAATTCTCTCTGGGACTCCCCTCCGCTATGGAAGACAGACCTGACTGGCAAACTCACACATTATCACCACAGTCATCTGATCCTCCTCTTTTCTTCTACTCCCCTCATTCTTCTACTGGAGAGATCGCTCCACGTGAAGTGCCAAAAAACAGCAGGTTAAGCATGAATGACAATGAAGATTTCATGTGTTGCTGGAGTACAAATATAACTTTACAAATATAGCTTTGATGTAATTAGAGAAACCGTTACACAAACCTTATTGTTGCCTAGGGCCAGACACTTGATCTTCAAGGACCTTTACACAGTATCACCACTGAAACCATTCCAGTCTTCCTCAGTTGGATTAATCATACAGGGTGCCATAATGTTTTGGCAACTTCTCACTAGCCCACTACTACTTCCAATTTAACCTGTTTTCAACTCTCTTTGACATTCAAAAGAGAACTTACCATCAAGCTGAAATCCATTTAAGTTGTTCATATGAAGTCTAAACGCACTTACAGAATGTCCTCCCACACCCCCCCAACGCAATGTGTATTTTTTCGCATCAGGCCTTTCAGGAAGAAAGAATTCACAGGCCTGTCAAGTGCCATACAGGGGTTGAATGTGGTCATTTATAAGAAGCCGACTGGAGCACAAAAAAGCAAGAGAAGCCATTTTGGTGCTGTCAGAGGGTTTTGTGGCTCTAAAAGGCTGTGGTGATGTGCTCTGACACTTGGGGTCTTGTATGGTGCTTTTAAGAGCTCTGCGTGGGCACTCTCTGCATCACACACTGCCGAGCAAGACAAAAACATACCTGTCACAAGCAAACACTACTGCTGCACTTAAAGAGATTCCTGGCTGATTTCATGCCAACAGAGGTCTTGAGGTGACTTTGTGACATTTTTGTTGTACAGTAAAGCTTTTTTTTTTTTTTTTTGACTGCTGGACATTGAGGCTATAGTTCTTCGTGTGTGGAGAAGTTTGTTTTTATAGTTCCTCTGAAGAAAGAGTGCATTTGCTGAGTTAGACTTGTCACTTTATGTTATTGCCTCTTCTAGTGTGAATACTTATTCGTCAAAAAATACTAACGTTTTCGTACTTAATATATTATTGCCCCTGAAAAATAAGTGCTACACTTTTTTTTTTTAGCACAATATCAAATTTTTAGTTAAGTTCAATTCTTGCTCAAATGAACTGTCCTTTATCTAAATCTGTTACCTTACAGGAAGGTCACAGTGTACAAAACAAACAAAAGAGAGGACAAAGGAAAGACAGTCCTCCATTATACCCCCCTTTCTTCCTTCCCTCCCTTGCTTTCTCTTTCCCTTCATCCCTTGCTACCTTTATTTGCTGCCCTATTAACAACTGTTACTGCAGCTTTAATTACGCCCCTGTGATCTCCAAGAGTGGCGGGCACGTGTCATCTCCTTCCCAGGGGAGCCTGGGTAATTACCAGCATCCATCCAAGGGCCATTGCTCCTGTTCCTCGGTCGCCGTGGCGATAATCACACTGCCGCCACTAACATCTGTCCCTTGGGCGAGAAGTCCAAGTGGCCTAAGCCTGTCACGCCATGCCTTCCTGTGTCAGGCTTGACCTCTGACCCCACCCATGGCTCCACAGGGCTAATTTGTTTACTCTCAGAGACAAGAAAGGACAGACCAAAATCCCCCCAGAATGCAAAACCTTCAAGGTTTGAACATGGATATTCTGTACATATGTTCATATACTCTATTGTGTGTATTGTATGTACACACACAAATGATAAGCATGAGTTAACCTTCTGTAAATGGAAAATATTTGTTATACATTTCACAATGTCAAAGCCATCTGCTGTTGTAAAATTTTAAAGCCAGAGTAGACACTTTACTCTCCTCCTTGAGCTCTTATGACCCTTTCTCCTTTTTACAGCAGTCATTTGTCAGTCAGTAGGGTAAATACAAACCATCCAACAGTAAGCATTATTCTCAGTCAGTAGAAAACACAGCGTGAACTACAGTAAATCCAATCCTGGCTGCTAAATTGAATCAGAAATTTTACTTGTTCTCTACTGATTGCCTCATCTAGGCCTCTGTCTGATTCCCGTATATACTGTATAGTGGCCGGATTTATAGCAGATAATGTCTGATGGGAATATTTACCCAAACAGGACTGCAATTTTGCAGCAGAGCAGGAACTTGTCCAGTTCCATATTCCTCTTATGAGCAGTACTCTGCAATTCTTGGCCAAGTTTTCATGGGAATAGAAAGGCACAGTTATAGAGCGAGAGTCAGAATTAGGGAGCAATCAGCATACAAATCCTCAGAGACTATAAAGCCATTTCCCTCTTTCTCAATGATGAGACCCAGCAGCAAGTTTTGCCCCACTTGCAAACTTTTCCCATAGTGAGAGCACTTAGACGTCTCTGACCACACTTACACACAGGAAAAAGGAGGATTAAGAGTGAGCACGGTAGATGAAGGGATAGGTAGCTTCTCTAAATAAAGATATATTGCATATTTGCAGCAGATGAGGTGGCAGAATATAAAGAAGCATGGAGGCTTAAATAATGAAAAGCTTTGTGATCAAAGGGACAGGAAAAGAGATGTATTTAAGCAGGTCAGAATCTTTAAAAGCTGTTTTATTTATGCATTTTTTAAAAGAAAGTCATAGTCAATATTTGGCAGCTGTGACATTAACGAGCAACGTATTATAAGGGAGGGGGATTCATAAATATGCATAAAGATATTAGTGGGGTGTTAACAGTAAGCACCTGTCTACTTAACCGTGACAGGAACTCTGTGAGTGACTTTACAGAAACCCCCCCCCCCACCCTCCCTCCTCACGGAGCCACATGTGTCCTTCTTTACTTAACGTCGCCTCTCCCTGCCAGTGACAGTACCGCTGACAACCCACACTTGGAAAAAAAAAAGAACATGTTTTCAGAGATGTCAACCAGCGATGGTGAAAGCTCAAGGTTAGAGTTGCTCGTTCACTCGTTGGCTGGCACATCCGCCAGCCTGCCTGCCTGCCTGTTCTTCCCCTGTTCTCTATGAATATTGGCTATCCACACTGTGAAATTAATAATGCATTTTCATATTTTTCCCCATCTCAAGATGTGGGGAATAGCATAGCATCTGTCAAGGCGGCTTCCAAATCCAAACTGCAGAAAGTCAAAGGGTTATGCATCTTTTTTTTTTTCTTTTTTTTTAGTTTTGCCAACGAGAAGTGAGAAGCTGTCAGGGGTATTAACTTTGACAGGGAGTGCCTCTTCATAGTTGACATGTGCATAATTATGTTAGAAGTTTTATTAGAGCAGGTTAATCATCATTCTTTGTCCCCTCTAATACGAAATGTGCAGGCTGTTATATATCTTTTCTCCCAGTCACATAAAATGCAATAAAACAGTTTACATTCAGTATGTTAAGTTTCTGAAATAACACAAAATCATATTACTGTTTTAATTACTTCATCAGTAACAAAAATACAAAGAAAAACTGAATTCTTCCACATTACATTGCATCTGAAGACACACTAAATTCTTCATTAGCTATTTTGTCAACCCAACATCATCACATGCCAGCATTTTTTTATTTGTATTTTTTATAACTGTTCTAACTTTCTAATTCATGTATGCTGTATGTCAACATGTCTAAAGTGATTTAGATTTTAATCTGAAATCTTAATCACATTGTCATTACACTGTGCTCATCATTATCTTTACACTGATTCAATTCATATTGAAAGGCAAAGTATCTAATTAGCTGACTGGACATGTTTGCCAGTCACTGTGCAGTCAACTCAATTGTTCATTCCCATTCCTCAAAGCCACACCAGAGTGGCTGTGTCCTCTGTTGACTCAGGAGGAAAAGCAATGGAGTGATGAGAGAATGAGAAAAGGAGAGTGAAAGAAAGAAAGAGACAAAGAGAGAGGAGGAAAAAGTGATGGCCATCTGGGATGACTCAACATCCATATCGGGGTTTGCTGAATGCACCACATGCATCTCTAACTGTCACACGCCGTGGGATGCCAGGCTCAGACAGATGCAGGACAAAAGGTGCTGTTGTTTACTGCTATGTTCCTTCACTCCTGTCCTCCCTTCATCCTCCCATCCTCTGTTTGCCTCTACGGGAGACGGGCCCCCTCCTGCCTCAGTCGGACAGGCGCTGTGTGGCTGATCTGAATGTGATTGCAGAGGAAAAAGAGGGCGGGTGGATTTGTAGAGATTGAGGGCTCTGGTGGGTCAGAACCCAACAAGCTGTGCAGGGAGGCTGTTCTCTCTCTTCTTCTTCTTCTCCCAGCACCAGGTGGTGTGTTGCCGGTTTCCACCTGCTCACCTGAAATGCCACTCTGCCTCTCCTGGACAATCAACCACGTGTCATGCAAAATACTTACCAGCACAGGGCAAAGAGGCAGACGTGTGTGGAGGACAAAGGAGTTGGTAAACAGACATCTTAACTGCCACCTGGCCTTGCAGGTGACTTCTGCTCCCTCTGTGCCTTTAAAATATCTTTGAGGACTTAAAATGCAGTTACAGACTAAATACATGATAGTAAACCAAATAAACTATCTTTGATTTGCAGCATACAATTCTGTTTCAGTGACAGTTTAATTTTTTTAATTTTGTGATTTTCTTTTCTCGCCTTTTATAACAACAGCTCCTCTCCACGTGGGTCATCAAAATAAACATCCTCAGCCTTACTGAGACCATACTTGTTCTCCCCTTCCTCTCTCCCATCCGCTATGTTTGTTCTTTCCTGTGTTTTGTGCTCTTAAAGACAGAGAGAGTTGGGCCTCTCAATGCCACTTGGGGCCTCTGAGAGCCAACCTTCTCTGACTTCTGGCTAACCTTCATGTTCAATCAATAACTCTCTATAGAGGCTCCATCTTTGGAGTTTGTTTGTTTCTGTTCTCCTGCTTGCCGTACTACTTACATCACTGCTAAGATGATGAAATTGATCAATCCTGATTCTTTTAAACTCTACATGAACTAGAGCACTTAAAAAAAGGAGTAGATGAGACTGTGGGCTTTGAACACATGAAAAAAATAGCATAGAGAAGTGTTTTATTGTTTTCCTTCATCTGAACTTGGCTGCTAACTGTGGTTAGTGTGTTTTTATTACAACAAATGGCTCACAATCACAGCTATGCTAAATCTTTCCCGCTCATAAAATCTTAAATAATGCCAGTTCAGTTGTGTTGCCTGGAGTTCTAATTAACTTTTTATGCAAGTAGGAAGGTTTTCCCCTCACCACCAGCTATTTGATACCCAACAAAAAATACCTTGAGCCTAGAAGATGGATGGACCCTGCTGCTCCGACAGAGGTCAATGATTTCCCTTCCCATGTCAGCTGAGAAGTAAACACCAGGACACAGGCAGCTATTTCAGCTCAGTGTCTGGACCCATGAGCTCTGCTGTGAAGCTCAAGATTGCTATCTCTGAGAAAAGAAAGAGCGCCTGCCCCCCTCCCACTCTCTTTGCCTCCTTCTCTCCCCTCCCTCCCCACCCCATACCACCCCGTCCTCTGTCCTCTTACCTTCATTACGCATTTTTTGTTTATGCTTGGGCGCAACTGTGGCTGCTCCTGATGGTTTGAGGTCAGGCGTGACTGGCCACGGGTTACTCTAAATAAATACACACGGACTAGCCAGGAAAGAGCGGGTAGGCTGCGCTTGCCGCCAAATCACCCTTGATTAATCAGCTGGCAGATTCAGGGTGACTTTTTGTGTACGCTCCCCACCACCACCACTCCTCCTTACCCAGTCGACCCCCTCTCCCACCACCCTCAAACACATGGAAGGTGATGGAATCGGGGAGGCACAGACAGGGCAGTCCAGGCAGCTAAACAGATGGAGCGTTGCCACACAGTCCTGCTTCTGCAACAAACAATACACATCTAGCAAACACTCATGTAGACATACTTAAAGATATGCACAAATGCACAAATGTGATTGCACACAGCACCTTTCCACAGTTCCTCTGACCAGCTACTTCAGCTTGTGGTCTCATACTAAAGTGACAGCAAGTCCTGTTTTCAAGACCACAGTGAAGGCAGAACGCATGGCCTGTTGTCACACACTGTGAAGCTAGCTAAGTGAATAAAAACAGTGTGTGCATGGTGAAAAAAAAAATCTTTATTTGTAGATTGTCCTGATTTCGTCAGGCAGGCTGTTCCAGAGCCTTGGGGTGCCAACTGCAAAAGCTCTGTTTCATATGGTACGAAAAGGTCATTCATTTAACTGGGAGAAAGGCTGTGAAGAGCCTTAAAAGTAATCAACAACATCTCAAAATCAAAAACGGCAGAATGTGAACCACTTGCCTTTCAGTATTTAATCCTCAAATACATGTTTTGCCTATAAAATGCAATTTTGTAAAGTTGAATTGGAGATGGATAATTATATGGTGGTTCCGCTACAGCACAATAGCTTCTGTGCAGACACAGCTCGGCTGAGGCCTCCGATTTATCTTTGATTTGAAACATCAGTATAAACAAAGGTTTTAGACACAGCTTGCTGTAACGGTTGATTCCATCACTCTCCACAGCTCTGTGTCTTCCTCTCGTTTCCTCTCCTCACACTTCACCCCCCTACCACCCCATCCAACCCGCTTCACAGTGCAAGAGCACACACCAACCAGCACAAACATTTCCCTCAACCCCTACCTTGGCTGCCATCATTACGGGTGGTGCTGTTCTCTCACCTGTCAGCTCCACTCGACCATGGATCAGTAGAGCCTCAGCTGGACCGTGCAGACCCCTGTCACTAACCCTGACCCTTCCCTCTCTTTCTGGCTCCATATCTCTGCCCCCCCCCCACCCCTCTCTGTGCCCCCTTCTGCCTGTCCTGGCCTTGAGGCTCATGCGGCTACTGACCCGACGTCTAGCCCATTTCCCCCCTGCTCCTGCTGCAGTTCACGCTCTCGGCCCCAACTCTAGACCTAGCCCCCGGCCCCTTTGCCTCTATTGCCCCCGGCATGGATGGACCTATCCTCGGGCAAGGTGTGGCCCCATGTGGCACACCTGTCCAGAATACAGGTTATCAGCTCTGATCGCCGCAATAGACTTCTACCCAAACCTGCTGCCCTGAGGGGATGGAGAGATGGAGAAATAGAGAGAAGAAGAGAGAGAGTGAGAGTAGATTGAGCAAAAGAGGGAGCTGATGAGTGAGGGGAGGAGGAGAATAGAAAAAGAGGAAAAAGAAAGGAGGTAGACATAGGGATGGAGTTTTGCCCGGAGGCAGGGATGAGGCAATGAGTACCCCTCAAAAACAAGCAGGCAGTTGGAGACCACCACAGGCACTTCTACAGAGGGAGAACATGGGGCTTTCAGGTGTGTGTCAAACACTAAGCAGCATGCTCTCTGTTCTCTGGTTCCTCTCCACAGCGACATGCTTTAGCCACCCCATGGACATCCTCTGGAAAACACAAACCAGACAGCTGAACTGCTGTTTTGATGACTGTTTGATTCTGTAAGCTCCTCTTTGTCTTATTTTTATTTTTTGTTTTTGTTTCCCAATCACCTTTCTTGTCCTCTTTTTATTCTGTCATTTTTTCCTCATTGTTTTCTGTTTGTTTTTTCCAGTTACTCTAAATTAACTTGAATGGATCTGTTTGTATGCTGCCATATCACTCCCAGTCCAACAGATTTCATATCTGTTGCTGGACACAGAGTAAAACCAAACCATATGCCACCAATTGCTGCAAATTAGCCTGGATCTAGATTATCAGTACTAAAAAACCTGTCCGAGTTTGAAGCATCATTAATTCTGCAGCCGTTTTGTTTTGCAATGAGATTGCCAAGCACTCAGTGAGGGTCGGTTTGTTATTGTGGTCGCAGACATTGTAATCAGGCCTCAATAATCACACTTCCAGAAGCGGAATGCGCCTGGGGCCCACGCCAACAGGCTCTAATGTGGGGCGCTGCGGGCCGCTAGCCTGCAGACACACAGGGCTGGCAGATGGAGGCTGCCATTAAACACGGACAATCAGAGAACACAATCATTGAGCAATACGTTCTGCACAGAACGGAAGACAGCAGAAGATGTACAGGCTTATTGTAGATTTAGTTCCTTACACGAACCTGCATGATCCTTGATTGTGTTGGACAGCATATATAAGACTGAACACATGCAGGTTAGTAATAAAATGACTTAATAAAGATTAAAGATTTAATAGGTGATTTTAAAGAATGGCAGTGATTCATCCAGCCTCAACTAGTATTGCAGTGAATCAAAATCAAATGATGGGGGTTTGGCAGTAAAATTCTCACGCCAGACTTGCAGACTGGCAGAAGATCATGGGTGCTCTGGTCCCAACTAGCAGGATGTTGCAGGATAACATGATGAATATTATGTGATCCTTTTCTACTTTGCACCATTGCTGAGCTGTGCAGTATTTTTGTTAAGCAGAAGTAAACAAGATGAAAAGACATTCTTTGTCAGCGAAATTTTCATAAGGAGTCATAGATTCACGTCAGAGAAGACTCGTGTATTTTGCTCTCTTCTTCGGTTGAAGAAAACATAACTCGACTTCCTCTTTGAACTGGTGACAAGGACTGAACTGGTCTCAAAGATGACCACTAAGTTGCAGCCATGGTGTAGTCCGCTTAAAGGCTGTAAATTTATCTTGAATTCATTGAGTATAACCATAGAAAACAAGCTGGCCTGGATATCATCTAAACTTCATTGTAATACTAACTGTATGTCACACAAATATAGCTGAGTTTCACTAACAGATATAGCTGGGTGTCATCTGCATAGCAATGGAAGGCAATACCATGCACGCAAATGGGGCAGCCACTTGACAGCATTTCAGAGAAATTTGTTTAATAGAACAGCTCTTCCACACCCTTTCTTGTCGGCACCCTCTCTTCTCTAAATGTCTCTATCTCTCTTTTTTCTCACTTTTTCTTTTAGCTCTCTCTCTCCCTTCCTCTCTCTCCATCATCCAGTCTTGAATCTGTTTTATCCTTATGTCCTTTCTGTGTATTATATTGTATCTCTCTGTGACTCATTTATTACATCTGCCTTTGTTAATTGCAGAAACGAGACAGTGAACAAACAAAGAGGACATACCAGTCACAGCACAGGGTCATGGACGCAGAGAGGATGTAATGAGGCCACCAGTTAAGTGACACCTGAGTGAACCTGACATTGTATGTACAACCTCTACTGGATCAGACCATCAGCACTTTCTAATCAGACATTCAATTTCAAAAAAAGCACCTCTGTAAACTGTAAATCTTTCTCTGGAGAGCTCCTGGCTTTTGTGTTTCCCTTTCTCTAATTGTCCTATGTCTCTGCATCGTAAATCTCTCAGGGAAGAGCCATTAGCAAAAATGGCTGGCAGAGACTCAGGCCACAGGGACATTGCTGGTCTATACACACTGAGAGGATGTCCAGATACTGACTCAAGACACAAGTGTATGCGGTTGCAGCCCATTCACCAGGGTCAGATGACAGCATGTCTGGCCTGGCAGCTCCGCTTTTCATGTCAGCAACTAGCCATCCCGTGTTGGGGATTTCTGTGGTTAGAATGGTTTCCTTCCCAACTCTCAGAAGAATTGAATTTTCGCATAATTTGCTCCCTGAATGTCATTGTGCTTGGTGTTTTATGCTGCAGAACTGCGGCAAATAGTTGACGATGTGATCTGTTTCCTGAGCTCATTTGCCTGCCGCAATGTCTCTCATCACAGCAGGTATAACACATGACTGACTCAGTACACTGTAGACAAAAACAATGGGATCAAACAACATCAGACCTGTGGAACACAGCAAAAGGCTCTAGTAAATAGCAGGTCTGCTAGTGCTGTGAGTTGTGTATTTCATGTGTTTCGGGCTTAACCCAGGGTGACTGTCAGTTCTGGGAAAACAACATGGAAAAGACTTCTCACAATCAAATATCCTGTTTTAAGTGTTTTGTGGGAGTCTGTGTAAATAGGACTCAGTCAGTTCAACAGTGAAATGATTTCCTGTTACAAGTGCAGTGGTTTGCTGATGAGCATCAAGAGCGACATGGCAGGAACTGGCAACACGTAACACAGACACAGCAGCAACATGGAGGAAATTGCAGAGCATTTTTGTGCATGCCACGTGACAAATTTGCATTGTTCCCTTGTGATCGGATTATCCTCTATGTCTTGCTTTTAAGTATGTGTCATTTCCTGAAGAGGAAAAGATCATCTACTTTTCATAAATGTCTTTCTCCAAATTTTCCCATGCCTTTAAATAGATATAAGTAATTCCCTACCATCTGTGAAGCGGACAGTAATGTTATCTTTAATATGGTAATCACTGCAGAAAAAACATCTTTGTGCTTTGACTTTAAGATTGTAGAGCAAGTGTGGGGAATTTATGACTAATCTATATAAGCATACCTTATTATTACTATGAATCATCTAAGAGCCAAGGAACAGAGGTATAAATGACCTTAACCATTTCATTAAATCTAATTAAATTGAATTGACATTAAAAGTCATCATTTCTGGCTCTTTTTTTTTTTTCATAAGTGCAGATTAGAGATGAGCCATGCTGGATCTCCTCTGTGTTAAACACATACTGAGTACAGTTTCACAGAGTTAATGGGACAGATAATTGACAGTGAACCATAGGAGGTTAATAATAGATGCTTAATTGACTCCTATCAATTTGTTACACTGCACATCACTGTCTAAAGATCTCATTCATCCAGAGAACAGGCATATTCCCAGCAATGGCCATATTGCCTTATTTATGATTAGCACTTTTAGGACACACAAAGACAATGAAGTACTATATGAACAAGAACAGTGTTTGACACAAAACAACAAATTATTTTTAAAAATATTTTTATGTAAGGTTGCAAAGTTTTATTACTGTTTTTGACATACTTGAAGCAGTCGTTTAGACTTTCTACAGTTCTTTTAACAAAGCAAAAGTCACAATAAACTACAGTGAACTCTGTTGTGTTATCTGTTCTGTTGCTGCATGTACTCTGGACAGGCTGACATGTTCAAAGCAAATGTGTACAAGAAGTGTTTCCCACTGGAGCATGAATTTGTCCATCAACACTGAGGAAGTGAGAGTTTATTTTTCCTGACGCCACTAGACAGAGTATGGCAGACCTGACTCCTCAGTGTGAATGGTGAATATGACAGGTCAGCTACTGTCCCAGGCCCTCTAAGCCTCTCCTGACTCTCTGGAAGACCTCCGCTGTTTACACATATCTGTTTCACCTTTTTCCTCCTAAACAATTGGAGTGCGGGCCAAGAGGAAACCCGTCCTGTGAGAATTCCACATTCCAGCCAGTGCAGCCAGCTGTAGGACATCATGGACATGTACACGGAAAGGGTAAATGTGGATGAATTCGTTTCAGTTTACAAGTATTCACTTAAAAAATTAACAGTGAAAACAGTTTGGAAAAGAAGACAAGAACAGTTATTTTTGATGTCATCATTTCTCCTGACAAAGAGAAAACTCTCCTTTGTTGCACAATGAAGTTGTAATAATTAAATAGTAAATACTCTGCTCTTCTCCCTCTTTCTGTTCCTTTAATTCATAGTAATTTTATGCACCGGAGACTCATCGACTCATAATTTGAATGAATGTAAATAGCGTGCAATGGAACACAGGGTTGGCAGTGTGCCATGCATCACTCAGAGGACTTAAACAGTTTGAGAGTAGACTGATAGATGAACCTTGCTGGAGATATGTGGCTGGATGGAGAAGGGAAGGTGCTGGAAGGTTGAGAATATTAATCATAGCAATTATTGAAAGTGTTTTTCGCTGACATCATCTTGCGGACCCATATATCAGCCAGGAGCAGCGTGCTTATGACTTAGTGATACAGGCTGAGTGGAGGACATTGAGCTGTAAAAATTAGCAAGTTATACCGCATGAAAAATGAAGCCATCAGAGGGCCATAAGCATCCAACATTTGTTATTCCAAAGAATTCATTTCAGGAAGTGGGCTTTGTGTGTGCTGTTATTGTTTGTATTGTTGTTGTCTTTACTGTGAAATTCACTCCTTAACAGATTTACCTCTATTGTATTGGTCTACTGTGCAGTCATAGTTGCCTAGGAAATAAGTGGGCTACAAGTAGAAACAACAGCGGAATAGTATTTCATATCCGCAGGAAACAAAAGAAGTACTGACATAAATTGATAATGTCAACGATTCACACGCAGGTAATCTAAAAATGTTATACAAGGGTGTGCGTGTAGATGTTGGTGTCCTCTTTGTTCTGCAGCAGGAAGAAGCAGATACCAGGCTCTTGAATCAGTGTTTTCAGGGCCGGAAGAGACTTCCTTAAGTAAGCAGCAGTGGAGCATTCGCATTCTTCCATAGAATTAGCTTAACACTAAAATTCATCAAAAGAAGTGAACTTAAGTTGAGATCATTTCTGTAAAACACCATCTTCAAACTCATCTTATTTTTCTGTCCTTATTTTGCTCATTTTTTTTTCACTTCTGGGTCTTTCATGGTGGTCATCTCCAGGTGTTTAGATCTGTAGAAAGATCTTATGACATTGCAATGAAAGTTGGTATCTGAAAACGAGAACCTTTGGAAAAAAAAGTGGTTTGAGACCCTGAACGACATCAAAGAAAGTATTAATGCGCATTTGATTCTTCTATCTGCCTTCATTCAGCTGTTTGACTGCAATGAAAGAATCACATACCTCTTTTTATGTGACACTTATTTATACACTGTACCTCTCTTTCGTCATGCTCTGTGTAAGCCTGTGTGGCACTCCTTCCCTCCCTAAGTTTAAGATGTTGTAAACACACCGCAGCCTCTCTCCTCTTTTGGGTTCCTTGGTCTCTTACGTCTCTCCTGCTGCTCACAGCTGCATCAGCTCCTCTGGGCAACCGTCCAATTGGCTGGGAGTCTGCTGCCCTGACCCTGAACCCTGAATATGAGGGGTTAGCCAAGGGCCAGCGCAGAGGCTTAGGGTGGGTGTGGTGGCGGAGGTCAGGATGGGGGAGATGAGGGGGGTTGGAGACAGCTATTAAACACAACAGAGGAAGGCCCATCAGGATGTGTCTTTTATAGCTGGCTGGTACTTGAAGGCATCAAACCCCACTCCCACAGATGAGAGGCAGGCTAGCAGATGAATCCTGTAAGACTGGAAATGATGGGGTCAGGGTTTTTACAAGGTCAGGACGAGGTTAGTGGAAGGTCAGGGACTTAGTAATCCCTCCTTTTCAGTCTAGGACATTGGAAGCGTGTTAACTGTGTCATACCAATGCACTTGCACAGTAGGTCTGAACACAACTTAAGGCCTAGATGACACAAGAGAATAGTTAGACGTTATTCACTTTCTTGCTGAGATTTTGAAGAGAAAGACTGATGTCACTTTCATGTGTGTATGGTAAAAATGATGCCACAACCAGATGCCAGTTAGCTTAGTTTAGTCTAAAGACTGGACACAGAGTAAGAGCTAACCAGGCTCTGTCCAAAAGTAAGAAAAGCCATCTACTTGTTCTATGTTTTGTCACAGATTAAACTAATCTTAAACAGATTAAAGATTAAACAAAATTAAACATGTTAATTAGCTAATTTCTTAAGCTTTATTGTCAGAAAATTAGACCTAAAAGACAAACCATTCCTTTTCACAACCTCTATGTTATGAAAAGGAACATGTATGTTTGGTCATTTTTTTAGGAAAAAAATTGCTGTTCAGCAGCTTATGTTAAAAGCTAGAGCTGTCATTTAACATCTGGGAAAGTCTTTAAAACAGTCCCTGGTCACAGTTGCAATATACACACAGGGTGATTGATAAGATTGTGGCCTAAGGTAGAATGAGTTTTGGAAAGCCTAGCACATTTATTTTTCAGCATAGCCTTCTCCTATATTTACACATTTAGTCCAGTTGTCGTGGTGCATAATATGGAACCCTACTTTGCAGAAGTTGGCGTTTTGAACCTCCACAAAGTGATCCACAACAGCAATGGCGTCCTCATCACCTTCAAGATGGCGACCACTGGGCTCCTTCTTCATCTTGGGGGAAGAGGAAGTAATCTGAAGGGCCACATCAGGACAAGAACTTCCTTGGGTGATGAGCCCTTGAGACAAGGTAACGGAGCACTGCACAAAGGCCGATGTCCATTTTCTCAGACAGTGCTGATTTGCAATTTTGAATTACCTGAAACAGAAACACCACAAAAGTTTTTAACTTCAAACTTTCTGCACAATTACTCAAAGAACTGAACTTCATGTGCTTCTGAAGAGAGCTGTATAACTCATCTCCTCCTACCATAGGCCACAAACTTCTCAATCACCCCTTGTATAATGATGATATGTTGACTGAGATTGGTGATTTTCATACCACAGTGATGTGTATGGAGTTCAATGGCTCACCTCAGGCATGCATTGAAAAATGGTTGGTTCTACATGAAACCTTGTAGTTAATGGACTGAAAGTTGTTTTTTTTTAATAACTTACATCCATGAGCACACATTCTTTTGCAGCTGAAAATCTGAATCCATGCATCACCATCATCATCATCATCATCATCACCCTCCAGATAACCCCATCCCACCGACACGTCCTACCCCTTCACAACCCTTCGGCCCTCCAACCTCTCCTGCCTAACACCGTCTCGTTCCTTGTTTCATTTTCATTACAGCCCTCCTGCGGAGACTTGAACTTGTCGCCCTGCCTGAACTGGGGTGACAGCTCACTAAATCACTGCCTTTTAGTGGTGCTGCCCCCTTTTTTATACACTTTAATCACCAGACTCCAGTAACCAGGAATATTGGGCCCAGTGTATGGAATTCTCCTCATAAAAGCAAAGGCAGAGGCCACTGATGTGCTTCTCATAGCAGAATCGCTGCTAGAATTCATCTTGTTTCTTGCTGAGACGGTGGTGGGGAATTGATGGAGGCGGGGGCTCTTTCTTACGGGTGACAATCAATTGCTCAGGATCAACAGGTTTTAGGCCATAAACTTGAGGTCATCTCCTATCTAGCTGACAGTTTCTCATCTGGCAAAGCCGGTGTTAATGCTGGTGGGAGGCCTTGGATTTTGTTTGTTATTTATGGTTAGTCACAGGTTTAGAAATGGTTCTGAATGATCGGAGGCTATCTTTCACACAGGGGCTGTCACAGCTTTAAAACGGTTAACCCCCTGTGCACACCCTGTGGCTGAGAAGAGTAGAAAAACAGAGGTAATACAAGCTGGTAACAGTGAAATAAACAGGTTTTGGTTTGAAAAACTTTTGTGAATAGAAACAATTTTTTTTTTACATTTTAATGTACAAATTGATACAGTGTTGAATGCTTATTTCTTCCTCTTCTTTGCTTGTCATCTACATACAGTATCTGCTTTGATCAATCTCTTTTTCTCAGTGCTCATCCCTCCACTGTCCTCCTTCTCCTCCTCCTCCTCTCCCTGTATTTCATCTCCAACCCAGCATTAATCCTTATCCTCCCTAAGGAAACCCACTTCGTGCAGCAGCGAGGGTATTTAGAGCCAGTGTTGACATTGGACAGCATGTTAGACAAATATCCCCAACTCAAAACCACAAGACAAATGGCAGACCCGAGCGCGCTGTGTTCTGGCAGTGAGTTTGCTGGTCTGGCTTAGCTGTGGCCAGCTATTCAGCACAGGTGACGTCTTACTGCAAAAAAAAAACTGACCGCTAAGGAGGGTAGGTGGACAGATGAAAGAAAATGTGGGGGCAGAGAAAAAACGGTACGATGGATAGAAAATGGGAGGAAAGAAGAAAGACGTGATTAATGTTGAAAACGAAGGAAACAAAACTGTAGTCAAAACCAGAAGCACAGTAACCAAGTTTTATTATGGCAACACCACGTAATAACTAAAAAAAAAAGTTAAATGTACAGCCTTAGCACTTTGTCTGTGGCAGAAATTGTGTGGTAACGATTATATCTGATCTTCAAATGTAAAGAAAAAAAAATCATTTGGCTCCAAAGACTATATGTGGAGGGATTTGGAAAACCAGTAACTCCCACAGACAACCAGGTGGTGGCTTTGATTATGGGTGCATATTACGTAATTTTAAGGTGGAAACAAACACATGTACCCACACACAGACAGCATTCACATGCAGACAGGGCTCTGTGACTGTGACAAGCTATCCACACACACTCAACACATAACCACACACATATACACAGACAAGACACCGCACCACACACACACTCTTCAGAGATATGGGGCCCATTTTGACAACCGCCAAGTTGACTTGGCATTGGTCAGACCGGAGTGTTCCAAGAAAAGCAAAGCAGACCCACGAGAGGGCTGGGGCTTTTGTGTTTGTGGAGTGTCACACTTCATCACGAGGGAAACCCATAACAGGCCCAGGAAGACCTTTGAAGCTATGGGAGGGGTGTGTGGGAATCGCCTCTGTGGCTACCTCTGATGTCAAGTCCAATATTCTGATTGCAGGCTATTTCCTGGATTAGGATTGTGTTTGTCGGCTGAGGGGGAAACTGTCCAAGGATTGTATATCAGAGAGCAGATGAGCTAATTACAACATCCCACCAGACAATTTACAGATTACAGACACTGGCCATTGTAATACTTAGTCTGCTCAGTTACTATATTTATTTACCAGTCACTGACAGCAAAGCCAAAATTTATCCTGGTAGTTTACATTGATACTTCAGAGACAAAAATAACATAATGTTTTTTTATATATCAGTCTGAGAACTTCATTTGAGAAATATATGCATATTCCTTAGTGATAAAAAAAAAAACATGATTTAAAAAGAATATAAATCAATAAAAGCAGGTGATTTTCTTTCAAGTGTATCGTTTTTAGTATTGGGTTCTGGTTGCACAGCAACTAGGCTAAATGTCCAGTGGTATGGATTACTAAGAGCACAGTGTCTCTGTAAACCATTAGGCTAAAATCCTGTATGTAGAACAGTGTTTGGCAGCTGGGTCAGGTGATAGCAGTGCGTGCAGTTTGCTTTGGCTGCTTCATAATTAGTGGAATGGTAGCGTACTTTAATGGACCACATCCTTTTGGCTTGAGCTTCACAGTGCTCAACCACTGAAGCCATAATTTGGTTCTAGGATCCTAGAAGCAGGGCAAGACAATTTCAAATCAAGGAGAAATATTCAGGAAATTACATTTGTACTTAGGGATGGTTAGCTGGTTTATACATTGGAAAGTTCTTTTTCCTGTAGTGCTGTATGAAGGTCAGAGGATGATTTTTTTTTTTCATTCTGAAATCCTGACTCACACAAAAATCCTCTTTGAGACAGATTAACAATGATTGAATGTCGAGGGCAACCATAGTTTAATGTGATACGAAATACAGGATTTTATACACTTACAATATTTAATTTAAATGCAAACAAACTATTACTGTAGTAATAATTTCTGATTTATTATTCTTGACAGATAAAATGTGGATTGGTGCGTTCAAGGTAAATCATTTCTTAGTTTTTAGTCATATTAGCAGCATGCCTCCATGTATGGTAATGTCTCACTCATGGTCTGTCAGACAATAGGTTGGGTGACCAGTTGGTCCACCACTGTGGTCCAGACTGAAATATCTCAACAACTAGTGCATGCATTGTTGCATTGCAGATATTCATGGCCTCCAGAGGGTGAATCCTCTTGACATTGGCGAACCCCTGACTTTTCCTCCACAGTCTTTTTTAACAATTAAAAGATGCATAGATCAAAGTTCTGAACCTTGTGGGACTTGACTGGATACCATTTGGCCACAAAGCCCAATTTGTTGCTTTAAAATTATTTTAAACAAAAACAATGCAGACCCTTCAGAGGCATAACTTATTGTCTGGTTCAGTCGATATTAAGTATTTGTAATTTTAATTTGTTTTCCATTATGCATATCACCATGTATCAGAGATGTGAAATATTATAACAATTAATTAAATGCATGCCAAATCAATTCAGGTTGGATCAAAAGATGAAATATAAATACAAGTAGCACTGAATCAGCACTGCTCTGAAATGAGTCTGAAAGGCACTTTTCTGAGCAGAGATATTTTGAAGTCCAAATAATATTTATCAGCAAAATGATCTTGGGGCTTTCACAAAAGAGCAGCAGCTTATGAGGCAAAACATTTTTCATCCGTTTTAATGCTTTATGTAGTTTAGAAGCCAAATGGAACCAGGGTAAAAGCCAAATTTTCTTTAGGGGATTTAGAGGGAAAAAAAAACTAAATTACTGTTTGCAGACTGGGGCTGTTGTTAAGGACGGTGCCATGATCAAACACAATTTGGATCACACCACGACTTTATTTCACATTCTCTCACATTTCCAATCAAGGACTGATTAGCCTCAGACATTAATGAGCCTACTAATCCATTTGGGCCCCTCGTGATAACAGTTAATTGTCTGTAAAAATGTGTACAGATCCCTGTTTGGGTTGTTTACTAACTGATTTGGATGTGGTTAGGCCCTAAAGAGGTATCATTATGTTGATAGTTCTTTGGAAAATGAGCCCCTGATGGAGGCAACACCAGAGTGGAGTAGAGTTAAGAATACACAGGACTGCTTTAAAGCTTTGCTCACTTGAGTGCAAATTTATCACTATCTTAAGATAACATTTAGCTGTCATCTGCCCTCATTAAACTTCAACTATGATTAGAGTTTTCTGTTTTGCTTCATGAGCCACAGTGAAGGAAGTAATTTTTTTTTTACATAAACCTCAGGCATTTTGGGAGACTTTGATTCACACTGGAAGGTCCAAGGGGGAAAAAAAGTGTGGAAACTGGACTACCGGATGTTCCAGGCAAAGGTCTCAATTTGGCACTTCTCTGTGTCCTCTGCTTTTTGTTTGTGGCTTAGTTGAAACTTGAAATTGCAGTAAAATTCAAATCCAATTTGTGTTCTGCATAAAGTCAGAAGAAGATTTGTATATTGGCTTGAGTTGCAGCAGAAAATTCACTTAGACGGCAGTTACAGATGTTAAATGAGAGGAAATGGGGTTACTGTGATGAGGTTTGCTGCTCACATTCCTCTGAATTTTGTTATTAAAGGTCTCACAGAATTAAATGTAAAATAATAACATTCAGAATCTCTTTAATGGAAAATCAATCCAAAGTATGTGCAAACAGCAAATACTAGGGATTGATTTACAGTGTTCTCGAAATTGTGCCTGCTTACTGTTGCATATCTAATCAATAAAAAGAAGGTTTTCATTGTTATGAAACAAAAAAATTTAACACATGCACTGTGTTACAGTGCAGTATGTACACTTGCTTTGTCATGTTGTTGAAGGGACCAGAAGTGTGTATGTGTGTTTGTATTCTGGCCACTCAGCGAGCAACCTTGGCTGGCCTGTTCTGACACTCAATTTATCGTCTTGTGATTTGAGGCCTTAGTTTCTCATTACACCCAAAGTTTTTGTGTCCTTGTGCGACAAAAATTAGTTTGTGTGTCTGTGTAAATCACCTGTCATATGCACATGCTCCTTTAAGAAAAGGCCAAGGGTGTCATTTGATTCCTGCTGCCTTGCTTTCATATTTATGCGTCTCATATTCACGTCCATTGGCTGTGTCTCAGTTGGACTATCCATCAACACTTTTTATCCCCATCGCACCAACAATACGGGCATAAAACGCTCTTTTACGTCAGCAAAATGCTGCCACAAATAAAATCAGAACAACACACCTCTTTATTTGTCAGGGTAATAAACTACATATATTAAAACTGATAAGTGACACAAATTTGCATTAGTCATATCCTATGGGCAAGGCTTTAATGGAAATTACCAGAGGCAGTGAAGCTGTATTATAAAGTATTACCCACAAAATTGGAAAACATAGGTGATATATTAATGAGTTTACAAAACTGAAGGACAACCAGACCCAGGGGGATGTGTCCTGCTCTCCCAAGACAAGGCCATTTTTCAAACCAACATGACAAAGAAACAGTTTGAAAACTATATCACTCATCCTGTCAAATGAAATTTCCAACATGTTATGAAATATTCCTTTTACAAATTTATTTGTAGTTGTTGTTTGTTGTCATGGTGCTTGGATTGTATTTTGGTTCACCTGCCTAGTGACTGAGGATGAATATTACCTGTCGAGTCATATCTTCATAAAATACATCATCATTATTTTCTTATTGTAGCCACATTAAATAATAATAGAATAATTGTCCATGTTGAATAAACTAGAGTAAATAAACATTGTAAATGAAGAAAGAAGGACACAATGAAACCAAGGAACAAGAAAAGAATTAAATCTTTTATTTACTCACCCTTTTGTGAAAATTAGGAATAAAAAAAATCAATCATATAAAATCCCTGATGTGCACTAAATCAAGAGCATATTCACACATTAGAAAAGAGATCTGTGTTCATAGTCTGCACTGCCTGTACCATAGTACAAATGATGCTCATCTGCAGGTTGTAGATTTTGTCATTTATTCAGGAAGAATAAAACAAAAACAAAACAAAAACAAAAAAGGGAACCTAGTTAAAAGCAGTGGGATGAAGAGACGTCTCTCTCAATTTTGTACATTCAAACAAAACCAGTTGCCTTTGGCCTGCTTAGGGGTAGAAGGTGAGGGAAGCACACAAAAGCAGTGCAATTATTCTGCTCTGGCACAACAACAGAGAGCAAAAAGAGCATCAAAGGCTTTCCTCTGAGCAAAATAGGGCTCCCTCAGAGGAAAAGCGCAACCTGTGTGTGAATACCATTGCATGGACTTTTGGTCCTCTCTTGAGACACAAGAGGCAAAGGCTGTGTGTCAGTGTCAGTATCAGAGTCACTTTGATTACGTTATAGTACAGTTTACATAGGCAGAACTGTAAACAGAATTTTTCTAATTTGCTTTGCTGTAAATATGGTAACTTTACGGGAGTCAAAAAATACATGTGAAATTCCTGTTTTCACATGTAAAATATGACATTTCACAAAGGAAATGCCTAAAAAACACATGTAAACTTTCTTTTGAATTCATCACTTATAAATGTAATATTACATGTGAAATATGACATGGCTTCCACATATGATGTCTTATATATCAATCAAATATAACATTTGAAATAATTCCCACATGCAATAAACATTTGAAATATGTACAACACATGGCACACATGTCAACTGGGCCTGCCTGCGTATTTGTTTTTGTGTGTGCTGTTAGGAGATACGTTTTTTTTTACGTTTTTTTTTTTATTATTATTATCATTTTTTAAAAATATATTTAATTTTCACTTATTTAAATGTTTGTGTTTTGAATTCTTCGTATTTGTTATTCAAATTATATTATTATATATTCAAATAATTTAAATTATTACATTTGCATTATTAACTTATATCTTCTACTTAATTTTGGTCATGCATGTCAAGCATGCATATGAATTTGAGAGAGAGAGAGACTCCCAGTAACTGATTTTCTATCAGGCATATTAGAGGGCATCTTGGAGGGAAAGGGTCCTTCAGCAACCCGGAAGCCGAGCTCTCACATGTTGTTGTGTTCATACACCGGCTGCCAAGCACAGTTACAACATTTTGTACTGTTTTAGCTAGTTTTTGTGGTCTGATTAGACTCTTGAGCCAAAAACTAAGAAGATGAAAGTGGTCGCGTTGATAAGGTAGCCGCGCTTCTTTGCTGTAACTGTCTCACAGACCTGTCACTGGTGTTTTTGTTAGTATAGCAGTAAGTTGATCTCAGATGTTACTTTGAAGAAGCGCTAAATAACTTGTTCCTCTTAGAAGAGAGCATCTCCAGCTACTGTTACTGCTATAAATAGGTCCTTTATTTCTGAATTCTAATGCGGCTGCCACTTTCCCATATCGCTAACTGTACTCCCCTGATAGCGTATGGGTCTGCATCGTAATGACTCAAGACGCCTCTTTACCTCTCTGCCTATTTCTCATGTTTTGTTCCAGTGGGGGCAAAGACAGCTGCTACAACATGATGCAGTGTGTTGCTGCTGGGCACCGGATCGTAGCTCTGGCCAACCTGCGTCCTGCTCACACAGGTGAGAAAGATGCGCTGCTGGGGTTTAGCTGTCATCTACAGGGGCTGGTTGGGCTATATGGGCCAGCCAGCTGCACTTGTGCAGACCAAGAAAACTAAGATCTGTGCATAATCAAAGCGCTGCAGAAATATACACTGCCGGTTTTAGAACACCTCCGTTTTTCTTGCCGTTATATAGATTTACATAATTCAATGTCTCTGAGATTAAAGCATAAAACAAATAAACTATTGGAGACTTTATAAACAAGGACTCATGGAATCATCTTGTTTAACTAAATTAACTTTTTAAACTTTTTTTTTTTACTCTTTCACTTGTGATGTTTTTTCTACAATGGAAAAAAATATTGCTCAGAAAGTTTGTCCCAACTTGTAGAGGTTCCCACAGATATGCTGCACTTTCTCTGCTTTCACCTTCTGCTCATCCCAAACCAGCTCCATGTGGTTTAAGTCTGGAGACTGTGCTGGTCTTCCATCAAGTGTTTTGGGTCATTGTCTTCCTGTAGGATGAACCCCTGACCCACCAGTCTATCTGCCTTTGTTACTTTACTTTTTCCTCACCGTTCTTTTGGCCGTATACACTTTAATTATTAGCTGTAAGTAACAGGCATGGTATAAGGCTTCAGCTAGGTGGTAACACGCAAACAAGGAACATTAATTACTTAAGAGTTCTGTAATTTATTATTTTCCTGTGCACTCTGCAATTAAATAAATAACCACAAAAATTCCATACAGTTAAATATGTAAAATTATATTGGCATTTTTTAAACCTTAATATATAAGAGAAGTTTCACTTTGAACAACACTCTCTTTTGCAGGAGCACCCTGTTCACACTCTCACAGTCAAATACATTCACACCCAGAAGCTGCCCTTTACAACCCCTATGTCATCTGTTGTCCACTGAACAGCTCCACTGAAGCAATTACGGTTTAAGGGTCTTGCTCAAGGGCGTCACAGTGGTGGTAATGAGGAAGGGGCAAGTGCTGCTCTTTAACTTAAACCCACCCAGATTTAATCTGCCAGTGGACCACTGATCTCAGAGTTACTCGCCACCACTGCTAAAATAATGAATTATGAAACAACTGAATAAGTTACTGAAACTTTTCAATGAAAATCTTATCACTGACATTTTCACAGTTATACAGGTTTATTGGAGTTTTGTTTGTTTATTTATTTATTTATTTAATTCGTTATTATTGATATATTTAATTTATCTATAGCAGATAAAACAAGGCATTTGAAGATGTCAGCCTGGCCTCTGTGAAACTCTGATGAGCATTTTTTTTTTCCATTTTAAAGACCAAACAACTTATCATTTTATCAAGAAAATAATCAGCAGATTAATCAGTAATGGAAATAATCATTGGTTGTATCCTTGATCTAAAACGAGGCTGTGGATTTTTTTCTTTAACCCTCGACTATTTCACAAAGAAATGCTGCATCACGTCCTGTGGATTTCAGTAAGCTCATCATCTTTTTTCAGGCACATGATTAATGACTTGTCATCAGGCACTTAAACATCTTTTCTTCTATGCTGCAGATGAGTTGGATAGTTATATGTACCAGACGGTGGGCCACCAGGCCATAGAGCTTTATGCTGAAGCCATGGATCTACCTTTATACAGACGGACTATCCAGGGCTCCAGCCTGGACACCAGCAGAAACTACAGTGAGACAAAGGGGGATGAGGTAGAGGACCTTTATGAGCTGCTGCACCTTGTCAAGGTAGGCCTCTCTGTCCCCACCATTAGCGAGAGATACAGTAAAAGATGTTATTATCTTAGCAGTGTGTCTGTCAGCAGTGTACTGACAAACAGCTGACGAACATTATTTGTATGTTACACACAGAAGAAACAAAGCGGCATGGGTATCCCACTCCTGTCCCCATTCAGGTCACCTGTTAAACTGAAGCCCAGTATTTACTTGTCCTTTAGCCTTGGCTCACTTTGATGGGTCTTTAGAAAAATATCTGGCTCACTCTGTTTATATAAAAAACCTATGGAAAAAAAAAAGGACCTATCAAAATTTATCTCTTAGAATGTAATGTATCAGTGATTGTGTTCAAGTGTGATATGCTCTTTAAAGTGCCATTTATATAATTTGTAGGAACATCTAAATCTCTTAGTCCACTAAAAATCTTCATTCAGTAATTTGAATTAAATATTTCTAAATTCTGAATATATCTCTGACATCCATCCCTTCAGATCAGCACACAGTCACTAATATTTTACATCTTGAGGGGACACTTTTGATAAGCCTATTTTTTTTATGTTATTTAATGTTTATTTTTAATAAAAATATGTGTTTTTGTAGGTGCATTTTAAGAGCTATTTAAAGTTAAATATATGCACAGGCATTTGATCACGTATACATAAACCTATATATGCAAAATAAACTGTACAGGAGTTGAAGGAACCTGAGTGATTGTACCAGACTGCTCAGAAAGAAACTCAAAGTAAAATGAACAAATTACATTAATCAGTAAAACATGTGACTATAAATCTGGTTAACTGATGTAAGAGGCATTAGAGGCTATTAATAAAATAGAGAATTTAATTTGGCATAGTATTATAATACACCATAATTATGTGAATTCACTATTACAATGCTTCGTTGAGCGTCTACAAAAGTAGCCATCGTTTTGACTGGCCACCACTGACATATGCTTGACTGCTTTTTAGTGAACAAGCTCTCAGAGCACTACTAAACTTCTCATCTCGGCTAAGGTTCATGACATATGTCACACTGTTGAGATGTTTTACAAGTCATTCTCCATGGATTCAGAGTCACTTAGTAGCCCATCAGCACTGTCTCAAAGAGGCTCTACTTGTCTAGCTTCATCTGGCCTGCTGTACACTAACAGTTCTTAGCACCTATTTTAAAGTGCAGCGAAGTTGCTCGGGAGATTAAAAAGCCATGTTAGAGCTTTTAGTCTGTCTTATTTAGTATGTCTTGATTCCACTTTCAAAGTGGAGTAAGTTTTCTTTTCATCTTACGCTGGGAAAATAGTATGCCTTTTGTATCAGTTTATTAAAGTTTTATGTGTGAAGTTGGAATGAGGTGCCCTTCAACAACTGGCTACACGGAAAAAATTCCATTCTTTTTTTTTATCTCACTTGACAGAAGATCAGATGCAAAAATTAATCACCAAATTAATATTTCATCAAATACCACTTTTGCTAGGACACTGAGAAAATATTCATTTGATGCCAAATTATGCATGAGACCTCGGTGGTCCGATGTGGTGCAGGGTGTCTGACTGACAGGTTTGAGACAACTGCGTGTATGTTTAACACACCGCTGGCACTGCCTGCCTACCTGACCGCCTGCAGCCATGAGGAAGCTACCTGGACACACACTTCAGCAGCAGCAACAGCTCTCCCAGCTGTCAGCGCATACGGGGTGTGGGGATTGATCCTGCGTAACACTTTTTCCCCTCTGCACCCCCACACAATCTCTCCTTTTAACTTGCTGCATCAAAATTTAAGTGCTTCTTATGGGATGGTGGATGAAAGTTTGTTGCTGTGATGGGAGTTGGCTTGACGTGGTGTAAATGAGAGAAGTGGGGATTGTATGGTTCTTCCTGTAGGTCTGTGTGAAGACATGTTCATCCGGAGCAGAGGGCTGCTCCAGGGTCCCTGCATGTCCACACACCGCTTCAGTGGCAAGGGCCAGTCAGCCCGCCTCAGGGCATTTCACGCCCTCTGCCTGACAGTCTTTGTTGTCTTCTTTATATATCGCAAGCTTTACACATGCAGCTACATGAGACAGCTCATGTTTGTGTGTTTTCTTGTGAGTGCGCACATTCAGATAGTCAAGTTTATGGTTTTGGTGCTCTCATAAGTATTCAGAGTCAAATGACGGACGTGTCTCCGGTTTGTGAAGCAATATGCCAACTCTGCCTGTGGTCAGGGCTCTAATTGCAAAGGCCCGCTAATTTCCCATTTCCAGGGCTTCTCTGGTCTGACCTCACAAGTCAGACGGGCCATAGATCAGGTCAGTTGGACTCCCATGGGGCCCTCACGGGCGAGCAGACCTCCAGTCGTCTCCGCGTTTACCCCTCTCACCGTCATCAACAGACCTGCACCGTAAACAACAGGCTTCCTCTCTTGCCTACTGAGTGATGTCAACCATAAGAACACAACTTTCTTTTCTCAAATTTCAAGTTAGTGCTCTCTGTAGTTGTTTTTGTGCCATTCTCACTAATCAGTAGGTTTACTAACTTGTACCATTTGTTCTGCATTGTGAAGGGTAGTAACTCATGTCAGCATCTTAAATCTCCTTTAGTAATGTCATGGATTATGCTCCTATTTAGTTATGTTCATTAGATATGCCTAGTTTACTATTTTATGTTTAGAAAAAAAATATTTTTCCCACCATAAAGTTTGTGATGTTGTTGATTAGTGAAGGAAATGGTAGAGAGGGGAGAAAAGGAGGAAAAAACATTCTTTTGATAATGAGCTGTTAAATCTCTCTTACTGAAAAAGAACAGTTTTAGCATGAAAAAAATGTGTTCTGTTTGGAAAGTGTGATATTTTGAAAGATTCTTTCTAGCAGTTTGAATTAATTAGAAGTTACAAGATTATATTTGGCAAATGACACTTGAGCATAGATGAAAGAATTTTTTTTTTCTCAGATCCGGAGTTGATGAGTTTTAAGTGGATATTCTTCCCTCTTCGTCCTCCTCCTCCTCCTTTGCAAAGCTGGCAACAGGCTCATAGCATGAGCCAACAGTGCCATCTACAGACCATTCCCTGAAGCTGACAAACCAAAGACACTACACTTTGGCCTCTCAGAGAATTTTTGGAGCCATTCAAAAGATTCAAAGGAAAAGATCATATTCTTCAGAACCATTGTTGATGGAGGAAAAAAACCCCTCAATTATAATAGAAAAAATGAGCCGACTATCCCTTGGTAGTAGTGATAATGGCAGAATGACAATGTGGCCCTATCCTTGGCCCCTTTGCTCTCATCGCTGGCTGTGTATGGCAGTGTGTCTTTGAAGTGTGTAACCTGATAGACATGCAAGCCACAGCATCCCATCCTGCTAGGTGCTGATCTTTGAACCCGCTCTTTTAGGGGGAGAAATAACAGTTTTGTCAGCAGCGGGGGGGAAACTTTCAGTTCTGGACATCTATGACTGTAAAGGTATATTTTTTATTTTATTTTTTTTATAGAACAGATGAGTCTTGTGTTTTCTGCCAGGCTTCCAAGGGAAGCTAGAAAGTAAAGAGAAAAATAAGTCTCTCTAAGTTTAAGATTGCTGATTTGTAGCGTGCATCTTATCGTGCAGAAGATAAATATACTCTCATTCAAAATATCTTTCCTCCTGTTCAGCACATACTGTAGGTTTTGTGTCTATACTTCATGTGTGTGATTGGTCTGCTCTCCTCTGCTGTGATCTGCTTTGATGTGTGATACAGATCAGCAGTGTCAGTCACCCCTGGCTGTAACGCCAGTCCCCCCGAAGGCCTGCAAAACTCCTCATATTAGTCATATCACATCCCTCAAGTCCTTTATCCTTCTCTCTGTGCTCTGTGACCTGACACAGTGGCTCTTTATGCCCCGTGACCCTGCTTGTGTGTGCGGGCGTGTGCACGCTTGTGTGTTCAAGGTCAGGTCAAATCGGGCCTCTGTTACATGATAACAGGTCTATCTCTGTTCTCCTTACACACCTCTGCCTCTCATTTTTGCCCCAGTTTGCCTTCTGTCAGCACCCTATGGTTGGAAAATGTGCTCTCACTGCTTTCATCCAAATACTGTCCTTTTCTGTCTGCCAAACCCACTGTACACTGCTGTTTTCAGATGGTTTTCGGCAGTTAGGACGTTTTACAACACAAAGATGTTGTACCTTTAAAGCAGCGCAGCCTATATGGCATGAAGGGTAGTGAGTTTTAGAAAGATGCAACTGGAGCTTCAATCACTTGATGTTGTAATAGATACTAAATAAAAAGATAGTGACTCTATTGCAGCAACTCTGCAACCTTTGAGCTGATGAATAAAGACAAAGACATTTAAGCTCATTAGAGTGATGAGGAACAATAGATGATATCTACGCACACGTTCCTTTCTGCCAGCTCTAATTAGCAGCACTGTGACATCTCTGTCGTGCTCAGACCCAGCTTTGAGAACGATGGAAATGTTACTTTCAAATCTAATTTCCTATCTTGTAATGCATTCGACTTCTCAGAACCAAAGTTTTTTTTTTTTGATAGCTGATACTGTGTGTCTGTTAACACCCAAATTCCTCCCTCCCTTTTTACTTTTTTTTTTTTTTTGTTTTTATCAAGGCAGCATTTTTTTTTTTCCTGGAGTTGTCTGGGAAAAGTCTTGGAGAAGCGCGCTGAGACCTTTGGCCTTTGTAGATGAAACATTCCCTTCTGTTGGTGTGTGTTAAAACGCTTTGTTTTTAGTGAGATAATCCTTCTTAAATGTACACACACTTTTACCCCATTCCCTGTTCCTCCTGACCTTTATTACTCACCCCCCCCCCCCCCCCCCATCCTTGGTCTCTGCGGCTGCTCCATTATCGACATCAGCAGACAAGAGTGGGGGCCCTGTGAGATCGCAGAGGCAGCCTGTCCGCAAGTCCGAACATTCTTTTTCATTCCTCCCTCTCCCTCGCTCCTTCTGTTTTTCTTCTACTGGCATCTTTTTCTCCATTGTGTTGTCCTCGCACTTTTATCCGGACCCTTCAGAAGCCTGGCACTGCGTTGGTGCGAGTGTCCTGATGGAGGTGTATCCTGCTGCGAGGAAAGGAGGAAGAGAGACTGAGGGAGAGGAGAAAGAAAGGAGAAGAGAGGAGGAGGACGGCAGGCTGGCTGGCTGGCAGGCAGAGGAATCTCCAGTTGAACCAGGAGCTCTGTGGTATTGATTAGGTAGCTGAGGTGTTGTGAGACAAGTTGTTGAGGAGGGGTGTGAACTATAAAGGGTGTGGGGTGCAGGGGGGGTCAAAATCAAACACGCAGCCCTTCTCTGATTACCGGCATGGTGCCGCATTAGGCTTACATTGGGGGCTCAACAGGAAAATGGATTTCTTTAAAAAGCTGCTTAATACATAAATCATGACCTCTGGGGTCACAGTGAGGGTTTAGGAGATCCGATCAATAACAAAGCTAATGCAAGCTTATTGTAGCTGGTTTGTGGTGCAGAGAGACCTCTAAATGGTGTTATTGGAAGTAGCTTACAAGCAGTCTAATACCGATGGATAATCGCTTTGTAGAAAGTTTGTTTTATTACATTTTCAGCGCAAGTTTAGTGCATCTTACTTAGGTATATATTTCAGCATGAGCTAGGATAGATTCCTTTAAACAGCTGTCTCTCTGTGTCGCCTCTCAATGTGATAACCATTGTTATCTTTTCCTTTGGTCTGAGACTGCTTGTATTTATGTTGGTCGACACAGTGGCGGTGGGGTTGAGAATGCAGGCTTGTTTTGCACATGAGGAAGGATAGCATTAGTGCTGAGATAATGGCGCTGTGTATTGTTCGCTGGCCGTGTGGAAGTGGTGGGACAGGATCTATTAGATGCAGGCCCATTTCCCTCCAACTGACTCTAACAGTCCCCACAAACATTAGATAAAGAGCCTAGCCTCAAGCCTTTGTAATTTGTTTGTATTTTTCTGCTTAATGTACTTTGCTCAATCTTGTTTAGCGATGATGGAAGCTGATAGCCTTATCTCGCCTTGCCAAGGGCATGAGCCACTACCACTGCTTGGTTGAACATTGTTCAAATGAAGAACGTGGATATGTTTATAGTCCTTTTTTCTGATTTTATTTTGATGCTGGATGAACTGCAGATGTATCTAGAGGTTATTTTGTATTTGAGCTACTGGTTGATATGTTCAATTATGCACTGATGAAAAGTGAAACTAATATGGAAAGTTTATAGTTATAATATCTCTCTTTTGTTTGATCATATGAAAAATTAAAGGTGATCTGTGATCTTTTTCTATTCCTGGCTGACCACATGCAATTTTTTTTTCTAATTTTTCATTTTCATTGGGTGTTTTGTCATCTTTTCTTCAAAATGCATTTGGATTTATTTTTCAAAACAGCTACTGCTTTTGATCATCAGAGATCATTTTTTACATGTTCACTGTCACCCTCAATAAAAATTTATTTTTTCAGTCTGGTTCCTTCTCTTTCTTAAAAGTCACATTTCAAGTCAATCTGAAAATCTGAAGTTACATTTACTTTCTTCCATTTGCTAACTCGGTTCCCTGTTTGGATTGTAGCCAGTTATTTTTACTCTGCTGCCAAGTAAAAGTGTGAAGGATGATCCAGCCATTTAAGAAAAACAGAAGTCAAGGAGGAGGTTGGACTTGTAATAAAACCTTTTAAACTCACCAGTATCAACAGCTAGTCAGACTCAATACTGTCTGTCTCAGAACAGACAGCTGAGGAATAGTGCTAAGTCTTTCAACTCCCTGCCATTCATCTACTCCAAAATTAAGAGGGCTTTTATGTTTTGTTTTGTGAACCATTCCCCACAAGAAATATTTGTGGCAGGCCCCATCACCTCCCGCAGCTAAAGTCATAACCAGCCGTAGAAAAACACTGTCTGGAGTCTGGAGAGTGGGTTAAACCAGCATCACTGCTATATTTTCTTCTAGTCTCTCTCAGGGGAGGGAAGGGGGGGTGCTAGGGGGTCCATGATGTCTGTTGGAGCTATGGAGGATAGAGGACAGGACAGCCAAGATGCCAAGAGCCTGGAACCTGACCTCACCAGAAAAACATTTACATTTTGGAATGTGTATGTGTGTTTGTAGGCCACTGCATGAAAGTGTGTATATACATGGACATTAGTACATGTGCGCGCATACACCCTATGGACTAGGTGGTTGTTACGGACCATGAAAAGCAACTGACATAGTTTACCTCTCTGTGGCATGAGACTACTTCTTTGATTCTTTCCTTTTCGCATTTTGGAGGCAGCTTCCTGTCTCAGACTCTCAAACACTCTTACCTCAGACAAGTGGGAATGGCGCTGTGACAGAGCTGGGATTATGACTTTGTTTAATGCTTTACAGAAAACTGCAACTGATGCTTGTTTATTGGAAAGCCTTGTCCTTTAAATGGTGACAGTCGAGACCTTGAATGTTTGAAGGAAGTTACATGATTTCGTATCATCCAAAACAGTTGATCGTCTGAGAGTAGAGACACAGAGTGATAATTTGTTTCATTTAGAAATAGCCATTAAAATATTGCGTTTTTAAGAGCCAGTAATATCTAAACTTGTTTTTCTTGAATTGCAAGTATTCATGGACATACAGTACATCGCTAAATGACCTTATGTCTCCCCGCTGCTTCCCAACATTTAGTTTTCCATGCGTGTTGATATGGAAAGCCTCCTTGTCCTTGGCCCGCTGAAACTAGGGCTTTGTGCTTGCTTTGGCCAAGGCCCTCTCCCTCCCTGCCTGACGACTGGCTGCGTCTGTGTTTACGTAACCATATATATCTGAGAGGAAACTCATGAAACGTTAATCTCTCTACTTTTTAACCCTGATGAATTTCTACATTTTCCAGCTGTGCGGCATGGCATATTTATGCTCAAGCTCTATCGCTGAAAACAGCTCTGTCATTGTAAATGAATCACCATCCAAGACTAAAGAGTATGTGTATGTGTGTGTAAACTTCAGGCAAGGAAACTGTACAAATACCAGCTCAGCCATGAAAAGCGGCACTAGTACCTTCGTGAGTAAAATCTGCAGCTTCTTTTTCATTCTTCTTCAGACCTGAATCAGTGCACATGCATTCGTCACTTGGCACATTTCTCCTGGTTGATGAGCATCGTTCACTCATCGCGCTGATGAGACAATGTCCCATGTCATATCCTCTGTTGACGGGTCACACCTGCATTTGTGACCTCAGCGGAGGACAGTACTTTCCCCCCATTCTGCTTCCTCACTGCCCTTCTTGTAACTCTGACATGCATAATTTCTGGAACCGGTCGGGGGCATTTAGGTTTATGAGCAGCTGGCTTTGTGAGTAGTTTGCTTTCCTTATTCCACCACTCTCTGTGGTTGAAGACTGACACGTGGTGAGTCATCTCGCCTGCCCATCCACAAGCACAAAGGAAGAGCCCGTCTTTCAACAGCTGCTTCAAACAGACAGCCCCACCAATTTACCGAGGGGAATGTCTCTGAAAGCCTTTTAGAACGAGGTTTTCGCCGATGTTTGTTTTACAAAGACTTTCGCTAAGCCTGCATGTCCATTTGTTGCTTTATTTTGATGGCTCAGATACTGTACATAGTGTTTTAGCTTCAGTGTATATATAAGCAGTATATAATCTTGTAAGCATTGGGTGTAACTTATAACATTGTAACTGGTCAGTGTCCTGTACCTTGAGCACACCTCTTCCTCGTCCTGTCGCTCCTTTACCAACTCTGGGAGTCACCTTGGAGTATGACTGTCTGCACAGAATGATAATGAGAATGCTGATTTAAAACAAATAAGCAGTGTCTCCTCCTACAAAGCTAACACTAAGCTTCCTGTCAGTTTGGCATGTCTGAGTTGTCAGGATAGCCCAACACGCCCCAGGACTATGTCTGCATTACATTAAACACAATCACTTGACCCTAGCTGGCCCTATACCCTGTACCACATCTACTTGAGTTGCTACAACAAGGTCCAACCCCCTCTCCATGTTCCCACCATGAGAAACAGGGGAGAACAATCCTATTACATTACAACAGGCCCAGAGCTGATCTAATGGAGAGAACATTAAAACCATGTCGCGTCCAGTCACTTACTTGATGGATCCTGGGAGAGAGGGATGATTAAGAGGAGAAGGAGGAAGGGACAGGAGGCTGTGGGGTTAGAAGTAGTGTCGATATGACAGTGCGGATGTGGCAATGGAGAGTATGTGATGGTACCCTGATGCCCTTGAGCAAACTGTCATTCAAACCACTTAAATTAATTTCTCCACCTTGTCTTCTTCCCCGCCTCCCTGCCATCACGCACAAGCATACTACATACAGAAGGCGTTAACATAATAGAAAGTACATGTCAACAACTTTGGACTCAATAAAAAGAGGATTTTTGTAATGGAAATATGTGGCCTTGTGTCTGTAATAGTCCAGATCCACCAGCTCTGGCTTCCTAGTTGTCAGAAAAAGGCTGAAGCAGGCATTTTGGAAACCCACCATTTTGCAAAATGGTGCTTTGTATTGTTAGGGTGTATAATTAAGATCTCATTGTGACAGCCATTGAGAAAGAGCTAATGAGGGTTCTGATGTATTCCATATGAATATGAATATTGAATTTTTAATATTTTATGGCTTTCTAATTGCCTTGAATGCTGTTAATGGCTTTGACTGTTGAATATTACCCAGACTGAATGTGTGGCATGCCTAAGTACCTTTTCAAGCTCAGAGCTGATAAAATAGCTGCGTTCTCAAACCGAATTCTTTGCTTTATGACTGTTGTGCATTGTATGTGTCTTTGGGCCAGATACACATCTTGACTGAAGGCATGTCTGTGACTGTGAATACATTTGAAACACTCCTTTACTCTCTTACTAAGATGAATGTATATATAATTACAAAGTATATCACACGCACTACCTTGATATAGAGTTTAATGGCCGTATCGTTTCTTTGTAGAGCATGTCTGCTGGCCTTAATCTTCCCCACAGCTGACATCTTAATAACTCAGCCCTCTCCATCCATTTCCATGGGAGACATCCGGATGTGGGGGAAGGATTAGTTTAATGAATTTGACAATTAGTAACAGAAGTTAATGACTGCATGGGGCTAAGTACCCTGATGGACATGGCTGGGGGGACTGAGGGCTTCCATTGCTCTGGGCCATAGATCCTCATTAATAGCTTTTCTGCCCGCTGGAGAGGACAGGGGAAGCCAGGCCAGGCCTTTGTTTAGTCTGCCTCTGATGGGGCTGCAAGGGAGTTGCACTGTTGCACAACGCCACACCAGAATTAGTCCCGCTCTGGGCTTCAGTTAATACAGGGCCTCAGGTCCTGGATCAGGTGAAGCTTCCTTTAATGAACTAGGGTCATTAAATGCTGAAAAAAGAAAAGTGACACGGAATCAGGGCAGGGAGGGAGCTCTTTCTTTGGATCTTGTGCCAACAGTCATGAAGGAAGAAAAGTGGTTTGTGGGTCACAGGAGTCCTGATGACCTCCGCTTTGATTTATCATAAGGTTAGCTTCTTAACAGGATCCCACCTCTAATGTAGTCAAAACATCGTTTAGCCAGATAGCTCTCATAAAGATTTTATTATTATTTATTATTATGCTGTGCTTCATGAGCTACCTTGTCGCTTTGTCAGGTATTCCCACTATAAACCATTTTGATAAATTTTTCAGCTACCATAAAATCAAAGTTTGTATTTTTTATGGCATCATGAATACACATGGAACAATTTCCCTTAATATCAGTCAATTCAGATTTATTCATACATACACGCCTGCTTCACAATAATTTATCCTACCTTTCCCACAGAGGATGAGAAAGTATGTCTAGAATTTTTAAAATCACGTCCAGAGTAGCATTAGCTGCCCCCTCATTCCTGCCTGTCTCCTGGCGATAGCTATAATAGCGACAAAAACATAACCCCTTCCAAAAATAACCATTTTCCTAAGCTATTTGCCAAAAGGTCTCGAAGCTAGAGCCTCCATTGAAAACAAGAGGATGTGTGAGAAATTTGTCTTGTGTTATCATTAGTGGCGAGTATGAATGGCTATTAAAGGCTTCATGATGTCATGTAAAGGGAGCCAATGAAAGGAGAATTCATTTTATTGGTCAAGACTGAACTGAACCTCACGGGCCCAAGTACCTACAACAGAGGAAGGTGACAGAGGGAGACAGAGAGACAAAAACACAAGAGGAGGGTGTTGTTCGCTGTTGCTCTGATGCTCTCTTGATTCTGTCAGGCTAAGTCTGGTCCTGTCAAGTTTAGAGCCAAGGGACCAAATTGGTGTTGATGTCGCGCACTCCTTCAACACTCTCATTCCTATCTCTTTTCCCTTTTCTTTCTCTCTCTCTCTCCTTATCCCACTCTTTACCTCCTAATTTGCCTCTTTAGGAACTGACAATTGTATTTAGGGAAAAGGTTATCATTGTATTAGAATAGAGTGTTGGCCCTGAGGCTTACTTAGAATTACATGACTCTGCCTCCAGCCCCCTTGGGTCTGTGCTGGGCTGAAATGTTATCAGTCTGACTTAATTACTGTCACTGGGCAGCGGAGTTGACTATAATGTATATTCCATTATTGGACAAGTTGGAGAGATATTTAAACTTGAGTACTGAATCCCAAGTTCTTAAGATCTCTTGGTGTTTAACTTTAGGTCAAAGAGTTAAATTCTAGCAGTGTATTTGTCTCTGTGTTTAGCCTCGCCTTTATACCTCATATCCTTTGCTGCACCGTAAACACCACACACACGTACATGCACAGAGCCACACACACACAGAGCACATCCTTTATCTGATTAGCTGGCACGCCTACGTGGAGCTGTGTGTGTGCGGCACAGTGCGTCGCAGCTCAGCGTCAGGCCCCAGGCAGGGCATGGATTTCATTTAGGAAAGTATCAAAGGTTTACACGCTGTTCGCTTTAATCAGCATGTTTATCAGGCAGAGAAAAATTGCAGGAAGGGACCACAGGGAGAAGGAGGGGTGGGGGGGTTATCTTAAGGACCAGTAGCCAGGGAAATTGATAATGGCTACAAGGTAATTTACTGGAGACTTGTGCATCCCTCCACTGCTTCTACCCTTGCCTCTCATTCTAATTATAGCCCATGTAATGTTCTAATGAATCTGCAGGTGTATGTCTGTAGGGGAGGGGCACAGAGAAGCGGGTTATGTATGTACTGTATGTGGGTGAGCATGCAGCTTTCGCTTGCACGTGCGTGTGTTTGTTTGTGTGTGTCACTCCGTATCAAGCCTGTTTTCGTGAGAGAAGATTGAACACATCTCAAGGCTGTGTCAGTATCTCTCGAGTGCATAGTTGTCTCACTGTTTCTGAAATATGAATATGATATGAAAAGCAATTAGATTAGCCCTCAGCAATATTAAAGATACATGCCACTCACAGACACAATGCTCCGCTGATACTTCGAGTTGTCACTGCGGTTCCATCCTCCAGCTGAGTGTGGAGAAGATGGAAGCTACGGCCAGACGCACTCATCTCTCACTCACACTAGACTGCTGATAAGGTCCAGGGACTGCCTTTAGTGGGGCTGCTGCCTCCAGTCACACACTCACATGTATGCATAAACACTCACGTTCACTCACAGAGCCATGTACGCAAACCTCCAGGGGATATGGGCTGGACCATAAAGGCCTTGATACGACCAGAGTGTAAACATCCCCACAGGACTGCGGTCCAATGAAAGGAAGAGCTGTCTGGAATCTGCTCTCTTTGTCTGTTTCAGTTTGTGTGTGTGTATATGGTAACGTGTTTGTGTGGTTTTGTTCAGATAACACTTGTAGGTTTACCATTGTAGGTTGAGCAAGGAGTATTTGGCCCCATGGGACTGTGACATCATATTGCCATTACAATGCACATTGCACATACTGTATAATGGAAAAGGCAACAAATCTTTGTGGTTAAGTTTCCTCCATCTTTTCCTCCCCACAGGAAAAGGAGGGTGTCGAGGCAGTGTCTGTAGGGGCCATTCTCTCCGATTACCAGAGGGTCCGTGTGGAAAATGTGTAAGTCAAACACACATGCACACATTCATGATCTAGAACACACTTTAAATCTAAAGTGCACACACGCACTGCATCTAGGCCTCTGAACTTGCACACTGACGCACACACTGTGGCCCACTGAAGGAAGAGAGTACATCCTCTGTAGTCTTTACCTCTCTGTGTGCTCCAAACTTTGACCGAGTTTTGTTTAAACACATACACACACACACACACACACACATATATACACACACTGAGTTCTGTTTATGCCATTTTATTTAGACTAGCTTTGATTTTTATGGTGTCTGTTTTTATGGAGCAATGATTTCGAAAAACGAATGAAACTGATAGTTTCATATCTGGCATGATTTTGTTACTATAAAAAATGCACTTTTCCATTAGGGGTGAAACACAACATTCCTATTTGCAGAAAGACGAGATGGTTTCCTTGTGACACAGATACCCATATGTCTTGCTCTTGTTTTATTCTTTCTCTGATTGTTTTTTTTTCTCTCTCTTTGTTCTCTCTTGCTGCAAACTTACACAGACTGGACACACAAGCTGCACAAACTGCACAAAAGCTCCCTTCTTATTAACAAATCCTGCTGTCCATCAGCTATTCTTTTGCCTTATTCACGCTAGATCCATACACATAAACATCTCAGGGTTTTCTTGAGAAGTAGACATTTGTGTGCAGACATTTTGGCTCCTGCTACCTGATGTGGATGTGTGTGTTTCATGTGAGTTTATGTGACAGACAAGCCCCAGCTTAAGATGGAGGTTTTTTTTATGTTTAATTCCTCATTGAATAAAGCCACTGGCAGTGGTAGCAGGTGGGAACATGTGCTGTGGGCCAGACTGGCAGCCTTCCTGAAAATGGAGAAGGTGCCTGGCCTAGTTGGCTTTGAAGTTCTTCTGGAGCTGGCAAATATTCACTATTAACCACTTTGCATCTCCTTCTGTTTCTACAACGTACTGCCCTCCCTTTTCCCTTTGACCTGTTACCCAGATGTTTGCGGCTAGGTTTGCAGCCCCTGGCCTACCTGTGGCGTCGAGACCAAGAGTCCCTGCTTACCGAGATGATATCATCTGACCTCCACGCTATCCTCATCAAAGTCGCCGCCTTTGGTGAGTTTGCGTCTCATTCTTTTGTGTCTCAGGCAGCTGGTGAGCAGTCTGATGTCTCCTCCCTTCTGAACACCCTTTTTACTCTCTTTTCACTTTCTCTGAAGGTGCTATGTTGGTTAAGCAGTGTTTGGCACAGGGATTGAAGGGACAGAATTTGGATAAGTGTGGGATAGGAGGAGGAGAGAGGTAGGTGGAACCAGAGAGAAAAAGAGAGACAAGCAGAGTAATGCCCTAATCATTAATCTGTGGCTTAGCAGCGGTGTTGAGACTTGTGCCAGCGGCGAAGGTATTGAAGCAGAGAACAATATGAAAAGATAAGAAGCACAGAGGGAGGAGGTGTGAGGGGAGTGCGCTGTGGTATTGGGTAGGTGGTTGGGTGGAGGGGGGAGGGTTGGCAGTTGAGAAATAATCACAGGTGATTACCGCGCACATTAATGCAACCTGTCAATAAGAGACACATGTCGCCGTTGTGTGTGAGAAACACTGCATTCTCTGCTTATGCATAGCTCAGAATACATGGTCCGTGAAGCGAAGATTAAAATCTGATATCTCTCATTTACGTTTTTCAACTGCTCCAGCATTGAGGGAAGAGGTTAATGTGGTGTCACCTGCTCTCTGCCTGCCTGTTTTGGAGCCCGAGGGTAGGAAGATCGGATTACTGCATAACAGGAGAGAGTAAAAAAAAAAAGTTTTCTTTTTCTTTTCGTTGGTACATGATGTTAAGATCCCACCCTGCATCTACTTGACAGTGCAGCCGGATCTCCTTTGACGGTGCCAGTGAAAAATGATAATTATGGCTACAAATGGTTCTTTTTATTCTCAAACTACCCGTGGCGATAGATCATCATGTAGACATTGTTTACGTGCTGTTAAGTGCTTGTTGTCACCTTTGGTTGCAATCAGTTGAAAAGGGGTCCATGGCTGACTGATGACCCTCAGAGCTGAGCAGCTTGTTCAAAATATTCTGCGGATCTTTCAACACTGCTCAAATAACCTCTCGTGAAATGCACTTGTCAAGCCATTTATCTTTGGTGCTTTATTTTGCCGGACCCATTTGTCAATTTTAATGGATTCATGATAAAGGACTTTTTGGTAATAAATAATATAACTTGTCACATGCCCATCAGGGGAGAACTCATGTCAGAATCCATGTTTCTCAGACTTTGTTTTTCTTCTGTGGGATTATAATTATTGTTTACCAGTCAAAATTATTTTTTATTTCCACTTATTTCCAGATAAGATCTCAACCTGCATTTAATGTTATTTGAACAATTCTAATGCTTAATTACCCGGCTGTAATGTATTTCCAGAGAAAATGCCACGCCTTTAAAACCTCAGTCACCCTGTAGCCCAGCTACCTCCACCAAGCTTTCTACTCTAAACACAACTTTGTCTAAAAGCAAATTCTCAGCATTTTTTGAAAGATTATAATTAGAAAGGAAAATCACCTCAGGTGCCTTTGAGTGTGTATTTTGGCCTCCATTCTGGAGGTGTTTATGTGAGTATGTGTGCATGTGTGTTTTGGCTACAGGTAAAAAGAAAAGATCTTATCAGCCCTGACTCCTCACCTGTCCCAAGGCAGTGGTAATTAGAAAGGAGAGAATTGAATAGGGGTGCAAGCGCCCAAGGCATTTTAGGCAGCACTCATATAATTGCAGCTTTGGTGGAAGCAGTTCTGAGCAATGAGGTGTGCTGTTTATGGGAGATTGGGTGACAGAAGGGCGTACCTGGTGGCCTTTGGTGTTTGTGTGTGAAAGAGATTTGGAGGGATTTACTAGTGCAGACCTCATGAGGTGGAAAAAAAAAACAACTCTCACAGGCCAAAGGTTAAGTCTGCATCTGAACTGACAGCCAAAACAGCTTATGATATTCTGTAGGGCTATAAAATGGGTGTTGGTGGGCTGTGAATAGAAGGAAGTCATTCAAGATTAATATTCCCTCATTAGGTACTCAGAAAGACAGGTGGAAATTAGCAATGAATGGATCAAGAAAAAAATACTTTCTTTCTTTCTTAAGGGAGGATATATTCCTTGATGACAAATCCCTGTAGTGAAAAGACAGCTGTCCAAATGCAGGATGATCCTCTAAGTGAATTCTCTGGAAGTGTTCATTTGCATGCTGATGGCAGACTAAAACCACAAAAGAGAGAAAGAAGATTTTAGTCTTTGAAGATGCCAAATTGCATGTAGTGAAGTAAGTTCAACTATCTGAGTCTAAGCCTATGACTGTCAGAAAATGCTTCTAATTAGCAAAAAAAGCATTCCTCTCAAAAGGGAAATTCATATTTTTGTTGGCAAACTGTCTCCTTATAACGCAGTATCACTTGAGCTAACTGTGGTAATTGGCAATTCCACAAGCTAGAATTAAATATTCATGTAATTAGTTAATTGATTGATTAGTGCAGGTGTGTATGAGGGCACAGGTTCAGCAGTTAATTGGTCCTCAGCTCCAGAGATAATTGGCATGTGTGAAATCAAGGTCTGTCTGGCGGGAAAACCTTTTATCACTGCATGATCTTTTACCCTTCACACGAACATAGCCTTTGTGCTCTAAAGAAGGGAATTTATGTCACAAATTTGCTTTCACTGGTAGCCCACTAAAGGACATTGGCTATAATTTTATATATACTTAAAAGACAATTAATGTTTAAAGACATTAAAGGCAGAGAAATTTTATTGACCATTGTTTCAAAGTGGAAGACAGTCAGTGGGCTAGTTATCTGACAAAACTGAAAGAATGCAATATACAACCTGTCTTTACAATTACCGTACTCCATAACTACCGTATAAGGAACGTTGGAGATGTAGGCAGATAGAAATGGCCAGTTTAATTAAAGAAACAATGCAAGACAACAATCAGGACATGTTTACAAGATTAGAATGTGATGAGCAGGATTCAGAATCTATCATATTAGCTGTCCCTGCAAAAAGACAAGATGCTATTTGCCCCTGCAATTCAATGTTCTGTCCTCTAACCCAGGTCAAATTAACTCCTTTCAGTTAGTTCATATTATCCATTGTTGACGGATAATATAGATGCATAATTTTCTGTCAGTCAAGTAATTGATTAATAGTCTAATTGTTTCAGCTCTAATGCCACTGAATCCATTAGTTGTTCTCTCTTCAAAAATTTCCTGTGGCCTCGTTTTACTGTTTTACTACACTTTGTTTTTGGGGCATTGTTTGGCCTAAGGTGTCTGGAAATGAGTGGGCAGAGAGATGAGGAGAGGATGGCATGCAACAAGGTTGTGATTATATGGTCTGCTCCTTAAACCCCAGTTTGCTCTTACCCCTTGGTTTTCAGTTAAAATTAATTACATTTGCTTTCCCACAACAAGGAAATATACACAAATGGATATACCATGAAGTTAAGTTCCTAGGCAACCATTTAACCTGCCTGTCCTGCTAGCCACTGACCATGACCTTTTCTTGTAAATTCAATTAAAATGTTTTTTTCCAATAGTTAGTATACAGCATTTTTTTTTTTTTTTTATAAATAAAGTTTATTTTTGTGCAGTTCAGTGTGTTTGCAAGTACCCTCAGTTTCTCCCTTTTGATATGTTGGACTGAAAAGATTTCATCTTGATGTGATTGCTACACAATTCATGCTGCCTGTTATTCTGTTCACAGACAGTGAATTTCAGATAAGAGCCTGACAAATTTCACATATAACCTTAATCTTATCATCCTTTGTACGGTGCCGCCTCCTTCCCCGTCTTTCTTCCTTTCCGTTCTGTATTTCTCTGTCTCTCTCTTGCGAAGATTAGGTGATAGTGAACAGCCATTGTTTTGGCGGGGGTCTTTGAGAGCGTTGTTTAAAGGCTGATGCAGCTCACCTACAAGGGAGGAGATGCTTATTTCATCCATTTAAAGGCTAAAATGTTACACATCATGAATCCAATTTTCTCTGCCTTTTCTCTCTGAAGGCAGGGATTAAAGCCGAGCTGTCAGCTGGCACGCCAGCTCTTAAGACAACCAGTCGATGTCTGTGATACCGCGCTCAGCTCAGCTCAAACAGTATCTGCAATCTCCTGGCTTTTAATTTAGCATTAGACTCAGTAAGCAAAATCACAAGCGGTTTCAATTAAATAGGTAACTCACTGTTGTGGGTTTACATGAATCAACCTCTTCAAGGTGGGGAAAGGCCAATCATGATCGTTAAAAAGAATTAGTGCAAAAGTGTGCTCTGGAAATAATTGCCATTGACTGCTTTAAGGGTAGAAGTGAAAGCAGCATTTTCTGTAGAGTTCAGAGGGAGAATATGTTTTTTTTATCTGAGAACTTTGCCTTTTGGTCAAAGAATTGAATTTAAAAAGTGAATTTTTAAGCACAATCAAAGGGTTTTACAGATTTAACTTGCTATTGCAAGCTTTCTGCTATATGGTTACGTTGCAGTGTCTTGTATTACTCTGTTTAAAATACTTTTTTTAAAGATAAATTTTTACTGTTTTTCATACTTTTGTATAAAAACTAACTCTATTGTCTAAATGGCTCCTGGTTTCCTGGTAAACTTTTCATTCCTCAAAAATTTCAACCCTTTAAATGTCGACAAGGTTTTTAAAAAATGCTCTCCCTAATTACTGGACTCCCTGGTTTTAAAGTTCACTGAATTTAATTGGAGTTTTATAGGATAATACGAGGTAAAAAGCCCTTTTAAAGGAGAGCCATTCCTCTCAGTCTCTCTTAGGGAAGCTCCTCTCTCTCCAAAGAGCGGTCTTGCTGTCTCTGGCGGCAGACTAATGGCAGCTTCTAGTGGGCTTATTTGGGTTTAATGTGGCATAATTAGGTTAGGTAATTGGGTTTAGGTCAAGTTGTAAAACAGGTTCAGAGGAGACAGAGATGTGAAGATCATGTAAATGAGTGGTGTTAGATCGCTGAAGGCTCACACCGATGGCGACTCAAAGACTTCTCAAAGCATGTATTGCACAAGTGCAAGCTCATTCCACCCATCCTGATTTCCAAATGGTTCCAGTAACCTTAAGTCAGTCAGGAACATCTATTAAGAAAACACTCATACAGGTCCTAAGTGGTCTTGGGAGAAATGCCTCCACGTTAGTGCCATCTTTTTATCATTTTATCACTCACTCCTGTCTTCCTCGATTTTCAGTCATCCTCTTCCCTCCTTGTAAATATCAAATCATGTATCATATATTATTTAAGAGCAGGGAAGTTAATGAACATATTAAAAAACGTGGCATCCCCTCAGCAATTTGGAGCCAATTATTAAAATTTGTTAAAAGGCATGACTAATTAAAGAGGATATTTAAATGGGATTGAATTTTAATGCTTTTTTTTCTCCCTTCTTATTACCTTTGTGGCAGGGTTAAGATGAGAGGATGTTGAGATTAGATATTCTCACACTAATTAAGACCACAGATCCCCTGGGAAGAGAATAAGGGCCGGCTCATTCTCTCCCTCCACACTCTCTCCACCCTCCCTTCCTCCCTCCACTGTGGTCCTTCGTCTCTCCCCTGTAGTGCTGGACCACTGGGGCCCGGAGGAGAGACACAGCTGGGATTAAGATGAACTCAGGATGGGATGCGACGTCTTTCCTTCATGTCTCCTCTGCCTCCCCTCTCGTCTCCCATCCATTGCTCCCCATGGGGCCCACGGATGACACATTAACCTTTGAGGCTGTCAGGCCATGAGAAAAGAGAGATTCTCACATTACGATTAACTGTGTTCCTTTAATTAAACACATGAACGTGCCGATGAACAGGACCGTGCGCTTCTTCGGAATAGAGGAGCTATATTCGATTTTCTGAGAAATTATTAGGGACAGTTCAGCAAATTTTTTTTTATTGCAATGGCATTACTGTCACAACTGCACATCACTCCGTGTAGGTCATCAGTAACTTGTTAATGATTGTGTCAATCAATTAATAGGCAGCCTCAGAAAGAGAAAATGGAAAATGTTGAAGAATAAGGCAATCCACTGCCAGTGACCATATATACTTTTATACACACACACACACACACAAACACTTTTTTTTTAGATCATAGTTAGGTCTTTTGTGTCAAAAATAGTGGCAGGAGCATCTAACTATTTGGTTTGGAGTTTCCTAAAATTTGGCTTTTTGCATTCATGTCCTGTTATGTTATGTTATTTTTGTTCCATTCTTAGTAGAAAACACCTGGTGCTCCGGGCTTTTGTGTTTGGTGGAACAGTGACGAACGTACAGTAGGAAAACGAAGGCTACACTTTCCTTTTCAAAGGAGCTGTTTACAGGGTGAGATGGAGTTCAGCGTGGTGTCATCAGTAACAGGCGTCTGGCAGACAAAATCAGAATTTTGTCACAAACCCTCCAATGCTCAACAATCTGAGTAAAGTGTTCACTGTTTAAGTACATCCTTTCAGTCCTGCTGATATGTACATAATCCCAAATAAGACTGATCAATGCTCTAAAACTTTCATGGAAGCTATCTTATTAAAAGGACAGGAGGGTGTGGTAGAAGGCTGTTTTATTTTTTTCCTAAGGAGTCTATTTGTTTGGTTGGTTACTTGTTTTTTTCTGTTTGGGGAGTGAGGGCCAGTGAGCTTGTATTTTAGGAGTGTGCCACCACTGGGTATGCATACAAAGCTCTCCTCCACCCTTCTCTTCCCCTCCTTCTTTTCTCTCCCATGCCTGTGAGTCACTTCCATGCACCATTTCAGGGGAAGGGGAGGGAAAAGGCAAATAAACAAGATCTCTTTCCAGAGTTTATGTTCTCAAAGGGAACTAGATGAGAGGGGTGGCGGGCAAGGGGGTGTGGGGGGTCTGCGGCCAGCAATTGAAAACTGTTGCCCTTACCCGGAGAGATCTGTGTACACTACTTGCAAAGTCAAACAAATAGATCCAGGGTGCAGGTTTACGTGTGTGTTTGTGCGACTGCCCGTAAACCTCCCTGCCTGTCATCTTCAATCACTGTTCTCTGTTCCTGATCAGACCTCTCTCTCTCTCTCTCTCTCTCTCGCTTTCTCTCTCACTCTTTCTCTTTCCATACGTGTGTCTTTGTGCAATGGTGTTTGTGTGTGTATTTCTGTCTTTGTGCATATTTCCCACGTGGGTGCCCAGGCCTGGATCCAGAGAAGCACTTAGGAAAACCTCTGGCTGACATGGAGCCCTATCTGAAACAGGTCACAGACTGGTAGATACTCTGCCGCCCTTTTAAACTCTTGACTTCACTACATCCGTGTAATTCCACATGTGCATCATTTGCATGCAGTCAGGTTACCTCATGTTCAAAGTTGCCCAAAGTCTTAAGTAGTCTTGAAGTGCTTAATTTAAAGTCAAAGCTTAATACTATAGTGAAATATATTTTTCATTCTCTTTAACTTTCAGTTTCAGAATGGTTGTATTTTCAGCGCACTGCTTTCAGTGAAGATAATCACAGCCACACCAGTCACGTTCTTTTACCATACTATTCTAATTGGTTTTTGGTATTTTTCTCTTAAACTGGTGTCAGAAAAGTTTAATAAACTTTAAATTGAACAGGGAGACACTCTAGTAACGTAAAACTTTTTAATTACTTTTAATGTGTTTTAATGAAAAGCAGGAATTCGTGTGAATTTGAATAAGTTCTTTTGTTTTCATTGATTAGCTCTCCCAAAAATATGGAGTCCATATCTGTGGAGAAGGAGGGGAATATGAAACCTTCACCCTTGACTGTCCTCTCTTCAAAAAGAAGATTGTTATGTAAGTAAAGCACCATAAACTCACAAGTATTAATCCTGGTGATCATGTGCATTACCTTTGGAAAGTTGTTTTGTTTTACCAACAATAAATGGATGTTTTTGTGTGTTTGTGCAGTGATGCGGCAGAGACGGTGATCCACTCAGCAGATGCCTTTGCTCCAGTTGGCTACTTGCGCTTCACCAAGATGCACACCGAGAACAAAGAGAACGTGAGTCAAACTTCTGAAAGAATCCATGAGCATAACTTGTTCCACAAATAAGATCAATGCCGTTCAATGCTGAATCAATAATTTCACAACAGAAGTTTGAGTCGCTTTGGGGTTGATTACTTTAAAACCACTCTGAGGGCAAAACAAATACAAGAACAAAACCCTTTGGTGTCTGATAACTTTGTCGGGGAGAAGAGAAACACAGCACTGTAGGGCAGGGTTCAGATCAACCTCCAGAGGGGCAATCTCTCTCCCGCACTCTCTTGCTCTTGGTCTCTCCCTTCATCCCTCGCTCTCTCTCCTCTAGCCCCACATGGCCTACTTTGACGTCTGCAATATTCACTGCAGCCTGAAACTAGGCCCAGCTTAATAAACATGTCTGCTCACATTAAGGCGCTTTGCATTCAGGTAGCTGGCTTAGCGGACCCAGGCGGGGGTTGCAGAGAGGCAGTAGAAAATGGCTTTTGGTATATTAGAAGGCTTCACAGACTGGAGGGGTGACACTTTGAAACATCTTCCTTTCCTTGCAAACTTGAATTTGGCTAAATTATTGTAAAAAAAAAAAGCACTGTGATGGATTGACATTGACCTCATTTATGTGTACTTTTAATTGCTCTTGTTCAAATTGTCTGGTTTAATAAGACACCTACTATCTGATGAGTGTCCCTGGTGACAGGAAGTGCTGCCTCCATGCCGCTGTATTTGTTGCAGCGAGTTAAGAGTATAAGGGTTACACTGAGGGATGGTGCTCGCCTGTAGATCAACATGTCTCCAGGGTAAAGCATGTGATTTGCACGTGTTTCTTTGCACATCACACAGTAATGTGTTTCATATTTGTATATGTGTAAGAGAGAGAAAGTGTTCCTGTTTGTTGCCTTGTGTGTGTGTGTGTGTGTGTGTGTGTGCGTGTGTCTGCATGTTGGGTGGGGGCTGGGACTACTATGGACAAAAAACATACCCCCATCCCACAACCTCTGTGACCCTACAGCCTCACTCCCTACAGCTATATATTTTTTCACTCCCCACACTGCAGCTCCCACCCCCATCACACAAAAACACACACACGCTCCCACAGCCCCCCCTAGGTTTCTGGGGGAAGAGCAGGGAGATCCAGGGTCTGCAAGGGGTGGGGAAGTGGGGGGTGGGGGGGCAGGCAACCAGGGGAGAACCTGCCCTGGTTCAGCCTTCTGAAGCTCTTCTCGTCAGGGTGACAGATCTGCGGTGACACCAGCACTAGAGGAAACTGCACCGGGCTCAGGGGGTGGGGATGGACCACCATCATTTGCCCTCCGTTAATGCTAGTCAAGCTATTTTTCATGCTGGCCAGGAGAGAGGGGCTGAAGTATAATTAATTTGATTATCATATGGCCTAATGCAGTTGACAGCAGATGAGGGGGGTGAATGAGTGTTGGGCAGGGTGAGGGGGGCGTTGAGGAAATATGAAATATGTATTTAAATGTGTGACGCCCCAGCAGGATTTGGCAGGTAATATGTATGCCTAAGAGAATGGTAATGATTTGTTATTTAAAGAAGTAGCAGAGTGTAGTATAAGTAAAAAGAAGGGAAAAAAACTGGTGATATCCAAAACATGTCTCACCCATCCAGTCATGAGATTTGACTGACAGCCAGCATGATTGAATCTACAGTATCAGAAAACACCACTCCCTATTCGCCTGAATCACGAATATGTTAACATGTTGTTTCATATTCATTCACCTTGAAGTTATGTGTGTCTGGGCCCTTGTCATGAAAGACTGACGCACACAGCCCGCTTGGTGGGGTATTTGAAAACGCTGGCTAATTATACAGCGTTTTGTCTGTCTATGCAAAAGGCTCAGCGCTCTTTGGTGGGCGTTTGGCCTGATGTATTCCCTGTGGTGCTTTATTGCAGGATGTGGTGGCGAGAGCTTTGCCCCATGGTAGTTGTCCTTGCCAGAGCGCCATTGACAAGATGACTGAGGAGGTGGAATATGCTGATCAAGCTGAAGACAACCAGCAAGAATTTACATCAAATTGTGACCTTAGTTGTCAGCAAGGCCACGGTGAGATTCATTTATTGTGATACATGCATGCATGAGTGTGTGTTTTTGTGTGAGTGTGTGTGCATGCGTGTATTGGTGTGTCGGATGATATCTTGTGTGTAGTGAGTGCTCCCTGAATCTGTGTCATGTGGCCAGCATCATGATGCCGGCATTTTTGAGCGATTGTTTGACAAGAGCTGTCATTTCAGAGGTGTATTTGTGACAGTCTCTGAATTTGTTTCTCCTTTGACACAAACCACCTATGCATGAATTCCCTCTCATACAGTATCTGTTCTGGTTATAAATGAAGACAAAATGATATGACATGCTTATTTTGTACATCCTGGAAGTGTTGATCAGGCATTATAAACATTTGTGGTGCTTACCTCACAAAGCACTTGTGCAATTCTGAATGTGCAAACCCTCCTCCTCATCATTTTGTTGCATCTCCTCTTGCAGATTTCCCTCCATCCTGCTCACGTAGAAGCTCCAGAGGCTATCAGTGGATCTCAGGCATCAACGGCCTTCAGAGCCAAGACCCTGGGATCCAGGGCCAGACTGCAGCAGCGTTCCTACAGCTGCAAAGTACGGGAAAGTATGAAAGAGAGAAAGTACAAGGGAGTGAACGCTTATGAAGAACACTGTGTACCAGAATTGTGGACGTGCTTTTAAATGTCTCTGCACTCATGAAACACACAAAGGCCTACTCGAAAATTCTTTTTTGCCAAAGCAAAAGGCGCTTAAAACGTCACACACAAGTAGACTAACCTCTAATATGTCATGTTTTCTTCGATCACATAAAAATTACACCTTTGATATGATCAATGAGAGATGATACAGTATTCTTTTGTCCAGGGGTGATTTAAGCAGCTAGGTAAAAGAGATCCTGTTGGGCTTTCTGTGCTGCATTCTTTACTTTACCCCTAAAAAAACAACAGTGGAGAAAATCATAGGGGGAAAACTTCTTTGTCCCTTGTGTGTCTTTCTTTCTCCTTGCTGTGTTAGCTAAACACACACAAGGAGGTGTGGCAGAGCTTGAAAAGTCGTTTCTTATTCAAAAGTGCTTGCCAACCCAGGAGGCAAAATCCTCTGTGACAGAGACTCCATCCGTCACAAGAATGGGATAGTGAATTGGCCACCAAACAAGCAAGCATTTTAAATTAACCCAAACCAGGCCTCTTTTTAAACACACACACAGTGAAGTCATGTTGGGTGGGTTATCGTTTTTTGCCCTGCAGAAGTTTAAAAGTGCACACTTTTATAGTGTATCTCAGTCTTTTTTTTTCTTTCTCCTTTTTGATGGAGAAAGAGGAGCGAAAGATGAAAAGCATATTTAATGTTTATCGTGGTGCTCGGCTGAACAGCCTTCACAGTGCAGAGACAATATTAAACAAGTTAATATTTAATGAACAACCTCTTTGTATGAGGGCGAAGTAGTCAGAGACGCTGGTGTTGGCAAAGGAAAAACAAACTTGAAGCTCTTTCAAATGATTGTGGGGAGAACGGCTTTGCTTTGAGCCCTTGTGCTTGCGTTTGCATCCAAAGCGTACGATGTGCACTCATACTGTGTTAGACTGCGCTTTATAAGAAGGGACAAACACCATTAGCACTTTAAAGCAGTTTCAATGGATTTCATTGTCAGAACTATCCACCTATTAGCTACAACGGTGATAGTGTACAAATGACTGTTTGAAATGATGTATTTATAGGTGCAGCACGACTGTTAGCCTGGTAGTTTAAACTAAACTGAGTTAATATACAATCTTCTATTGAATATGCCACTACAAACAAATATCTGTACACTGACTTAGACTCAGGGAGTATTCATTCAATGTGAGTAGATACAACTTACAGTTTTGTCAATATAAGAAATGAAAAAACTGGAATTTTTTTATACAGGTAAACTAAAAGGGCCAGTTGGATGAAATTGCAGACCAGTTATAAGCAAGGATGTACTGGCAGACTTTTTTTTGGTCACAAGCCTACCACTGTGCCCATATTGGATTTTGGATTTTATTTGGCATATACTGTTTTTTTTTCTGCTAGTTTTATCATAAGTAATGGTAAGCATGGTTATGTCACAGTAATTTACAATATGTTTGTATTCATTTATAATGTCTTGTTGCCTGTGTCCAGGTGAGTTGGACAGCAGAGGCTGGAAGATTAAGGACATTATCCTGGTTCACCTGTATGTGAGCAGCATGGAAGACTTTGGTCCACTCAACACAGTTTATAAGAAACACTTTGGCATAAACCCTCCAGCCAGGTAAAGACACAAACGCACACATACTTTAGTCTGTGTCTTCTATGTTACAGAAAAACTCAAAAGCATTTTATTCTCTGTAGGATTTATATTCTTAATTTCTGTTATAATTACAGCATTAATTCCACATGTCTCCTGTTTTTTTTTTGTAGAGTGTGTGTTCAGGCTTCTCTGCCTGCTGGTCAGCTGCTGCAGATGGACTGTCTGCTCCATGACTGGACCGAGCCCCTGCAGGAAGACTGCTTCCACCAGAAAGAGGCCCTGCATGTCCAGGGTCTGTCCCACTGGGCCCCAGCCAACATTGGACCCTACAGCCAGGCCATCAGGGTAAGACTCTATGGTCTACAGCAGAGAGGGGTTGTGGGTATGGTGCTAACAGGCTCAATTTGATGGCAGCCAGAGAGTAGTATATGCTTTAATGAGCCTATTTTTTCATCATCAGCTAAACTATTAATTGGTTCTGGGGTTAAATGGTCCACAGTCTATACAGTTTGTAAAAGTAATGACAAATGCACATAGCACGTTACCAAAGCCAAAAGTAATGTCTTCAGATTGCTTATTTTTTCTGACAGTCAAAGCAACCCAAAGATAATAAATTTACAATATGAAGCTTAGGATATTTTAAATCTTCACAGTTGAGAAGCTGTAACCTAGTAATTATTATCATTTTTACACAAAAAATGAGCCAATAGAATTATTTTTGTTGACCTACTAAATCAATTCATTTAACTCATCATCTCATTCATCTCAGCCTTACTGTTTTGTTAAAGAGTATTCTTTACACCACAGCCTGTTATACAACTTTTCATTGGTTCATCAGTTCCTTTTGTGTTACTGTTAGCAAAGTAAATCAGAGTATCACTTTGGAAAGGTAAGTAATGGATTAATGGAGGAATACCAAGGATTAATATGACGAATGATAAATCCGTAGTGATGCTTACGACACTTTGTTCTGCTTGGCTCTTACAAAGCAACTGAACTGTCTCAGATTACATGCAGTACTTTGTGTGTGTCTCTGATTTTTGTGTTTTTGTATAGATGCATGCATGCAGATGCATGTGATTGTTGTTGTTGTGTGTGTTGTTGTGTGATAGTTTGTTCTCATCACTACTTTTGTGTGTACATGTAAATATGTATTCCCATTATGTTGGGCTGTATGTATCCCTTTTTGCACTTGTTTGTAAAGCTACGAATCGAACTTCTTTCATATTGTTTAAAAACCAGAAAGAATGTCAAATTCAAAGGCAGAGCAGAGGAAGTGTGGGCCGTGGTTGCACGGTTGGCTTGGTGTTTTGTTTACCCAGTGTGTATTGTATGGGATTACACTTGTCAAGGTACTGTCAACAAGGATAGTGTCCGTCTCCTCCACACTGTCCTTGATCCTGCAGCCAAATCCGTCTATGAGTGAGAACATGTGTGGATTAGCCATTCGTTTTGAGCTTGACAGCATATCTCACCAGTGTGTCACTGAAGCTCAGAGGATCTTGT